>NC_133008.1:8769239-9072270 GCF_048564905.1 Vicugna pacos | reverse complement strand
AGTGGCTTTGAGCAACACACTCCTGACTTGGGCTGCACTTGTTCACAGGCACACATATCCCTCATGGGCCCAAACAGACTGCAACGGAGAGCGGATCTAACGTTTCTCCTCCGGACCTCCCACCCCGCCCAGGCGGTGAGGGATGAGTCCCCTCCCTGCACGCACCCACGCCCGGAGTGATGAACGCAGCTCTCTCAGCTCTGGCATTTAGAGCCCAGAAAGCTGACGGGCTGGTGGCCTGTCTCTGCGGGCGGGCCCTATTCTCCTTAGAAGCTGCTCCCCGTCACGGGGAAGGGGTGTGTGAAGCCTCTCCCGTGCACCCGGGGCCGTGCCAGACACTCTTCATGGTGTTTAATCCTCCCAACACCCCAAGGAGAAGGGGATCCATCACCCCCACTTCGTGGGTGAGGAACCTGGGTTCAGGTCAGTCCCTGCTGGAGTCGGGGTTCATATCCCTTTCTGCTGCTCAAGTGTGAGGCCGCCTCATTTCCACTGCACCACAGTGTCGGAGGGAGGGAGGAGGGCGGCATGTCACCCACACGTGGGATGTCTGAGCGTGTGGCGCACGTCCACATGCAGGCTCTCCTCCTTCCAAAGACAGGGCTTACCTCTCCTTTCCACCTGTGGGCTTTCCTCCTGCCAGCCAGGGAAACGTTGCACGGTCCCCTTTCTGACTAAATCCTTACCACCTTTGAAAAGGGCTTATGGGTGTATCTGCCCCATTCCTGGTCATTCTCAACTGAGCCCACCCACACATCACACCCCCACCAGCTCATCACACTCACAGACACACGTACACACACACTCACACACACATACAGACACCCTCCTCTAGGGACTCCCAGAATTCACTGGCTCCTGGTTCCTCTTCTGATGATCCACACTTCAGTCCCCTGCCGCGGAGAGGTCAGCCTGCTTTCAGCTGATCCTGCTCCTTGGAACTAGTTGCTTCTGGCCTGCTGGTTAGAACTGCTCTGGCCAGAACTCCCTGCTATAGCCTCCCGTTCGCCCACAGGAGGCCCCCTGCCAGGACCTCAGCTGCACCGCCTTATCCCCACACAGGTTAGGGTGAGGGAAGCAAGCCACAAGGCACACACATTTGTCTCACGATTAATATTTGGCACGATAAACAGGTTCATCCTTCCCTGATCTAAAGCTACAAAGGCACTCTGGGAGCCAGCAAAAGACTAGGAACAAAAAGAACACAAAAGGGAACAGGCTGCATCAGACAGCTTCTGCCCTTTGGGGGACACTGTAACCGTAACTTGTAGTGATGCCAGTCAACACAGCCACATGGCGTCGGTCCAGCCTTTCCCCAGCTTTCCATGCCAGCTCAGGTCTCGCCCCTTTCTGGCCCCATCAGCCCTCCTAACTTACTGGTATTTAGGGGAGAAACTGTGTGATATGTCCGGACTGACCAGTCAATAAATGGCCAGGTGTGACTGGAGAAACTAAAGAACTAACCAAGTCTGTGTTCTGGGTCACTGGGAGAGCCCCAAGCTCAAGGCTCTTTTTGTTAGCTGCTCTCTTGGGCGGGACAGCAAGCCATCATGGACCGTGTAGCCAAGGAAAGAAGGTGGTGGAGCATGACCTTGCCAGTCAGCCGAGGCTGCCACAAGCTGGGGCTTTCTTCACTGATGTGTGTTAATAATGTTCCCGTTGCTATGATTGCTCTTTTAGTTAAATGTAATGAATCCCTTCATGTTTGATTGAAAAGTGGCAACGTTTGCTATTTTTGCTTTGCACACATCTAGAGGAGACAATGAAAGAATCCCTATTGATGGGGAGGGGGTGTTAATAGGTCCGATAATGCCTGGACCAAACCCTTTGCGTCTGGTCACAGTGCCAAGGGGATAGTCCCAGAAATGGAGCCACAGCTGCCATTGGAATGCCGGATACTGGCAAATACACCCATGTTTACCCTCACTGACCTTTCACAGAAAACCTTGAGAGTAAGTGCTCCCCAGGCATCTGAACAGCAATATTCCTGCCGACATTAAGTGATAGCAAGCTGGTCTGCAACATTTTTCAGAGAAGCTGGGGAGGGCGGCTGTTCTTGGGGAAGGTGCAGGTCAGCTCTCTGCGACTGAACACCTGACTCCATCTCTCACTAACCTCGGCCAATCTTCAGCTTCTCAGAGCCACAGTTTACTCACCTGTAGAGCAAGCATGGCAAGACTCGGGGAGTCAGAGTAGCCCGTCGCAACTGAAGGCATATAGCCTTTTAGACAAATCTGGATCTGAATACTGTCACTGAGTAACGCTGAGTTACTTAATTTTCCCTGCAGCCATAAAATGATAGTAACAACCCAGTTTGAGAGAGATCTGTTGTGACAACTGGGTAACAGCTTATATAGAGTGTTTATTACAGTACCAGGCACAGAAGGCATATCTAATAAAAGAAAATGGTCTATTAACGCTTACTGGTTTTTTTGCTTACATTTTGCCTACAATATTGCTTACGACTGTACTGAGTGCTTTGCATGACCGATCTTGTCATACCCGCTTTGTCTATCCCTCAAACGACTTTTATGAAGATAAAACAAACTAATATATATTTATCTGCAAATATGAGTGCAGGAAAAGTCCTGAAAAGATATACACCAAAGTGTAGTAGTTATCTCTTATGGCTATGATTAGGGGTGATTTTTTGTTTTCCTTTTGTTTACTTGCCTTTTCAAACTTTTTACAAGCTTCTCTTATGAATGCTTTGGTTTTGTCTTCTTTTTTTATGCCAAAATACTTTAAAAAATGATATTGTTCAGCTGTAACAACCTCCTACCTGAGCCATTCGTTTTGGAGGTAAGAGCTAACAAAAGCTTTGCTTTCTCTAAGGAGCTGGTCCGTGTCTTTCGCGTTAGCTTACCCCCCTCTTCACTTTGCCAAGGGAGCTCAGAGCCAAATGTTTCGTTCAGTCATTCAATTAGGTCCTTACTCTTTGCATATTTCTCTTCAGTCTCTCTGCCTACCCTGACTTTCTATTCTAATTCATATTGGTCCTATCTTGATTATCTACCCGTATTTATATTTTACTACTTTTCTCAGTGTTTGTCACATGCCACCACAAATCCTTTCTAGCATGAGGCCAGGTGTCCATACCCATACATGTAAATAGCTGATGACTTTTAAGGCTTGCTGGAGCCCAGGGACTGCATTTCATGTCTCGCGCATTTCACAGGATTCTTGGTTACAAAGTGAATCATAGAATTATAGTAATCTTGGGGACTGGAGGGGCAGTCTGAGCATGTGCAGAGCTGCCTCTGCCCGAGGCTGGCACCCGGCTGCCTGGGCCTCAGCCGCTCCCAAACCATCACCTCAGCCACAGTGCCCTCGGTGGGATGGGGATGGGGGGCCACCATGATGGCAGTGATGGCGGAATAAGTGAAATACGCCTCAGCAGAAGGCAGTGGGGTGGGGAAAATTATAGCAATCTTTAAATTCTATTTATGGGTTAAAAAAATGCAAAAAATCTCCCTGTCATAACATAATTTTAGACCTCCTAGAATTGGGTCACTTTTGCTAAATGCTCAATTCTCAAAATTATATACATATGTTTACATATTATATATTCCATTTAGATTTTTATATATAAGTATTTGTTAATTTTAAAATTAAAATTAGATTTTAAAAACTGCAAACTCATCCCTGCCTTTCCCTACCGATGCCAACTGAATTTTGATGTACCCGGAAACCGCTCCTAAGGAAAGGTTAGAGGCACTAACAAAACCACTCTCTCAAAGCCGTGGGATAGAATTTCAAGAGGTCCTTAACCAGAGCCTGATGTTGAAGCCAGCCAATCAGCCTGCAGCGACTTTATATCACTAGTCTCAAAAGAGGGGCCTCCCTCAGGCTGGGGAGATAGGTCGTCCACAATTTCCTGCTACTGGAAAAGATGCTCAGGCAGTCCATCTACTGACACTTAAGATGCCCCTCACCTTCAAGGGAAAAGAACAAACAAATTATACAATTAACTTCCTTTTCGCCAAGTAAGGACATTTGAAAAATATAAACTGCTACCATCTACTATCCTCATCATTTTGTTGATGAAAGGATTGTTGAAAAAGTAAGAACAATGTAAGCTTACAATAACATCAGTCTGCTAAATATAATAAATTTAAAGATAAGTTCATTACAAAAGGGCATTATCAGCCAAATACATAATGTAAAAACTGAAATAATGGACGAGAGATATAATGCAACAATAATAGTTGGAGACTTCGATGCACCACTTTGAATAACAGATTGGATAACTTTATGGAATATAAACAGAGGAATAGATGGCTTGAACAATACTATTAGCTAATAGATCTAACAGATTTATAGAACACTCCATGCAGCAACCGCAGAATACACGTTTTCTCAAGTGCACATAGAACATTCTCCAGGATAAACCATATGTTAGACCATAAAACAAGTCTCAATACATTTAAAAGGACTGAAATCATACAAAGTATGTTCTCTGACTATAATGGAATGAAATTAGAAATTATTAACAAAAGAAAATTGGGGAATCACAAATATATGGAAATTAAACAATACACTCCTGAGAAAAATCAGTGGGTCAAAGAAGAAATCGCAAGGGAAATTGGAAAATACTTTGATATAAATGAAAATGAAAATATAACATGCCAAGATCTATGAGATGCAGCTAATGTACTGCTTCAAGAGAAATTTATAGCTATAACTACATGTATTCAAAAAGAAGACAGAGCTCAAACCAATGACTTAACTCTCCACCTTAAAATACTAGAAAAAATAAGAATGAACTAGGCCCAAAGCAACAGGAGGTAAATCATAATTAAAGTAGAAATAAAGAAGAGAAAAGCAATAGAGCAAGTCACAAAGACCAAAAGTTGTTTCTTTGAAAAGACCGACAAAATTGACAAGTCTTCAGCTATACGGATCAAGGAAAAAAGAAAAAGGCTAAATTGCTAACATCAGGTGTGCAAGGGAAGACATTACTGTTGACTTTACAGAAATGCCAAGAATTAGAAGGGAATACTATGTATTTCAACGAATTAGATAACCTCGATGATCAAATTCCTAGAAAGACAAAAACTGCAGAAACTGACCCAAGAAGAAATAGAGTAGAAACAACCCAAATGTCCATCATTGAGGAATAGACAAACAAAGGTTCATCAGAAAAGGGCACTTACTAGCTCGCTCCCTCTCCTTCTCCCCCTTCCCCTCCCCTCCCCTCCCTCTCTCTCAATTGCATTTTGTGTGATTCCATTTATATCAAATGTTCAGAATTGACAAAATTCATAGAGAGAGGAAATATATTAGTGGTGGTCAGAGGCTGGGGGAGAGATGGAAGCAGGGAATGACTACTAATGGGTTTAGGGTTTCTTTTTGGGGTGATGAAATGTTCTGAAATTAGATTGTGGTGATGTTTGCGCTATTCTGTGAATATACCTAAGAGTTGCTGAATTGTACACTTGAAAAGGGTGAATTTTATAGTCTTTGAATTACATTTCAACTTTTAAAAAGGGCATTAAAACAATGAGTGAAATTTGAATATGAATTATATACTAGATGATAATATTGTATCAATGTTAATTTTCCTGAATTTGATCGTTATAATGTAGCTATATAAGAGAATACTTTTAGGACAAGCACACTGAAACATCTAGAAGTGAACAGTCATAATGTCTATGGCTAATTATCAAATGCCTCAGCAAAAATAATAAAAATGAAATCAGTCAATGAGGCAATTAATAGTTTGCAAAATATTAGTTGATAACTCGAGGTGAGAGTTCATTGTTCCACTCTTGCAAGTTGTGGCACTATTCTTACAAGTTTAAGTTTTTCAAAGTAAAAAAGTATCTTTTTAATGAAAAAGATACAGGAAATTCAGAAAGGCTTAAGCAATGTTCTGATCTTATGTAAAAGTCACATAGTAATACAACGTCAGGGCAGCATTCCATCTGTATTTGTCAGCACTTTTTCATTTGTAAGTGACAGAAACCCCTTTACAACTGGTTTATCAGAAAAGGGCACTTATTAGTTTACAGAATTACAAAGTCCAGGAATGGGACCAGTGAGGCATGGTTGGATCCACACGTTCAAATGCTATCCTCAGAAAATAGTCTTGCTCTCTTAATCTCTGTTCTCTGCTTTCTTCCATATTCTTCTCATTGCCAAGCAGTTTTTGCCACTCCTGGTGGAGAAGATGGTTGTCACCAAGTCCAGGCTACCATCCTATTCTATCTTCTCACCAACTCTAGTAAAAAAATAAATAAAAGCATACTTGTCTAACAGCTCCAACAAATGTTTCATTGACTCTGACTGGCCTGACTTACAGACCATCTATGAACCAATCATTGAAGCTAAGATGATACAAAGTTTCTTGCTTTTCTTAATAGGCAAAATAAATTAAAGCAAAACAGAAACATAGTCTGTAAAAGTAGTCTCCCTTCCTTTCCTGGTGCCCAGTGCATCAGTCTTCCCCAGAGACAACATTGCTACCAGTTTTCTGGAAGCTTCCAAAGAAGTCCTTTTACTATACAGGCATATATGTGTGAGTGTGCATGCACTCACACACACTCACATGCACACACAGATGGCAGCATAATGGACACACTATTCCACACCTTACTTTTTTCATATAACAATAGATCCTGGAAGTTTTCCGTGTCATTACATACAGATCTACTTCATGTTTTTAATGGATGCATAGTGTCACACAACGTGAATATGCCATAAAAATCTTTTACATTTTATTCAATAAACTCTCATTTAAAAAAAAAAAAGAAAACCTGGAAGTTCAACATCTTATAAGTAGAGTTTGGATTATTTTTCTCTAATATCATGAAATTGCAGTTTTTCTGCCCTCTAATAATCTTGTAAGCTATTTCTGCATGTTATCCTTATATGATTTGAGACTGTCCAATCCAGAAAAATCTCTGGGTCCTGCCCGTGTACAGGTTTTGCTACCTATTCACTGGCAGGATTGATTTCTAACTATGTTCAGTGTTCATAGATTTGGCTAAAGATGCAAAGTTGGTCAGTTTCCCCGTGCTGTTTTCCAATCATTTTTTTCCTATTCCCATTTCATAAAGGAGGCTGTTACTTTATGCTTGAATTAGAAGTGACACACATTTGAAATAGTGCCATAGTTGTAATACTAAGAAAATCTGACCACATGCATGAAACAGAAGCAATGCCATCCTTACCCAATCTCCAGTTTGAAAAAATCTGTCCAGGATTTTATAATTTCAAAGTTAGCAGGTGAAGGGGAGGGTATAGCTCAGTGGTAGAGTGCATCCCTAGCATGCATGAGGTCCTGGGTTCAATCCCCAGTACTGCCATTAAAATTAATTAATTAAACCTAATTGCCCCCCGCACAAAAAGATTATTTTAAAATAAGCAGACCAGGGGAATTGTGTATTGAGTTTACACAGCTGTCAAATAGGGCATTTTTCAGCTAGTAAAAAAAAAAAAAAAAAGATACCATTTTTATGTGCTTTGGAGAAATCACCAACATGAATCACCATGATTTACCATGCTGACAGCTTGGAAAAGTACACTCTGCTAAAGAACAGAGATTATACTGAGAAATTTTTAGAAGTCAGCATTGAAACAAATATAAATAACATTGTTTATTAACCTAGAAATGGGTGAGTTTTTAATAACATGAAGTTACAGATCTCTGTCCCCCTCATAGAGAACTGGCCTTGAAGTTCCTTCAAAGTTCTTATTTCTGCTCTGGGGCTTAATAGCCAGAGACATCTGGCCAGTGATTTAATCTCTCAAAGCCTCAGTTTCCTCACTGGAAAATGAGGATGATAATAGGATTTGGCTCACAGAGCGCTTGTGGGGATTAAATGAATTAAACGAGATAACACACATAAAGTGCTTTTCGAAGTGGCTGGTCCAGAATAAACAACCACGAAAGGCTCACGGTGACAGTGGTGGTTTGGTTGTGGCTTGCTTCAGAGCGTTAGTTGGTGGTTACTGCTCCCTCAGTAGTGCCTTATCTGGGAGCTAAAACTGCCAATTTCAATAAATATCAAAACAGTGGTTGCCTGCTGGGGGTGGGGTTGCTGAGGACTGACTGTATTGGGGATGAAGGGACCCTCTGAGGTGACAGAAATCTCCGATATCTTTATTGGGGGGGGGGTTACAAGAGGGTATACATTTGTCAAAATTTATAAGATCTACACATATCATTGCTTGTAAACCTTTAATTCAGTTTCTAAAAATTAGCATCTTAAGCTAATGAGTGTCCTATTCCGGGAACGAGGTGCCGCTTCTTAGTGTTCAGCAGGTAAGAGACAGAAATTATTTTTGAGGCCATGCAAACAGGGAAAACTGGGTTTTCTTCCTACCCCGAGATGACAAAATCCCACAGAAGGGAGACAGGTGGAAGCCAAATAAAGAAAATCAGAAGCAGTAGAGTAGCTTCAAGCCCCACACCAGCTTCCCCACATCTAAGTCACGGCAGAGGGAGAAGGCACTGAAATGCCAAGGAAATTTAGGGGACTCGAGAATAAGCCTTGTGTACCACCTCCTGGCTGGCACTCTGAGAGCAGTGCCCCCGTGCGTGTCCCCTGTACCACTGGACAAGGGCATGCTAAAGAGGACAGCATGTTAAGGGCTGGCAAGCCTCTCTGGAGGTTCCCCGGTACAGTTTCTGCACGCCTCCGACTGGCCAAGGAAAAAACAATGACAACAGCAAAGATGCATGTGAAGGCTCCCTATATTCCAAGCACTTTTCTAAGCACTGTATATGTATTACCTCAGTTAATCCTCTTAGAAATCCTACACAAGCAGGTACTAGTATTACCTACTTTTTATTGATCAAGACACCAAGGCCAGGATGGCTGAGAAAATTTGATCTAAGGATGCAAAGCTAATGAGTGGTGGAACTAAACAGTGTGTAGCAGAGCCCTGTATCCTCCAACTTTTTGTTCTTCAACATTATTTTTGCTATTCTGAATTATTTGTTTTTATTTTGTTCTTCTAATTAATTTGAATCAGCTTGTCATTCTTTTAAAAAAAAGTGCTGCTGGGATTAGGGTTGCGATCGTTCTGTAAGTCAATTTGGAGAGAGCTGACATTGCAGCAGTACTGAATCCTCGAATTCATGAATATGGTACTTGGTGTTTCTCTCCTCTGAGTGAGGGTGAAGAAACTGGCTCAGAATGTCCTACAGCGGAGCCTCAGCTTGGAAATTCACTAGCCAAAGATTTGCCTCTTTTGTGCCCTGGTTCTATTGTGACAATCTACCTTAAGGCAAAGGATGACTAAGCATCTAGTCATCTGAATGGAAAAAGAGTTACATACTGGATAACAACACATGGGTTGAAATATCAAAATATTTTCCCAGCACACCAAACAAAAGACTTTGTTATGTATGTTACAATATTAATGTAACAAATGGTAGAATTCAAGATGAAAAGCACTAAAGGGGACAAATAGTGATACTTCATATCATTAAAAGAACAATTAACAAAGAAGTATTGGACTTTTATATATCTCACCTTAGAGCTTATAAAATATAAAGCAAAATCTAATATATATGTCAGACTTCACAGTTAAGATGATGAATCTTCTCCGTCAATAGCTAATGAAACAAGCGATAATGACACACGTCATCAGCATTAGCCAAACAAGACAGGTGGCCAAGAAAACAACCAGAATTGTCTGGAGCAAATGGAGAAGTCCAGCTTAGTTCAGCTCCTACCTTCAGTCTCACCTCCCAGCAGCCTTCCTGGTGAATTAATAAGATCCTGAAAATTCTTGCTAATGCCATCAAAGCTGGAGTGACCCAACCTGAACGAGAATCCTTATCTTTTATCCCTTTCGTCTGAGAAGTAGCACAGATGGCTTCTAGAAATGAATGGGGGAGGTAAACAATGGCACTGACTCTCAAACAAAAGGGAAAATTTCAGAACTATCCACTGAACTAGGGAAATAACCTAAAGAGGAGGAAATTCAAAGCTCCGAAGTTGAAAAGATTGTTTTAAAACTCACTGACCAAAGGTCTTCCGGAACATACTCATAGTAAAAATGTTAGGTTTATTTACCCTGCAACCACAGGGCAGAAAGTTCTCCAGAGGAACAACAGGGGCCTCACCAAGACTACAAGGGGCTTCCTGTGGGGTTTGGACTTGTGCTGGATTATTCCAGAAAAGTTAAAGGAGTGGAGACCAGTTATGGACTGAAGGTTGTCAAGAAATTAGGGCAATTTAGTGGCTGGGCATTTTAGTAATTTTTCTCTAGGAAGATGGATTAAAACAAGGCTAAAGCCGTCATTGGTAAAGGACCAGCTGGTACTCAGGTTAGTCAGAAGTGGGGGATGTCTTACTGTTTCTATAGCAATAGCAACAAATATCTTTTTTCACACATCAGATTGACACAGATAAAAAGTGGTTAAACACCCAGTGCTGAGGGAAATGTGTGGAAATAGGTTTTCTCATTCACACTAGATTGAGTGTGAATTTATAAGTGTTTGAAAATTATTACTGTGGAGAATTTTAAACATACATAAAAGAAGACCATGATGTAAGGGACTCCCATTATACCAGCTTCAACAACTGTCAAGTCATGGCCACTTGTCCATCCTTTCATCCACGTCTCTCTCTCCAGTACTTTTCTGAAGGAAATTATTTCATCCATAAATATTTCTGTTTGTATCTCTAACATTATCACACCTTAAAAAAATAGTAAAAATTTCTCAATTTAATGAAATACCTAGTCAGTGTTCAAATTTCCAATTGTCTTATAAATATCATACTTATTTTCATAGCTTGTTTGAATTGAGCTCCAAATAAGGTCCACATGCAGCTTTTTTAAGTAATATGGCCTTGTATATTAAAAATTAAAGATATACGTATTCTTTGATGTAGTCATGCCAGTCCTAACAATCTAAGGATGAATCTGTGAGAATATTTATTGTGGCATTGTTTATAATGACAAAGAAACTTGAAAACAACTTGAATTTCCATTGATGGAGGAAGAGTAAATAAATGTGTACATCTGTAGTGTGGATAACTATGTTGCTATTAAAAAACCAAGTTGGATCTATAGCTCCTGCTCTGGTGGGCTGCCCCGATGAATTAAGTAAGAAAAGATATGTAACTGAAAGATTATACATTAGTTTGTGATCTCACTTTTATAAAAGCAAATGACAAATTCACAATCTTCTATGCATTTGTATGTATTCATTTTTATGTGTTTGTACATATGTCTGTATTCCCTTGAAGATGTTCATATGGTTATGGGGAAACGTGTGTGGGCTCACATACCTGGGCAAATGACACTGGTTATACAATGGTTGTCAAGAAAGAGTGCATAAGGCAAAAGGAAGTAAGAATAAAATCAGATTAGAATGTGGAGAAATATTTATGGTGTACATTACACGAAATGTGGAAATCAAACTGTAGCCATAGTATCATTGCAAATGCACAAGTGAAACTGACAGTAGTGGAATCAAGGACAAAGGAAAACTTAATTTAAGTGGTAGAGTTTTATCTCAGATTATTTTTCACCAGAAAGTAACACTGGAAAAAAGAAAATAGATTGTTTTATATACATGTATATTATATATATCCTCAAAATAATCAAATAAATCCATATTTGATCAATAAATGAAAACAAACCAATTTTTGTCTATTTGATTTTGTCTGTCAATAATGTGTATTATTCAGAAAACATCTGTTCAGATAGTTAGGTCATTCAAAATGGTGTTAAAACGTCATCTCTTTACGTTTTAAATTTTGTTTTCTTACTTTATTTTATTTCCTTTGGGCAGTCCACCCAGGCAATCCTGGAATGCCTAGTGGAATGCAATGTTACCCGATAATTCCTATAAAACTAAGGTTGGCACGGTGGTCACCAATGCAGTCTGGACTGAATTGATGTCCTAATCCAATTATTAACTCAAATCAGAAATGTAAAAGTTCTTCACTGTGTATTTTCTACTACATTTACTGCTAATGAACAAGTTGTTAGGTACAAACACAGGATTTAAGTAATTCATCCTCCCCCAAACAGCTTCCTACATTCTTCTAAGTTAATGGACTGCTTTGTGCACAGTTTCTTTTGAACTCTGCTTCCCCAGGAGCCCACTGATACCACACGTAACTGATTCAATGCTCTCACTTCTTCCCTCCATTCAGTTGAAATTCACAAACTCCCCTAATGCCGAATGTTCCTTCAAACAGCATGTACCGACTCAGACAATTGTAAACGGAAATGTGAAGCCAACATTAAAATTGCATGTCCATGCAATGATTCAGATTTTAGCCTTGGGAAGGTCCAAAGGGAGGGTGGCTCTTGACTTTCACTTTTTATTTTGTAACTTTTTGTAGCATGAATTTTCTAATCTCATAGATGTGTTTCTTTTAAATTAACAAACTGTTCCTTGTAGGCTGGCTATCAGGGGTGGAAGAATGTGATACACTATTTTGTTTGTTTCTTTGTGCTTTTCTATAAAATAAGAGCCAATCACATACTAGCCAAGGAATGGATCATGTAAATCTGTATTTACTGGCCCAGAAAACTGTAAGTATTTTTTTTTAAATTTAAGAAAGACAATTGTAATACAATGTGCATAGTATGATCCCAATTATGTAAAATTGTGTGTTTGCACCTGCAGGTAATGACATTAATAAATGTCTGGGAAGATATTATCAAAGTGTGATGTTGTTACACATTCTGTTTTATAACCATTCTAAGTTGCCTTCATTTTCTCACAGTGAGGATGTGTCATCTTTGAACATAGAGGATAACACAAAATTTTAATAAAAACTCTGATATCTACTTGATATCCCAGCAAACTAGAAGCTGGGATGGAAACAGGGGAAAAGATAAGAAAATGATTTAAATAAAGTTATACACACTGAGAGGTTGCCTACTAAAGCAGTTCAGCAGCAAAGCGAGGAGTGACCCAAAACTGGGAGATTATACTTGGAATCTAGCAAAGGGAACAGAGTGTTCCCCAGGGCAGGGGAGAAACCTGAGCCGGCTAGCTTTAGCATAAACAAAAGTGGGTCTGCAGGCACTGACCTGCAGACCTGTCACAACGAAAAAAAGAAAGAAAGAAAGAAAACATAAGATGTATATCCACCCAAAAAGCCCCTATTAATAAGCCACGAAGTCTTGTTGCTTAGAACATTTTTACTACAAATCATGGTTTCAAACCTCCATACCAAAGCAGAAATGCTCTTTGAATAAAGCTAAAACTACATGTCATTTTGATAAGTACATACGAACACAGGTAAATATACAGAAAAGTTCTAGAGGAGTAAACATGGAAGCACTGAAGAGGGGGAACTGGGATCAGGGTGGAGGAGGCGGTCAAAGAGGCCTTTAACCTTGTCTATAATGTTTCAATTTTTTTAATAAAAGGAAAATATTATCATATTTTCATCATGGTTAAAATACACAGAATTTACAACATAGCCATCTTTAAGTGTGCGATTCAGTGGCACAGGACAGTCACAATATTAGACAACCATCACCACTCTCTTCTAGAACTTTTTCATCATTCCAAACAGAAATTCTGTACCCATTAAATAACTCTCCATTTTCCCTTCCCCTAATCCCTGATAACCTCTGTTTTCTGTCTTTATAAATTTGCCTATCCTAGGTAACTAATATAAGAGAATCACAAAATACTTGTCCTTTTGTGACTGGCTTATTCCATTTAGCATAATTTCCTCAACTTTCATCCACAGTGTAGAATATGTCACAATTCCCATCCTTTTTAAGGCTGAATAGAATTCCACGGTGTGGACATACCACATGTTGTTTATCAATTCATGCGCTGATGAGCACTTTGAGTTATTCCTGCCTTCTGGCTGTTATGAGTATTGCTATGAGGTTGATGGACAGATGTCTGTCTGAGTCTCTGGGAAAATACCTAGGAGTAGAATTGCTGGATCCTACAGTAATTCTCACTTTTTGAGGAACTGCCAGCTGCACTGTTTTATGCTCCCACCAGCAATGCACGAGGGTTCCAATTTCTCCACATTCTCGCCAAAACTTGTTTTTCCCTTTTTTTTTTTTAACCTAATAGCCATCTGAATGAGTGTGAAATGGTCCCATATGGTGGTTCTGATCTGCATTTTCACATGTTATTTTCTTTATGTGCTATAAATTTTTAATTAGAAATTATTCTAGAAGAGGAAAGTAAGGGATCAGGATTTGTTTTCTTCATTCACAAACTAGGGATATCTTCTTCACTGCTAAGCTCTGTGAGGACAGAGGCCAGCCCCTCACACGGTGCCTGGCACCTAGTCGGTACTCATTAAATAGGGTAAACATTTGATGAATAAACGACTGCATTCGCCTCCCAATCTGTGTACAAGTTGAGGGGAATAAGTCTATGAAGAAGTGTTACCTTGAAAAATACACACGTGAATATTGGTCAGCCATAAAAAAGAAAAAGAAAATCCTACCATTTGCGACCACGTGGATGGACCTTGAGGGCATTATGCTAAGTGAAATGATTCAGACAGAGAAAGAGAAATACTCTTATGATCTTCCTTATAGGAAGAATCTAAAAAACACTGAACTCACAGAAAATGAGAGTAGAAGGGAGGCTGCCTGGAGGGTGAGGGGGAAATGGGGAGATCTTGGTCAAAATGTATAAACCTTCAGTTATAAGATGAGGAAGTTCCAGGGATCTAATGGACAGACAGCATGATCATATACTTGAAAGTTGCTTTACTGTTCTCACCATAACAACAACAAAATGGTAATTGTGTGAAGTAAAGGATGTGTTAACTAACCTTATTGTGGTGTATATATATATATATATCTCCAAACTGTACACCTTAAACTCACAAAATGTTAATGCCAATTATATCTCAATAAATGTGGAAAAAATTAAATAAGACAAGTCACCCAGAGGAAAAAGAAAAGAAAAACACACATACGTACTAATTGCTGAAAAAGACAACATCATTTTGGAAGTCTTGGGTAAACAGCATATTTCAAGACAGATCCAAAATGACTAAGAAAACCTAAGGGACACTACCTACAGTTTTAAGAAAAGCAGCTTGAGAGCCAGTCTTCATCCGTCTGGACTGCCAGATAAGGACAAGGAACTTTTCAAGTGTACTCATATTACACAACCAGGGGACCTGGTGTTTCCTGTGTTTCAGGCAGGATGGCTGATGAGAAAGGTACATACAGCCAGGACACCATTGTACCCCTAAAGTCATAGTCCTACTTCTATGCTTGAAAGTCAGTTACTAATGTTAATCACTTCATCATAGATTTTGCAACAGGGGTAGATATTTTAATTTTTTCCAATTAGTTCATATATCCATGAATAAACATTACTTATCGGAGATGGCAACCATCCATTGCTTCTCCCTAACTGAAGAAGATGGAAGCCATTCAACTTGTTCTCTTCCATTCCCTTCCCACAAGTTTAAAGTGCAGTAAACTATTCCTCTCCCCACTCCCCAAGCTGAGAACTTGTCCGAAAGTCACTGAACCATTGCCCCGGACAAGCCCCTAATGCCCTTCAGGGTGAAGGAAGGGAGGAGAGAGCTAATTGGTTCTGAGAGAGGCACCAAGATGGGAACTGCCTGGATTCCCTTCCTCCTTGAGGCATGCATGTGCATTCTCTATGAGCCAGTCAACTGGAAAGCATGGAAGGTGGCTGAGACAGAAGGTGGCTGAGGCGTAAGGCCCTTGCTGGTGGGGACGTCTGGGAGGAAGGGTTGAGACTGACCTCTTCTACATTGGAGAGAGCATGGGGGAGACCCCAGAGAGCAACGACATGCCCAGTCCAAGTAAGAGAGCTGGCATCTGGACTCCTGACACGTTGGGAGAACCGTCACTGACGTAGCAATACCCAGAAGAAAAAGAACAGACAATTTTTCATGGACAGTCTTGCAGAGAACATTCTTTCTCCCTCCTCTGCATCCCTATGTGGAAGGAGCAGGAGCCAAGGAGAGAGAAAGGAGTGACATTAACACACCCTCCACTACGAACTGCTGTGGCCACAAGCCCACCTGCACCAGCAGAATGGAAAGAGCGATGAATTAAATATGAGATTAAAGATATTAAATGGGCAGGCCCAAGTCATAATACTTGGAATGAGACTGTCCTAGTTACTGAAAGTGACTGCACAGTTATGGGACGAGAGTAGAATATTCTTAAGGGAATCTGCTAAATGAAGAGTAAATGAATTTAAGTGGATTGCTAGAGAGTGATGGTTGTAGAGGAAAAACTAAAATTGCTTCCTACTTATATCTCACAAGCTCAGATTTCTCAAACTGGCTATACACTTACCATAATCTATAATTATTTACTCATTTATCGTTTATCTTCCCCATAAACTATAAGCACCATGGACCCGAGACCATGTCTGAATGCTCACTGCTGTATCCCTTGAGTATGGTATATGTGCTCAGCAATAATTTGATAAACGAAGATTCCTTATCTTTTAAAGATACAAACTGAAATGCCTGCAGAATAAACAATGTGATGCCTGACATTAACTTTAAAATAATTCAGGAATGTGGGGGTGAGAAAGTGGGTGGAAATATAAATAGAATAAGATTAGTCATTCTTGAAGCTGAATGGTGGGCACGTAGGGTTCAATATAATCTCTCTTTTGGTGGGAGAGGGTATAGCTCGGTGGTAGAGTGCATGCTTAGCATGCACGAAGTCCTGGGTTCAATCTCTAGTACCTCCATATAAATAAATAAAACCTAGTTACCTCCCCCTTCAAAAAAATCCCTTGATTAATTTTTTAAATCATAGTAGAATCATAATTAACTTAATTTTAATTTTTTCTCAACGTAATATGAAAACATCTAAATATACGTAAAAGGTAAAAGTGAACACCTATATAACTACCACGTAGATTTGACATTAACATTTTGTTGTGTTTCCTTTTCCGTATCTATCCATCTATACATTTATCCATCTTATTTTTGATGCATTTCAAAATAACTTGAAGACTTCATTACACTTCACCCCTTAACACTACAGCATACATACCACAGAGCTCAAAATTTTACCAATTCTTTCTTCATTTACAGTAAAATAATACATTTACTATATATAACTATATCATACATTTACTATATAAAAATATAACATTTATTTACATATATAGTCTACAAAAATACATATATTTATATTAGTTTTTATTTTTAGAAGTTTATTATGTTTGTGTTCCCCCAAATTTGTATGTTGATGCTCTAACCCCCAATGGGGCCTTAGGGAGGATATTAAGGTTAGATTAGATTAAGGAATAAGGATAGGGGCCCTCATGATGGGATACGAGGCCTTATGAGAAGATGAAGAGGTCTATTGTCACCCTTGCCCTCTCCCTGCATGCACCCACTGGGGAAAGGCCATTCGAAGATATGCCGAGAAATCTGCAACCCGAGAAGAGAGACTTCACCAGAAACTGAATTGGTCAGCCCCTTGATCTTGAACTTCCCAGCCTCCAGAACTATAAGAAAATTAATTTCTGTAGTTTAAGCCACCAGTCTACGGTATTTTGTTGTGGCAGCCTGAGCACACTAAGACATAGTGTTATTAGGAAGCCACTGAAGGGGACTTGATTACATACTTTCTTAAAGATCACTTTGAACAGGGAGGAAGGAGTGAAAGAGGACAAGAAGAGGTTCAGGAAGACTGGGTAGGAGGCTACAATAGTAGAATGGGCCAGGGGTGATCTTGGTTTGCCTAAAACCGTAACAGCAGACGCCAAAAGAAGTGAGTACAAGAAATATTTAGGGAGTAAAACAGTATTTGTTGATGAGGAAAGGGTAGAGACTGAGCATTAAGCTCAGATTTCTCACTTGAGCAATTGCTGGCTGGTGGTACCACCAGCCACTGCGGTGGGGAACACAGAAGAGAAGCAGGCTTTCTTTGCAGGGGTCGGGAGGGAGCAGGTGAGTTCAGTTTTAGACATATTCAGCATGAGACACCCAAGAAATTCAATAAACATTTGGATATACACACCTGGAGCTTTGAGGCCAGGGCTGGGCTAGAGATAAAACTATGGGAGTCATCAGCCCAAAAATTATCATTAAGGCGTGGGAATGGTTGAGACTGTGCAGGGAGAAGTATACAAAGGCCACGAGGAACTTGGTGATTTAAGGAGTGAGTTAGAGGAGCAGGCGTCAGCTAAGGAGACTGAAAAGAAGTGGCAACAGAGGTGCAGAGTCACAGAAGCCCAGAAAAGAAGCAGGGAGTTAAATAAACTGAACGTTTCACGGTATTTGGTGAAGGCAACTTAATGAATCCCTTCACAACAAGGATGATTTCAAACGTACCACCAGATCATCTGAACGCTGCTGGCTGTAGACCAGCGGTGTTCAATGTGTGTTCCCGATAGCAGCATCGACATCACCTGGGAACTTGTCAGAAATGCAAATTTGGGGGCCTCACCGCATACCTACTGAGTCAGAAACTCTGGGGTGGGGCCCAGCACTCTGTGTTTTAACAAGACTTCCGGGTGACTCTGATGCTCAGTAAAGTCTGAGAATCACTGCTCTAGGCAGTGCTTAGATAGCACCTGATAACCGTTCTTTTAGGATCCAGTCCCCTTTGCAGTCAACACATTCTCCTTTGGGTCTGTTAATACATTTTACCAAGCTGCTAGAGCCTGAGCAGCAAGATTCTGTCAATACCCCGCATTTACTGTAACACAAATCCTATCTTGATTTTTATGTTCCTGCCCTACAGCCGACTACCTAACACTTCTCCGTCTGCTGGGTACATCCTTTTTTCATCTTTATACCTTTGCTCATTCATAACATGTAATTACTCGTTATGTCTGCTCCTTCATCGCTTCTCTTTGTGCATTTTTTCAGTTTCTGATCCTGCTACTGAACTAACCCCTAAATCGCACAGTTTAAATTCCTGAGTGGCATGGATTGTTGGTAAAACCGCAAATTGGCACAATTCCGGAGAGTAATTTGGCATCATTTATCGAAACAACAGATACATCGCCTTTGACCCAGTAATCCCACTTCTAGGAATTTATCCTACAGAGGTATTTGCCCATGTGCACAAAGAAGCGGGCCTCTTGCCGCCCACTGGGCCACAGGCCGGCTCACCCACCCTCAGCAGGGGCCCCTCCACCCGCCAGGCCAGTCCGAGGCCAGGTGCCCCCGCCCCCCCCCCGTGAATCGGTTGAGGCCTGTTTACACCTCACTGCACACTTGAGTCAGTTGGAAGCAGCTGGGAAAGAAGACCTTGCAGCCTCAGCGTCCCGCACGCTCGCCCTCAACACCGCCCCCAAGCCGGCTGCGATTTGATTTTCTCGCTCTCTCTCTTTTTCTCCTCGGGAAGGGAGGACGAGGGCCACCGCCAAGGACAGCGACCGCGGCCCTGACCCGGCTGCCCACCGCCAGCCGCCAGGGGGCGGGGCTAGGGAGAGGCGGGGCCGGGCAGGCGGGGGCGGGGCTCGGGCGTGAAGGGGCGGGGCCGGCGGGGTGATGGCCCCGGTTGTCGCTGCTGCCGTCGCTGCCGCCGCCTCAGCAGCAGAAACCGAAGTCCCCGCCGCCGCCGCCGCTGCCGCCTCCCGGGTCGCCGGCCGCCCGCGCGCTGGCTCGGCCGGGACCCGCAGCCATGGAGGACTTCATCGTGATCTCGGACGACAGCGGCTCCGAGAGCTCCGGGGGCGCCCGCTCGGGCCGGGCGCGGAGGCTCCGCCGGGCCCTGTCCCGCACCCCCGGCGCGCCTCCCCGCCGAACCGTGGTGAGTGAGCCCGCTGCCTGCGGCCGAGCCGCTCGGTGGCCGGGGCGCCGCCTCGGCTCGGGAGCGGACCACCCGGCGCGGCCGGGCCCGGCCCGCTGCTCTCGGCGGCCCAGCCGCCCGCCCCCGGGCGCCCCACAGCTGCAGCGGCTTCCCGCCTTGCCGCTTCCCGGCCTGTCCAGCCGCGGCCAGGCCTCCCGGGCTCCGCGCTCAAGCCCGAGCGGGCTGCGGCTGGAGAGTGGCGGCCGAGCACATGGACGAGCAGGTCCTGGCGCGCCTGGTGCGGGGGGTGCCGGAGCCCCCGGGGGGCCGCGGTCCAGGCCGGGCCGGGCTGGGGGGCTGGGGGCCTGGCGGGGGACGCGGGGGCCCGGGGGGCGTCCCGGACCCCGAGGCAGGGACTTGGGAGCGTGTAATTGTTTGGCTTGTGGTGGGTGCAGATGAATGCAGGGAGGTAACAGGAGCCCGGGCAGGGCGGGAGGGAAGCTGGGGCCTGGGCCAGATAGTGGCCTCGCTCCAGGGCCTGGCAGCCGAGCGAGGGGCCCGATTTTGGAGCTGTGCAGGAGCGTGATTTATGTCGCTTAGCAAACATTTACCAAGCTCTAAACGGATAGCGAGGGAAGCCTCTGGCATGATGTCTTTTTCCCTCAGGCTCCCTTAGTCTTTGTCCTTCTTCCTGAGGGGATGAATAAAACATCTATGGTCCTTGCCCTTCTAGAATCCTCCACAGATATTTATTGAACCCTAACTCTGGGCCAGATGTTCCAGGAGCTGGAGATAGGATAGAGCACACAACATCTGTGGTTCCCGTCACACAAGGTGATATAGTCAACAAGTGGCTATTGAGGACTCAGGGGCTGGGAGGTGGACAGGGCACCCCCTCTATCAGAAGACTGTCCACGTCAGACTTGCAACAGTCTTCTCCAGCCTCCCAGAGTCACGCCCCAGAAATAAAGGAATTATCACGCCCCTGTTCTTTGTAAACACCTTTCTTCATATGCAGATATTGTCAAAACAGATCTAACTTATGCTCCTCCAGGCCCCTTCCCTTCCCAGCTTTGTAGTCCCCAAGCCTCCACTGTGAGCCACCTTTGTGTCCCAGGTATAGTGCTAAATCTAGGAGATCACTATGCATGGCCTGTAAAACTAACTTATGGTGCTGAGTTGACATGGTTCAATCAAGAGTGATTCTCAGTCAATTTCAGTAAAGAATTTAGAGATGGACAGACAAAGAGATTTTCAAGTAAAAGTGACCCCACCTGGGAAGTGACTGTACCTACTGCTGTGACAGTGTCAGGGCCATACAAGATCTGCTTTAAATATTGGTTGGATCAAAGAATAGTTGAAGGAATGGGGGAGAGAGCAGTTCAGATGGTGTTTGATAGATGAGAGCGGATACAGTAGGAGCAGGCTTGGGGTGGAGGGAATGCTGCATTCAGTTTGGACTTCAGAGGAGTTTAACTCTGGAGAAAAGTCAGGACTGGAGAGATTTGGTAATCATCTCAATGGAAAGGAACCTTGAAGGCCTAATTGTGATTTAGATAATCAAGGAAAGAGTATAGAAAGAAAAGGTGAAAGAAAAAAAATACTGCAGAATAACTCACAAACTGCCTTTCCTCTTAGTTCCTCCTCTTTTCTATTCCTCTTCCTCTCAATCCCCACTTAACTTTGTCCTTCCTACCTGCTTCCTTTCCTGCCAAGTGGTGTCTGTCTTCCCTCATCCTGGTCCAGCTTCCTTCTCCAAGTGCACCGATGTCATCCTTATCCCAGTCTGTTGTGTGTACTGTCACCCTTCTCTCGCTCTCTCTCTCTCACACACACACACACACACACACACACACACACACACACACACACACACACACACACGGCTGTGGGAGGAGCTTTGGCAAATTCTGTCATCTCAGCTTTTGCACTTGAGAACATCAATGCCTACATGGCAGGACCATTAGAAGGTTTTTAATGAAGCAATGCAAGGAAAATGTTCAGCATAAATAATAGCTTTGGCTACACTTTGTGCTGTTTCTCAGCCAGGCCTGACCTTCTCAAGCTTGGCAAGCAATGAAATAGAAGAAATAAGTTTTGTAAAAAAAAAATTTTTTTTTCTGTTTTTACAAATATTTGACTGAGGGGAAACAACTTGCTTCAGTTCGGAAGATCAGAAAGCCACCTCCAATGCCGAAGCCGACGTTTCTGAACTCTTGGGTCTTAACCTGGGCTTTAGTCTTCAGTGAGTTGATGAAACGTGTCTGTGTTTTTTATAATATTTATTGGGTTGTTTTTCCCCACTTAGAAAAGCAGAACATGTTCAGATAATTTTGGCTGGCCTAATTACAAAAAATTTAGAAATATATATGGAAGAAAATTTAAATTGCCCTTAATCTCACCATCCAAAGATAACCAATGTTAGCATTTTGAAGTCTGCCTGCCTGAACTTTTATCTGTAAATACCAGTGTGCTCTCATAATGTATCCATGTGTCTCCACAATACATATTTTTGCAAAAATGAAGTCTTGCTATACTTCATTGTTTTCAGCTTGCCTTTTTCTCTTAATATACTTTTTATCTCTTTCTGTGTCACTAAGTAACACATCTTCAGTATTTTAATGTATTTCATCGTACAGATTCATAATTATATTTCTCTTTTCCTATAAATGGGTATCATGCTGCCATTTCTAAATTTTCTCTAATTATAAACAACTCAGGGAGAAATTTCCTGAGAAATAATTTTTATATCCTTATTCATTTGTTTGTTAGTGAGATTGCTGAGTCAAAAGGGGTGCCCTCTTTGGAGGGCTTTTGCTGTATATTGTCAAATTTCCTACAGAAATCGTGCACCAATTACATTCTCACCATACCCCTTTCGCCGCTACCTAGTCACTCCTAGATATTGTCAATTTATTGAGGAAATATTTATTGAACACTTACTATATGCCAGGCCACTCTTGGAGGTGCTAAGACTATAGCTGTAAACAAAACCAAGTCCCTGTTCTCATGGAGATTTCATTTTAGTCAGACAGAGACAAAGAGTAAACAATCACATAAATGTCATGTTAGATGATGTACAGGGTGTTAGGAAGAAAAGTAAGGCATTTGTGTTCTTTTAATCTTTGCTGATTTGATAGATTTTGTGAGCTGTCATGGTTTTAGTTGCGGGGGGGCTGTGATTCATTTCTTCCTTAAATACTTATTGAGCACATGCTTTGACCCTGGGTTGCAAAGGTCAACAAGATGACAGTGGGCCTAAGTTCTGATGGAGAAGTATAAGAAACAAACTAACAAATAAGTGAACAGTGTAACAGAGAGTAACTTGGGTGGAGCTGGGAACATTAGGTCATGTTTTCAAAGAAGCCCTCTCTGGAAAGTTCATGTTTGATCTGAGAACAAAATGACAGAACAGATTTGTTATGAGGACATCTTGGGAAATAAAGTAACAGCAAGGGCACAGCAGGAGCGGAGGCTTGGAGGTGGGAACAGGCGCGACTGATTGGGGGAATCGAAAGGTCAGTGGGGCTAGAACGTGAGTGCAGGGCAGAGTTGGAAGAGATGAGAAGTTGGTGGGCTGGGTTATACAGGGCCTTGAGGACCACAGTAAGGAATTTGGATTTTATTCTTACGTAGTAAGTAATCTTTGAAGGGTTTTGAGCAGGGAAATAACATGATCTGATATACATTTTTAAAAGGTGACTACCACGAGATGAGAAGACTGTAAGATAAGGTGACTGTGTAAATTTATCATCCAGGTGGAGATCTTTCCGCAAATGAAAGGGGGTGTTAGCTGGACAGGGTATCAAGCAACAGGTGAAAACTGAAACTGTCCAAAACAAACCAGAAGTATAGTCACCTTACTGTAAGGGACAAAAGTAGAATCAGGGAGATCCATCTCAAGGTGGCAGCAACAGTCCAGACCAGAGATGATTGTAGCCTGGACTAGAGTGGTGATGCAAGCTGGGGGAGCAGAAGAATATGAGAGGTATTTAGGAAGTAAAATCGACTGGTCCAGATCCTTGGACATGGTTAATGAGGGGAAGGGAGAAGTCAAGAATGATGCCCTGGTTTGGGCCTGAGCTACTGGATGCAAGTCCGTGTCAGTCACTGAAATGAGGACGCCTTGAGCAGGAACAGGGTTGAAGGAAAGATTCAAGAGTTCTTTTCTAAAGGTGTTAAATTTAAGCTGCCTGCGGGATAGCCAACAGGTATGATGTTTATACTGAGTCTGGAGGCCAGAGGAGAAGTCCTGACTAGGGCCCCACATTTGGTGTCATAGCACACAGGTTGTAGTAAAGTCATAGGCCAAGATGAGATCATGTAGGCTGAGTGTCTACAAGTGGGAGAGCACACAGGACCTAGCCCTGGGAAGTGCCACTGCGCCTCACCCAGGTGAGGGCGAGGGAAGGAGGAGCAGTGGGGCTGGCGGTCAGAGCATGTGCCCACATGCGGTAGAGCTGGACACCCTGCACGTGTTTATTTGAGATAGAATATTGGAGACCTCTCTCTATACACAGTGTGTGTGTGAGTGTGTGTCATCTGCCTCTTCTTGTCCTATCAAATTTAGGGTTTTTTTCTGCTAATTTTCCAATTTTATTTACATAGTAAAGACTTTATAGGTTGGATTGGGTCCCCCAAAACGATATGTTGAAGTCCTGGCCACCACTACGGAATGTGCCCTGATTTGAAAGTAGAGTCACCGCAGATGTAATCAGTGAAGATGAGGTCATACAGAGTAGGGTGGGCCCTTAATCCCGTATGACTGGTGTCCTCATAAGAAGATGTGAAGACGGAGGAAGATCACATGTGACAATGGGAGCGATGCGGCTGCAAATCAAGGACACCAAGCAGTGTTGCTGGCGACACCAGAAGCTCAGGGAAAGGCACAGAACTGACTCTCCCCTAGAGCCTTCGAGAGAGCACGGCCCTGAAGACACCTTGATTTTGGACTTCCGAGCCTCCGGAACTGTGAGAGGATAAATTCTTGTTGTTTTAAGCCAGCCAGTTATTTGTACCAGGAAACTAACAAAGCCCCCTGTGTCATGCATGTCACATTTTTCAACCTTTTGATTTCTTTGGTTTTCTGTACAGTTTTAACTTAGTATATAGTCAATTCCGTCACTCTTTTCCTTCGTGATTTCTGCCTTTGTTGTCACACTTAGACAGGCTTTCCTCACTCCTAACATCATAAAAATATTTTTTGTGTTTAATTCATTAATCCACCAGGATTTCGTTTCAAAAAACGAATAAAATCGTATTTTTCTCTCCAGACGGTTAGCTAGTTGTCCCAACATCGTTTATTGAATTACCTATCCGTTTTACCCAGTGGTTTGAAATATTACCTTTATCAACTGATAGCCTGCATGTCTATCTGTGGACTTTGTATTGTGGCCTCATAACATGCTGGTATGGTAATAAGCAAAGGAAACTCTCATTGCTCTTCCTTTTTAGAATTTTTCTGGCTAGCTTTGCATATTTATTCTTTCAGGTAACTTTAAAATTATTTGGTCAACTTCCCAATTTTTACTTTTAAATTGGGATTACACTAAATTTAGTAATCCATAGTTTGTGGTGGTTTATTTAATGAAGTTTTACATTTTTACGTATGTCTTTGTGCATCTTCTTTCTTTCTTTTTCTTTTGTTTTATATTTAGAAAGATTTTCCCTGTCCTGAGATTATTTTCCTATTATTTCCTTACTATTGTTCTTTTACTGTCTCATTCTTAACTTTTAGTTCTTTAATTCATCTAAAATGTTTTATGCGGCATGAAGTAGGCTTACCATTTTCTGTATACTGTATTGCCTTATTTCTAAGACAGCACTTAATCTAAGACTTGCTGTCAATTTAAGAACAGGTTTTCAGGGAAAAAGAAACTATCACATGAAATGTATACACTATTATATGCATCCTGATTGCAGATGTATGAGGGAAACATTCTGGATATTCGATTTTATAATATATGATGTAAATCAACTGTCTGGGAATCATTTGTTAAATAATTATTTTTCTCCACTTATTTGAAACACATTTCTTACACCAGATTATTTTATACACTTGTATATGTTTCTGGGTTTTCTATTCTGTTGCATTGATTTGTCTATTCTCAATGCCAGAACTCTACTGTTTTACTTTTGTAGTTTGATATTTTTTCATATCTGGCAGAGCAATTACCTCTCCTTACTTTTTTTTTCCCCAGAAATTTCTTGGCTGTTGTGACCATTTAGTTCTTCAAGTGAATTTTAGAATCATCTTATCAAGGATTACATTAGATCAGGGGATTACCTTGGGCCAGTTTATTCTGCGCTGTGGGAGGCTGTCCTGGGGCACTGGGATGTTTAGTAGCGTCTTTGGTCTCTACCCCCCAGGTCCATGCCAGCCGGTCACACCACTCCCCTCCACTTGTGACAGCCAGATAGTGCTAAATGTCTCCTGTGGGGAGCAAAATTGCCACTGGTCCAGACCACTACATTAGACTTATCATTTAAAGGAGAATTAATATCTTAATAATATTGTCTTTCTAATTAGAAGCATAGTTTAACTTTTCATTTTATGGGGTTTTCCTTCTTGGCAATCAATAAAACTTTAAGCCTTCCTTTGTTTGGGTCCTGTGCCTCTCCTGTCAAGGAGCTGGTATTTTGATTCTGAATGACTGCTGTATAGGGTTGACCATATTAATCATGGTGAGCATGAGTGACATAGTGAGAAAAGCTGGCGTTCATGCCAGGCATCATGTGAAGTGCCTTGCATGGATTAGCTCGTGCCATCTTCACTGCAATCCCATGAGAGTGTAGGTACTATTATTGTCCCTGTTTGATAGATGAGGAAACTGAGGTAGGTTCAACCAGGTGCTAACTGGTAGACTTTTAACTATTTTTATGTGTGTGTACACAAACATACATAAATGTCTAATTTTCTCCCAGTAGAGTCATACTAATCTTTTAAACTACTTAATACATTTTAGGCATTTTAAAAATATTGGTACCTCTTTCAAACTATTGTCCACTTTGTTTACAGTGGTATTCCCAGTATATAATAAGGTTCCAGGCCCAAGGTATTCATTTAATAAGTATTTTATCAGCTGTACATTATTCTAATATAAAAAAGCCGTAATTTATTTAACCAGCCCCTTATCGATTTTAATTTTTTTTGCTATTACAGACTATGATGTAATGAACTCTCTTGCATGGTCATAAGAATGTGTTTGTAGGGCAGGTTCCTTACAGTGGAATTTTGAAATTAAAGAGTAATATGTATTTATGATTTTAATATATATCACTGCTGTAGACATAACGTGGTTTGTTGTGGAATCTTAGTATCTGAAATCCAGAGCTCTGTTTGCAAAAACGCCCAACTTTGGTGATAAAATGTATTTCTTCCTAAAGAAGCTTCAATTCCAGATACACTCCTAGGCTCCCTCGCACCTAAGGCTTGGACATATGCACTTATTCCAGACTTCGAATTGGAAGCTGGTGATGAGAAAAGCAGGGTAAAGTGGACTCTATTTTGGCGAGGCCACAGCAGCAATGGCCTGACACGTAGCAGTAGGGCCCAGGGCACAGCTGGCCACGTGGCAGTGATACTGGCATATTCAGTTGTGCAGTATGGTTTCAAGCAACCATTTTGGCTGCATAGACTCCAAGCTTGTTCTCAGGCTCTCCTCTGAATCCTGGGAGCTACCCATTATCCTTAATCAGTTCCTTTTGTACTTAAATTAATCAGAGTGGGTGTTTTTTGTGATTTGGTTTTTTCACTTGCTACTAAGATCACTGACTGATATATAACCACCAAATTATACTTCAAAAAGACTGTAATGTACATTCTTACATGAACAGTGTTTAAGAATACTTGTCTTCTTATACTTTGGCCAACCTGGATGTTATCAAACTTCTTAGATTTGTGCCACAGGTAATAGTCTAACTTTTCGATTGTCTAGAATTTTGCTGAAAGGGAAGACTCCTCTCAAGTAGGTGGTTAGCTCATTTAATACTGTTGAATGATCTACCCGATTATGTGGAAAACTACCTGTGTCATAAGCTAAGTTTCCAGCTCTGGGGCCCATTTTCTACATATTTTAATTGCTGTAGCTCTGCTGTTTACCTTGACGTTTGTTAGGGCAAAGCCTCCTTGTTTATCTTTCGTTCTCCTTTTATGTTATTCTTGAGTCTTTCCTCTTTCAAATGAACTTTTGAATCATCTTATTCATTCTTTTTAAAAATACCACTGGAATTTTGTTTGAGGTTTGTTAAATTTATAGATTAATTTGGGGATAACCAACACTTTTTAAACTTTAAATTTTGTTATAAAAGTTATATGGATAGACCTATATCTATTAAAGAAATTGAATCAATAACTAATTACCTTTCAAATCACAAAGCACCAGGCCCAGATGGGTTTACTGGTACATTCTTCTAAACATTTAAGGAAGAAATTATACCAATTCTCTACAGAAAATAGAAGCAAAAGAAATAAATACTTCCTAACTTATTCCATGAGGCCAGCATTACCCTAATGCCCTAAAAACAGACAAAGACATTGTACGAAAAATACAGGCCAGTATATCTCATTGAACATAGGTGCAAAAGTCCTCAACAAAATGTTAGCAAATTGAATCTAACAATGTATAAAAATATACACCATGACCAAGAGGAATTTACCCTAGGTATGCAAGTCTGGTTCAGCATTCAAAAATCAATTAATGTAATCCAGCACATCAACAGGCTAACAAAGAAAAATCAGATCATATCAATAGATACAGAAAAAGCATTTAACGAAATACAACATCCTTTCATGGTATTTAAAAAAAACCCTCAGCAAACTCAGATTAGAGGGGGAGTTTCCTCAACTTGATAAAGAACATCTAAAAAAACAAAACAAACAAACAAACAAAAAACCTATCATACTTAATGGCACAAAGCTTGAAATTTTCCCACTTAGATCAAGAACAAGGAAATGATGTCCCCTCTTATCAATGCTTTTCAGTGTTGTGCTGGAAGTCCTAGCTAATACAATTAGACAAGAAAAAGAAAAGTATACAGATTGCAAAAGAAGAAATAAAACTGTCTTTGCTCACAGAGGTCATAATCACATATGAAGAAAAAAATCTGAACGAACTGACAAAAAAAAAATCTAATAGGGGATAATAGCAAAATTGTAGGATGCAAGGTCAGTTTACAAGGCAGTCACTTTCCTATAGTCCAGCAATGAACAAGTAGAATTTGAAGTTAAAAACATATTACCATTTATTTTAGAACCTAAAAAAATGAGATAACTAAGTATAAACCTAACAAAACATATATAAGATCGGTATGAGGAAAACTCCAAAACTGATGAAAGATATTTAAGAACTAAATAAATGGAGAGAGATTCCATGTTCATGGATAGGAAGACACAACATTGTCAAAAATGTCAGTTCTTAGGAACCTGATCTATAGATTCAATGCAATCCTAATTAAAATCCTAGCAAGTTATTTTGTGGAGATCAATAAACTGATTAAAGTTTATATGAAGAGGCAAAAGACTGAGAATAGCCAACTTAATATTGAAGAAGAACAAAGTCAGGGGACTGCCGCTGTCATATGGACTTCAAGACTCACTACAAACTACAATAATCAAGACAGTGTGATATTGGTGAAAGGAAAGACAGACAGATAAGTGGAACAGAATAGAAAGCCCAGAAACAGACCCACATTACTGCAGTCAACAAAGACTGTAGAACAGGAGCTGAAGTAGTACAATGGAGCAAAGACAGTCTTTTCAGTAAATGGTGCTGGATAAGATAGCTTCCCATTTCTTTCTATCATCTTCAATTTCCTTCATCAATATTTTATAGTAACGTGGTACTGAAAGTCTTAGCTGGTACAATAAGGCAAGAAAAGGAAATAACAGGCAAACAGATTATAAAGGAAGAAATAAAAGTGTACCTTTTTCCAGAAAACATGATTATGTACATGGAAAATCCTAAAGAATCTACAAGAAAGAACGAGGGGCGGGGAAGATGGAGGAAGAGAGGAAAGAAGGAAGGAAGAGAAACTCTTTTAGAAGAAATAAGTGGGGTTATAAGTTAGCGAGGTCCCTGCATACAAGGTCAACACAAATCAATGATATTTCTGTATACTAGCAGTAAACATTTGGAAACCTAAATTGAAAACACAGTATCATTTACAAACATCCACAAAAATGAAATACTTTGATATAAATCTAACTACATATATAGGATCAATATGTTGAAAACTACAAAATGCTTCTGAAAGAAAGAAAACTTAAATAAGAGACATACTGTGTTCATGGATGGGAAGACTCAACATGCTAAAGATGTCAGTCTCTCCCAAATTGATATATAGATTTAACTTAATTCCTACCAAAATCTGAACGTGGTCCTTTATGAATATAGACAAGCTGCTCCCAAAATTTATGTGGAAAATAGGAAATAAATTAGCCAAACAATTTTGAAAAAGACTATAGTTGGAGGAATCAAACTATCCGATTTTAAGATTTACTATTTAGCTACAGGAATTATGACAGTGTGCTATTGGTTGAAGGATTACCACATCAATAAATGGAATAGAATAGAGACCTGAGAGACCCACACAAGTATAGCTGATTTTTTTTTTGTAAAGATGCAAGAGTAATTCATTGGAGGAAAGATAGTATTTTCAACAAACAATGCTGGAACAATTGGACATTCAAAGGCAAAAAAAGAACCTTGGCATAGACATCATACCTTATACCAAAATGGTAACCTTACCCAAGGAAAAAGCAGATAGTCTCCCTAGGGTAGAGGGCTTAAAAAGAGAAAGGGGGATCCTGGGTCAGTCTTTGGTCTAGTTTCACCAAATAATGAAGCCATTACATTTTCCTTGTAGAAAAGACTGACAGGTGAAGGGAAACCTGAAGTATCTCTATTATTTTCAGTCTTGTTGAATGGAAGTTCCATACACGAGGTGTGGAAGATCAGCTTTCCCCCTCGGAATTATTTCATTTTCAATTCAGCTCGTATTTCTGGAGCACTTAGCCATGTGTCGGATGCTGTGCCAGTCACTGTGGCACTGTACTCAGTCCTAGAGGGAAAGATAAGCAGTTAATTTTGGGATATAGTGAAGAGCCTGGACCAGGACCTTCTCCTTCAGCAGCATGACTGATCTTAAAGGGCTCTCTGCTAAAACAAAACAAAACAAAACAACTAGATCTTGAATGAAACTAATTTTTCCTGCTTGGTGGGCTGGCGGGAATTAACAGAAACCTCCATGGAGAAAAAGAAAACCAAAACCATGAGCTGATCCTGGAGTGGTGAAGAGCAAATCCATTATCAGCACCATGATCAGGAACCAAGCCTCCGACCAGCACCTTGCAGGTGCTGATGAATGAGACTTCCAACTTCAGATTTTTTGGCTATAAAATGTGAATAATATTCACCCCACAAAGTTGCTGTGAGGCATCGAGTTCTGAAAACAGGATTAATGGGAAGGACAAGGGCCTCGTGGATTTATTGCTGAGATTCATTCTGCAGATGCAAACTATTGGAGTGTCTTAGTCATCTGTATTTCTCTTGCCTCTGGTGACATAATTATTAAAATTAGAAACACAATTTGTTATCTGTGAAAACTTAGGATAATATGTGATGGAAATGCAAATTACTTAATTAGGAGTTAGGAAGAGGCTGAGAGGACAACGAGATGAGAGGATAAATCTACAATTGTTATTAGATCAAGTTTATTCATTTATCATTTGTTAAGTCCCTGATACCATATAGGACCAAGGATACAGGATAAAAATAAGTTACTGTCTAAAGGGGGAGAGGATTAGCAAGTGCTCTGCCATATGCACTGAAGTGATACGGTATATACAGAGTGCTGTGGAGTCATTGAAGAGGGGAGCAGTGAACTCTCTCCAAGGTAGAGCAATGCAGTTGAATTGTACTTCCAATCTACGAAACTCCCTTAACCTGCTAAAATACTCCCTGAAGGCCCAGTGAAAAATCAGTCAGACAGTAGAGAGAAATCTACTCTTGAAAGATAGCTGCATGGGGCAATCTGAGTTTGTTGCATTCCCTAATTTGCCACTTACATGGCAGAAAGCTGAAGTTTCATGGTTTTGAAATGTCAGGGGATAGAGGTCAAGAATGGCAGAGCAGCAAGTAATTGGGAAAGAATCCACAGGAGCAAGACAGTCACAGGAAGGATAAACCCTAAAATTTGAGTACAATCTCTGCCCAAATCCTTGCCTGACAGCCAAATTAGGCAAGCACAGGAGAGAACCACTCTGCCCCCCACCGCCAAGGGGTCAGGTTAAAAGAGCAGCAGCTGGAAGCCGTAGATACCAGCAAAGCTATTAACACCTCCCTTGTGTGAAGGAGACAAAGCTTGCAGTTTGAGCTCAGGCAGATTAACGACTAGAACAACAACAATGAAAAGACAGCTTTTAGAAGAACACAATCAAATCATTACATGTATTACATATAATACTGTTCCAACCAAAAATTACTAGACATGCAAAGAAACAGAAGTGTGACCCATACTCAGGGAAAAAAGCAGGGCAGTCAATAGAAACTGACTCTGGGTGAGCCTAAGTGTTGGATTTGACAAAAACTTCAAAGTATCTATTATAAATAGGTTCATCCAGTTGAAGAAAATATGGCGTCAGTGAGTGAATAGATAAGAAAATCTCAACAGAGAAATGAAAACTATAAAAAACAGAAATTCAGTTTATAAAAAGGGGAACTTTAGATACAGAGATAGATAGAAGAAGGAAGATTGTAGATATATACGTAAATATGTCAATAATTAAGTGTAAATGAACCAAAAACTAATCAAAAAAGCAATGACCAGCTATGTGTTACTTATATAAGGTACACTTAATTTTTTCTCATTTTTAGTTTTTTTCCATATTCTTTTTCATTACAGTTTACTACAAGCCATTAAATATAGTTCTCTGTGTTATACAATAGAACCTTGTTGTCTATCTATTCTGTACATAGTAGTTTCTATCAGCCAATCCCATACTCCCAGTTTATCCCACCCTCACCCCCACCTATCGGGTAACTTTAAGTTTGTTTTCTATGTCTGCAAGTCTCTTTCTGTTTTGTAAGTTCATTTGTATCATTTTTTAAAGATTCCACATATAAGTGCTATCATGTATTTGTCTTTCTCTGATGACTGACTTCACTTACTATGATAATCTCTGTGTCCATCTATGTTGCTGTGAATGACATTATTTCATTCCTTTTTATGGCTGAGTAGTGTTCCATTCTGTATATATACACCACGTTTTCTTTATCCATTCATCTGTCGATGGACATTTAGTTTGTTTCTGTGTCTTGGCTATTGTAAATAGTGCTGCTGTGAACATTGCGGTGCTTGCATCTTTCTGAATTGGAGTTTTTCTCCTGATATATGCCAGGGAGTAGGATTGCTGGATCATATTGTAACTCTATTTTTAGTTTTTTAAGGAACCTCCATACTATTCTCCACAGTGGCTGCACCGATCTACATCCCCACCCACAGGGCAGGAGGGTTCCTTTTTCTCCACACCCTCTCCAGCATTTATTATTTGTAAACTTTTTGATAATGGCCCTTCTGACCGGTGTGAAGTGATACCTCATTGTAGTTTTGATTTGCATTTCTCAAATAATTAATGATGTTGAGCATGTTTTCATGTGCCTTTTGGTCACCTGTATGTCTTCTTTGGAGAAATGTCTATTTAGATCTTCTGCCCATTTTTTGTTTGGGTTGTTTGGTTTTTTGATATTGAGCTGTGTGAGCTACTTGTATATTTTGGAAATTAATCCCTTGTCAGTTGCATTATTTGCAAATATTTTCTCCCATTCTGTAGGTTGTCTTTTTGTTTTGTGTATAATTTCCTTTGCTGCACAAAAGCTTTTGAGTTTAATTAGGTCCCATTTGTTTATTTTTGTTTCTATTTCCATTACTCTAGGAGCAGAAAATATTGCTGCAATTTATGTCAGTGTTCTGTCTATGCTTTCCTCTAGGAGTTTTATAGTATCCAGTTGTACATTTAGGTCTTTAATCCATTTTGTGTTTATTTTTGTCTATGATGTTAGAGAATGTTATGATTTCATTCTTTTACATGTAGCTGCCCAGTTTTCCCAACACACTTATTGAAGAGACTGTCTTTTCTCCATTATATATTCTTGACTCCCTTGTTGTAGATTAATTGACCATAAGCACGTGGGTTTATTTCTGAACTTTCTGTCCTGTTCTGTTGAGCTATGTGTCTGTTTTTGTGCCAGTACCATACTGTTTTGATTACTGTAGCTTTGTAGTATAGGTGAGATGCACTTTAAATACAAAGACACCAATACGTAGAGAATAAAAGACTAGAAATGTACCATGCAAGCAGTATGCATAAGAAATTTAAAGTGGATATATTAATACCAGAAAAAAAAATCAGTACAAGGAGGATTGCTGGAGACTAAGAGGAATCCTTCAAATGATAACTGGGCTAATACATTAAGGAGGTATAACAATTATAAGTGTATATACCTCTAATAAAATGAATTTCAAAATACATGAAGCAAAAACTAACTGAATGAAAGGGAGAAACAGTCAAAGCCACAGTCGTGGTTGGACACTTTAATACACTTCTCTCAGTAATTGATAGCACAACTGGATCCCCTCAAAAGTGAAGAAATCAAAGATCCGAAAGCCACCATCAACAATCATGACCTAACTGGCATTTATATCCAGCAACTGCAGAATGCACTTTTTTCCCAAGTGTACAAGGAACATTCAGCAAGTAGGCCATGTGGTAGGACATAAAATAAGTCTCAGTATATTTCAGAAGGTTGAAATCTTACAAGGTTTGTTTTCTGAAAGTAAGCTTGAACTATATGATAATAAAATGACTGTATACTAAAAATTATGGGATGAAGCTAAAGCAGTATTTACAGGGAAATTTTTAGTTTTGAAATGCTAATGTTGCAAAAGAAAGATTTCAAAAATGCAGTACCTAAGCTTTCACATTAAGAAACTAGAAAAAGAAGGGTAAATTAAATCCATAGTAAGTAGAAGGAAGGAAATAATACTGATAACAATAGAAATAAATGACATAGAAGACAGATTTTAAAACCTGGTCCTTTGGAAAGAGCAATAAAATTGATAAACTTCTAGCTAGACTGATCAGGGAAAAAATGCAAAGGATACAAGTTACCAACATTAGCGATAAAAAGAGAGAATCAAGAATAAATCTATACAGGGTATAGAATTTGAAAGATAATAAGGGAATGTTACAAACAACTTTTGTTAATAAATCTCATAATTTAGATGAGACAAATTCCACAAGTCACAAAACTAACACAAGAAGAAATAGAAGAAAATATTAATAGCCCTATGTCTGTTAAATTTTAAATTTGTAATTTAAAATTTTCCTACAAAGCAAATTTCAGGCCCAGATAGCTTCACTGGTGATTTCTGTAAACACTAAAGAAGGATACAGTGCCAATCCAACACAACCTAAACAGAGGGGGTGGGAATACTTCCCAAGTCATTTAATGAGGCCAGTTTTATTCCAATAGCAAAACCAGTAAAAGAAATTATAAGAATAGAAAACCATAAAATAATATTCTTCATGAATATGTAAAATGTAAAAATTCTTAACAAAGTATTGATATATTAAACCGAACAATATAGAAAAAGAGTAACACATCATAACCAAGTGGAGTTTTCCGAAGGATAAATTTACTATTAGAAAAGCAATGAATATAACTTTTTGATGTTAATACGACAAAAAATAAAATCTTAACATATGCAGAAAAAAATCACTTGACAAAAAATTTAATGATTCTCAATGAAAACTCAGAAAAGGAAAAAAAATCTGTTAGAAAAGTGAACATTTGTTTTGAATGAGAAAAGAAATCACATTAAATTACAAACTATTAAAAGCTGAAAAAAATCTGATATGGGACATCTATGAAAACTCCACAACTGACATTATACTTAAGATGAAAGTCTCATGTGTCTGCTTTTAGCACATCTGTTGAAAATTATAGTGGATGCTTTAGCCATTGCAATAGACAAAAGAAAGAAATAAAAGAAATGGAGATTGAAAAGGGAGAAGTAAAACTTCTTTATTTGCAGACAAATGATTTTTTATATGGAAAATACTAAGGAATCTCCAAAAAGAGTTTACTTGAACTAGTAAATGAATTTAACAAAGTCGATGATAGAAGGATAATATACATAAACCAATAGTATCTCTGTACACCAGCAATGAATAATTAGAAAATGTCAAAAATTATTTCCATTTGCAATATCGTTATAAAAACATTAAATTCTTTGGGATAAAGAAAGAGGTGTGTACAGATGCAGTGGGGATAGAAGGGAGGAAACAAATAATTGAATCTGAGATGAGAAGTAATCTGGAGGAATTTGGCACATAGTCATGTCTGGGCTAAGTCCTGAAAGACAAACTTCCAAACAAAGAAATAATAGTTGTTCCAGGCAAAAGGAAAAAACATAAACAAACGTAAACAAACATAAAAATACTTGAGAATGCATGACACATTTGGGGATCTGAAGTAGTTCTGTGTGATGTGATCACATAAGGAGGAGCTAAATTATGAAGGATTTTATGAGTCTTACTCAGGCACTTGTCCTTTATCCTGTAGCTCATATGGTGGGTTTTAAGTGGGAGAGACATGGTAACGTTGCATTTTAGGAGTTGGTGAAGAAAAACGAGTTGGTGATGAAAAACGAGTTGAATTCAGACCCTCCATGGCCTTGCAGCTCTTCGTGTTGGGTTCAGCTCGCAGTAGAGAGGCAGTGACACCGCATGGCCGCTTCTTAGGGATGAGGCATTAGGTTTCACCAGGCAATCCCTACTCCAGGATGAGGTGCATGCCAGCTTCTCACCTGAACCACCCAGAATCCTCTGCCCTGCTTTGGTGCTGTTGACAGTGGTGCCCATCACACCTGTTTAAAGAGACAGCAGGGTAGCTCTGGTAGCAGCAATAGCTTTGCTGACAACAGCAATTGGTACCTAACATGCCAGTGGCAATGGTACGAAACGGAGTGAGGAGACCCCTGGAAGGCAGAGTAATATTCATCCTGGCTCATGACCCAGAGTTGTCTGCAGTGCCTCTGGCTGGCATCACCAGGCTTTGTGAACTGCCTAATGATTTTGCCAAGGAGTGGGAGTGAAGGCAGAAGGTTTCTCGGTAATTAATGTAGTTCGGGCTCAGACTTAACACTGGTTGCTTTTATAACTCTTACTGTATTATCCTGTCTAGAGGCCGATTATGTATTGAATGAAGTTGTACGTTCCTAGGCCCTAACAGGGAAAGAAGGAAACAGGCCTGGGTTTGAATGTCTGTCTCACCACGTAGATGTATCATCTGTAGGCAAATAATCTAACCCTCTGAACTCTGGTTTCCCCAACTGTATAATGGAGATGGCAGGGCCTCCCTGATAGGGTCATTGTGAAAATTCAAGATGTGTGAGAACACTCAACATGTTCTCAGCACACAGTGAAGTTCTCTTATATTAGCTTCCCTCCTTTAGTTTCTGCTGTAGGTTATCCTGTGTGTTTGCTTTTCCAATCAAAGGTTGCTTTTTACCTTGTGACTTCAGGTTGAAACCTTCCCTGCGACTCCTCTGTCCCTCTTGGATCACAAAACATTTCCGCCTGTGCCCTCTGTTATGTGCTTGTGGCATTTGGATAATTTAAGAAGGTATAGAAATTGCCAGCTTTGACAGTAGCAAAATTTTGCCCAAAGGAAATAAACTAATGCTTATGATATACAAGATGTATGAATTGTCAGTGAAGTAAAAAGGGTGAAATATGTTATCTGAGCTAAAGCTAAGACCACTGCTTGATCTCTTATCTTCTCACAATCCTTCAACAGGACTTCATTGACTTAACTAGAGAAACCAGACCAAGGGCAAAGGATCGCAGTGGACTCTGTGTGATTGACCTGACAAGATCTGAGGAAGAAAACAGACCCATTGCCACTCTTGACCTGACTCTAGAACCTGTTGCTCCTGCCCAGAAGGAGCCAGCCAGTCTTCAAACATGTGCCAGCCTCTCCAGCAAGGAGGTGGTGGAAGGGCGAGTGGACAGAAGCTCTCGGCCGACAGCACAGAGAATCATTAACAGTGATCCTGTGGATTTGGACCTGTTGGACGAAACTGCATTTGAAGGTCCTCAACCCCCTACATCCATCAGTGGGGACTCTGTTTATCCAGCAGAGCCAAACTGTAGCTCAACCATATTCAAAGGTGACCTCGGCTTCTTGGGAAGCCTACAACTACCTTCAGATGCTCACCCCCTCTCCCCGACAAGCACTAGTGGTAGCAGCAGCAATCAAAGGGCGCCCTTGCCATGCCCGCAGCAAGACGTGCCTTGCCCACCACAAGCCTTGCCGTGCCCACTGCGCGCCTTGCCATGCCCACTGCGCGCCTCACCATGTCCACCACGCGCCTCCTCGTGCCCACCGCGAGCCCTGTCATGCCCATCACAAACTGTGCAGTGCCAACTACAAACTTTGCCTCACCTGCCTCAGGAAGTGCCATGTCCTCCTCAAGATGTGCCGTGCCCTCCGCAGAATACTCCAGGTCCACCTCAGGGCTCATCTTGGCATCCTCAACACTCACCAAGCCCACCTCAAGACTCACTCTGCCCACCTCAAGATGTAACAGGCCCACCTCAAAACATATCATATCCACAGGGTGTGACACACCTGCGAGACATGTCACTGTCCCTGGGAGATGTGCCACAGTCCCTGGGAGACATGCCACCATCCCTGGGAGACGTGCCACCATTCCTAGGAGACATGCCACAGTCCCTGGGAGACATGCCACCATCCCTGGGAGACTTACCACCGTCCCTGGGAGACATGCCACAGCCCCTGGGAGACATGCCACAGCCCCTGGGAGAATTGCCACAGTCCCTGGGAGACATGCCACCGTCCCTGGGAGACATGCCACAGCCCCTGGGAGACTTGCCACAGTCCCTGGGAGACTTGCCACCGACCCTGGGAAACATGCCACAGTCCCTGGGAGACATGCCACAGCCCCTGGGAGAATTGCCACGGTCCCTGGGAAACATGCCACAGTCTCCGGGAGATGTGCCACAGTCACCAGGAGATGTGCCACAGTCATCAGAAGACATGCCACAGTCACCAAGAGATGTGCCACTGTTACCAAGAGATATGCCACAGTCACCAGCAGATATACGACAGTCACTAAGAGACATGCCACAGTCACCAGGAGATGTGCCACAGTCACCAGGAGATGTGCCACAGTCACCAGGAAATGTACCACATTCACCTGGAGATGTCCCACACTTATCAGGAGATGTGCTGCATTCACCTGGCGACGTGCCACGCTTGCCAGAAGATGTGCCGCACACACTTGGAGACTTGCCTCATTTGCCACGATTCAGGCCCGACTCTCCCCCAAACGACATACAGAACCACGACACGCCTATGGACATCTCAGCTCCATCCTCTCCACGCTGCTCTCCCGGCCCGCAGTCTCCACAGTCTGAAACTCCCTTAGAGAAAGTTCCTTGGCTCTCGGTCCCGGGAACACCAGCCAGAAAAGGGATGTCACCGTCCCAGCCTGCCGGCGCCGCGTCAGCCCGGGTACCAGCACAAGCGCCGCGAGGTGGGCCGCACAGCAGGCCGTGCCTGCACAGGCTGAAGTTCTTCCTGCGGCCTCCGGTGCATCACCTCTTCTTCCAGACACTGATCCCAGACAAAGACTCGAGAGAGGTGAGCCGCCACGTCTTCCCCTAGGGATTAGGCGCCCTCACCAGAGGCCTAGCATAAGGTTACTGTGCTGTAAGGAGTCCGTGCAGGCGAGGACAGGCCCAGCGTGAGTTTGACATTTTTATCTTTCCCCCACTTACGGCACCGCTCAGTGCAGAGTCAGATCTGGGTTCAAGTTTCAGACCTGCACTGAAAAACTGGTGCTGGAGAAGTCACTTGACCTTTCTGAACCTAAGGTTTCCTTTCTGTCTGTAAAGTGGAAGTGAGAATAGATCTCGCAGCATCATTAATGAGATAACATGTAGAGCACCTGTTAGAGTGTCCGGCTCACCACAGGCCTTCGTCAGATGCTTCTCTTCTGTTCCTGTGCCTGTCCGTCCCCGATGCCCTCACTACAGCGCCTGCATCACAGAGATGATTATGCTCATGACACTTCAGTGCCTTCAAAATTATTACTCTCTAACTTTGGGGGAGGAAGCTCAATTTTAAGATTTTTATTTTAATTCAAATATAGTTGATTTTACAGTATTGTGTTAGTTTCAGGTGTACAGCAAAGTGATCCAGTTATGTATTTTTTCAGATTATTTTCCACTATAAGTTGGTACAAGATATTAAATATTGTTCCCTCTGGTGTACAGTCAATCCTTACTGCTGATCTGTTTTATGTATAGTAGTTTGTATGTGTTCATCCCATACTGCTAATTAACCCTCCCTCCTTCCTTCCCCTTTGGTAACCGTAAGTTTGTTTTCTGTGTCTATGAGTCTATTTCTGTTTTGTATACAGATTCATTTGTATTAATTTTTTTAGTTTCCACATATAATTGATGTCATGTAATATTTGTCTTTGTCTGACTTACTTTACTTAGTATGGCTCTGTAGGTCCATCCATGTTGCTGCAAATGGCAATGTTTCATTCTTTTTTATGGTTGAGTGATGTATATATATATATGCCACGTCATCTTAAACCAGTTGTCTGCTGATGGGCATTTGGGTTGTTTCCATGTCTTGGGTACTGTAAATAGTGCTGCTGTGAACATTGGGGTGCAGGTATCTTTTCAAATTAGAGTTTTCAACAGGTACATGCCCAGGCGTGGGATTGCTGGATATGGTAGCTCTACTTTCAGTTTTTTAAGGAACCTCCATACTGTTTTCCACAGTGGCTGCACCAGTTTACATTCCCACCAACGGTGTGGAATTCCTTTTTCTCCACACCCTCTCCAACTCAATTTTAAGATTTTAGTGGGCATGCGCCTTCCGATTGGTCTTCATTGATCTATAAGAACAAAACCAGACGCATAAGAAAAAAAAATCTGTGGCTCTGTCCCCCAACATGAAGCTTTTTTCATTATAGGTTGCCGCATTCCCAACATTAAGAATGGCTTGAAGTAGTTCGAAGAATTCAAAAGGTACATTCTCCTCTTGGAGCAGTCAGTGATCCAGCTTAGCACATGTCAGGCATTCACACTGATTTGGCTTTGGAGAGTGATTTGTTTTTCCTCTCATTTTAATTGTTCTGTCTTCTCCTGTATCTTATGTCTTCTCCTTCTGCATAGCTCTCCTCAGCCACAGGCTCAATCTCTTTCTTCCTGTGGGTTTGCTTCAGGTTGGTCGATACATCATTTCCATGATCAAGAGCACGTGAGGGCCTTCAGAAAGTTGGTGTTTCCCTAGTCAAAGCTGTAGTGAAGCCGTCCGTAGGCACAGATCCACCACCTTGTGTGTACCCATAACTCAGATCACAGGGTGGCAGTTAGGCCACACAGACTGAATTCTTCTTCTTTGTTTCTTACCTTCTTCAAGAACCTCAGCCATCTAGAATACATCTGTAATTCTTTTCCATCTTCTCTGCTTTTTTGGGGGGCCTTTTTATAAGTACTTCACTAAGTCATTTTTCCCCAGAACTTTTTTTTTTTAAAGCATGATGTACTTTATTTTCTCTTCTAGTCAAATTTATTAGGGGTTTTGGTCAGTTTTACATTATTTTTAATGAAATATAGTTGATTTACAGTGTTATATTAGTAATGGGCAAAGGATTTGAATAAACATTTCTCCAAAGTTGCTTAGTGTCATTAGTCATTAGAGAAATGCAAATCAAAATCACAATGGGATATCACTTTATATCCACTAAGACAGCTATAACAATATTTTTATTGACATATAGTTGATTTACAATGTTCTGTTATTTCAGGCATACCGCAAAGTGTTTCAGTTATCTTTTTCAGATTATATTCCATTATAGGTTATTACAAGATTTAAATATAATTCCCTGTGCTACACAGTAAATCCCCCCCAAAACTTCTTAGCCAGTCTCCATGCTGCCACTTACCAGCTATTGACCTTAACTCTTCTGAGTCTCTTTTTGTTTCGCACTAAAGTAAGTCATAATGCCCGTATCATAGTGTTGTTTGGCTTAAAGGTAAACATATAAAAGTACAAAGCCACCTTTCAGGGCTATCGAAGTACTCTGTAAGTATTAGTTCCCCTTAAGGATAGGGGCATCAAAACAATTTATAAACTTCATTTATAGAGATCTCCATTTGTAGGTAAGTAGTGATAATACACGTTCAAGGTCATAAAGTGCAATGCATGTAGGACAGCTACCAAAGCGAGATTTTTGTTCTGCTATCTTCTCTTGCTCCTAATTCTCATTACATGCCATTCACAGCACTGGTCTCTCGTCAATGAGATCAGGGTTACCGTCAGGTGATTTGAGACACAAGAAAGCTAACTGGACTTCTCTCCTCCAAATTTCCTGGGAAGGCACTTCCAACCAACACTGTTCTACTATTACATATAAACTGTCAAAACTTTGGTTGGTGTTTTAAAATGAATACTTATTCTCAGATTTTAAAAATAATGCTTGCTTAGTATAAGACATTTTTAATATAAAATATTAAAAAATAATTACCCGTGGTGCAATCAGTCAGCATTTATGATTGTTAATAACTAGGTATATTTCCTTCCCGGTTGCCTTTTTATATGTAGGCACTTAAAATTTTTTAACAATTGAGATTTTTAACAAAAGTATTTTTCTGTTAGTTTTTTTGTTGTTTATAAAGAGTGTGTATGAGTTTAGAGGGTAGCTCTGGAGCTAAACCACCAATGTATGAAACCAGCTTCTGCCATCTGTTGCGTGACAAATGCTTACTCTCTAAGCTTCAGTTTCCTTATCTGTGAAGTAGGAATAGTTATTACTATTATTATGTATTAGCATGTATCTCTTAGAGTTATTATGAGAATTAAGTGAGGACAAGTTAAATATTCAAAAATTATTGTTGTTATCATTATTGTTGTTATAATATTCCCATATCAAACCTTTTAATGTTTTTCTTCTAATTATGAAGGTAACATGTGTCTATTACAGAAACACTGAAAAATACTAAAGAACGTGTAGAGGAAAAATCATCCATCATTTCACCACCCAGATGATAGAAAACCACTTTTCACATATTCTCTCTCAGTCTTTATAAACATAGTGTTTGGGGGTAGGGATGGGGGTAGGCGTTGAAGCAACCTAGTATATACTATTGACTCAAAAAAATCAGAACAGAATTCTTCTAGCAATAAAACGTATTTAAAATCTCTCTATTCATCTCTCTGTTTCAGTATTTGATATTGTAGCATAACTACCCCTAACTATCTCATCGCTCTCACTCCAGAGTCAACTTCGACCAGCTCTTGACTCTTTTGTACTTTCCTTCTTATGCTGTATTTTAACACGGATGAAATCATGTTATATGTAGAATTTTGAATTCTCATTCTTTAACTTAATATCAGCATTTTCCCATGTCATTAGAAGTTTTTTAGACAAGGCTTTCCAGTCTCTATTTTTAAAATTATGAATATTTAAGGTACATGAAAAACTTTGCTGTCTTCAACTTGTTTCAGAATCTCTTAATTTTATGTCTATAGGAACCCACCCTAATTTCTTTCTTTTTATCTCTACAGAGCAAGGGTCAAAAATTAGAACCCATTCCTCATCGAAGACTAAGAATGGTAACAAACACCATTGAAGAAAATTTTCCCCTGGGGACTGTGCAGTTTTTGATGGACTTTGTGTCACCCCAGCATTACCCACCCAGAGAAATTGTGGCTCACATCGTCCAGAAAATCCTGCTCAGTGGCTCGGAGACTGTGGATGTCCTAAAGGAGGCCTACATGCTTCTCATGAAAATTCAACAGTATGAACCTTAGCTGTTAGCATATCTTCTAGGGAACTTGGACTCAGAGCACAGCTTTCTCCTGCCTAAGCTTTATTCAGCTAACCATTAGAGAGGGTGACTTAGTATATTAGTATCATTTGGATTGCAAGTGACAGGAAACTCAATCCAAACTGGCTTTAACAGCTGGTAAAAGAGAATTTAATGATTCATGAAACTAGAAACCTAGGAATAATATGTGACTTAATTCAGTTCAAAAATGGTTATCAGGATCCAGTTTTCAGCTCTATTTTGCTTCTGTTTTTAGGATTCATATGGTAGCCTTTTCAGCCTCCAGCTTTTATGACACTCTTAGTACAAGAGGGAGTCCACTTCCTTTATAATCACACAAGAGTTCTCAGATTGAGTCTTGTAGACTTTAATTGGCATAACATAAGACATGGGTGCATCTTTGGGCCAGTCATTGTGAACTGAGGGGTAGAATCTCATGATTAGCTCAACATGCTTCACAAGCTTCATCCCGGTCCTAGTAGGTAAAGCCAATGGGCTAAGAATAATAGAGAGTTGACTTCTTTAAGGCAAAATTGGGGCACTAATGCCTCTCAAAAGAGAATGGATGCTGAGTAGCAAAAAAGAGTGAAGTTCAACTACCCTCAGATGAAATGGTATCATACCAAAGGGCGGGCAAGAGCACTGAGGGTGAGAGGGGGCTTCTTGCTTCTATCATCTTCCAGATCCCACCCCTGTTTCCACTAACCCCACCAGAATTCTAATTGATGTCACTTGACTTTCAGGCTACATCCAGCTAATGCCAAGACGGTAGAATGGGACTGGAAGCTCCTCACTTATGTCATGGAAGAAGAGGTAACATAACAACTACAATCTTGTAAATCTTGTGCAGAGGAAGTTTTAACTAGAAACAAAAGTGACAGTAAATCTGATAGTAAAGTCTTCACCATTATTCCTTCCTTTAACTCCCCTGCCCACCAAAAAATTCCTATTGAAAAGGTATGTGCTGTCTTCCAACTCAAGATTGAATACACTCATTTATCCCTCTCCTTCTTGAGACCCCATTTATAATAACAGTAAATAAACAGAGAAAGTTGTAAGCCTATGGCAATGAAAATAAGCGGAAAGACAATAGGTTTGAATGATGATTGGAAGAGCTAAAGGAAATGTAAGAGTGATGATTGATGAAGGTAGACAGAGAAAGCTACAGGCTAGACTACATGAGGAAGGGCTGTAGCCAAAGAGGGAGGGAGTCCACCCTTCAGAGCAGAGAAGTTTTGGACTCAGAAACACAATATATAAGAAGATTGGAGTAGGATATGAGCTGTAAATTTGTTAATATTTTGTAGGTGGAACTGACAGCCTCTCCATTTTTGAATACAGAAAAATTAGTTGCCAGGTTACATACCCTTCAGGCAAAAAGAACAGAGGATTCATTGTCTAAAGAAATTGAATGAACCACCTGTCTTAAATGAAGGCAGCTAGTGTAGAGCTGGTGCACCAGAAAAAAATATCTTCTGCATTCTGACCTTTAGGGATCCCTCAAGTTAATTGCCAGCTTCCTGTCTGCTCACCCAAAAGCACTTGGATGGAGCAAATTACTGTCAGCTTAGAATTCTATACTCAGCCAAACTACTAGTCAACTGTGACGGCAGAATAAAGACATCTCCAGACATGTATGAACTTGAAGAAGTATCCACACACACCATTTCATAGATTACTTGAAGATGTGCATCCAGAAAATAGGGGAATAATCAAAAGAGCGGGAGGCACAGGATCCAGAGAACACTGGATCTAATCCAGAAGAGTAAGAAAGAGAAGTCCTGAGATTACCACAAATAATAGACTTAGAGGGCAGTCATTCCAGATTAGAGCAAAATAACACAGGGCTTTCAGAAAGGATGATCTGGGAAACACCACCTAGATGGTAGACAAGGAAGCTCCAGGCCCTTGTTCCCCGATGGAGACACCAAGTTAACAACAATGTATGGACCAGAATACCTTTGTGAAAACTATTCTATAGAGACCAGCTGAGAAGTTGCAGTACCCAGGCCAATGCATAACCAAGAAGGTGCTCTCCTGAAAGGACTAGGAAAGTCTGTGGTATTTTGTGTGCCCATGCCCCCTCCCCCAACCCAGCACAGCACAGTGAAACTGGGAGGAAACCTCCCATAGCCTGGCTTCTCCCTTGGGGTGGAAACAAAAAAGTAGATGTCAAGTCCGATGTTCTGGCTCGTTAGGGAAATGGTTTCTGTCTCACCTGACTCAGAGCACCGTTGGGAACAGTGGCATCATTTTCCAGCTGAGAAGAGAGGTGAGCACTGCAACATTTATAGCTGCAAAGAGTATACAGTTCCACAAACAGGTCTCTGAAGGAGCAAGAGACTGTGGGCTCTTAAGAAGAAATAGGGGCAAGCCACTTGGGAAATTAAGGCGGATAAAAGCACACACACCACCTCAGAGAAAACACATCCCCAGAAAAAGTCTGAGAAGTCCCAGAACCTCTAGCCAGGCTGAGTGATGAAGGTCTTGCCATGCATGAACTCAGTGGATGAAGACTGGGAAAGATGGTTGCTTTTTTCAAATGTTTGAGTCTCAAAAGAAGATTACAGGGTTTACAAAGAAACAAGGAAATGTGGCCCAATCAAAGAAATGAAATAAAGCTCCAGAAACTAACTCTAAAGAAACATGAATCTCTCAACTTCCTGACAAAGAATTTTTTTAAACTATCTTAAAGATGCTCAAGGAGCTAAAAGAGAATACAGATAGACAACAAACTGAAGCAGGAAAATGATGCATGAACGATATGAAAATATTAAACAAAGTATAGAAAACACACACATTCTGGAGCTGAAAATTACAGTAACTGAACTGAGAAAGTCACTAGAGGGGTTCAACAGCAGTCTTGATCGGGGAGGAGAAAAAAAATCACTGAACATGAAAAGGTCATTTGAAATCATTAAGACAAAGGAGCAAAAAGAAAACAGTAAAGAAAATTGAAGTGTGCCTAAGGAACTGTGGAACACCACTAAACAGACCATAAACACGTTGTGGGAGTCCCAGAAAGGGAAGAAAGGGGGTAGAAAGCTTATTTGAAGAAATAACCCCAAAACTTCCCAAATATGAGGAAAGAAATGGACATACAAATTCAGGAAGGTCATTTCCAATGAGGATAAACCAAAAAGATCCATACCAATATATGTTATGGTCAAGCTGTCAAAAGTCACAGACTTTTTCTTGAAAGCAGCAAGAAAAAAAGTGACTTATCATATATAAGTGAGTTTGCATAAGACTATCAGCGTATTCTCAGCAAAAGGCTTCAGGTCAGAAGGCAATGGGATGATGTCTTCAAAGTTCTGAAAGAAAAAAACTGTCAACCAAGAATATTGTATCTGGCAAAACTGTCTTTCAAAACTGAGGGAGAGCAACAGGAGAGAAATGACACATCACGTATAAGATCCTCAATACGATTATCAGCAGATTTCTCATCGGAACCTGGAGGCCAGAATGTAGTAGGGCTGATATTTGGTTTCAAAGTACCAAAGAATAAAACTCAGCCAAGATTCTTGTATCCACCAAAACTGTCCTTCAAAAATGAGGGAGAAATAAAGGCATTCCCAGATAAAAGCTGAGGGAGTTCGTTACCACTAGCCCTGCACAGCAAGAAATGCTAAAGAGAGTCCTGCAGGGTAAGATAAAACACTGAGCGGTAACTTGAAGCTAAATGAAGAAATAAAGATGTCAGTAAAGATAAATGCAATTATAAAAGCTATTATTGTAATAATGGTCCGCACCTCTACATTGATTTTCTGTATAATTTAAGTAATTAATCTGTTTTTAGTTCCTAATCTCAAAGCTAGTATTATTGTAACTTTGTAAATCCACATTTTGTTTTCTGCATAATTTAAGAGACTAATGTATTTGAAAGAATTATTAGTTTATTTGGGGGCACACAATGTATGAAGATATAGTGTTGTGATATCAATAACCAAAAGAGGTGGGGACAGAGCTGTAAAGGAGCAGAGTTTTTGTATGTCATTGAGGTTAAGCTAGTATAAATTCAAAATAGAGTATTATAATTTTAGAATGTTTAACATAATCCCCAGAGTAACCACAAAGACAACAGCTGATAGAATGTATACAAAAGGAAGTGAGAAAGAAATGTAAACATTTCACTACAAAAAATCAACTGAAGACGAAAGACAGTAGTGCAGGAAATGAGGGACCAAAAAAACTGTAAGGCAGTTAGAAAACAAACAGCATAAGGACAGAAGAAAGTCTTTCCTTATCAGTAAAGGGAAAACAACAAATCTGCATGCCTGCCAGCTATGTGACAGACACTTACACTGGCTTTGGTAAGGTTAGAGTTATCCTCACGCAAATCACAAGGACACTGGGATTCAGAAGGCGTAAGTTAAATAAGGGATGGGGCTGAGTTTCAAACAAACAAAAGTAAATGAAGAAAGCCCGTGCTCTTTACCTGCGTCAGTTGGGCTCCAACAGTGAGGATCATTTCACCTCTAACAGGAAACCTGGCTCAGACTTGCTTAATATGGATATGCATCAGCTCATATTACTAGAAGTTCAGCAGTGGAGCAGACATGATGTTTATTGATCTAGCACCTTGGCAGAGTCATTTTCCTGTCTCTCTGTTCAGATATCCAGTTTCAGGTTTATCCTGAGACTGACGGGTTCGGTGAGAGGAGGAGACCGACTTTTCAAGCTCTGGGATTGCCCTGTTCGCCCTGATTTGTAATGACCTAGACTGCCTGCTGTCTCGCAAAAGCCTCTCTTTTAGATACGGACACACTTACTGACTCATGAGCGTCCCTTGACAGTATTTAGGAGAGCCCAGTGCTCACTGTCATCCAGGAGATTGAGATGAAATACTTACTTCTCATTTTGTCCCTCCCCCAGGGACAAAATCTGCCCGGGCGAGTCCTCTTCCTGCGTTACGTAGTGCAGACCCTGGAAGATGACTTCCAGCAGATCCTGAGGAAGCAGCGACAGCACCTGCAGCAGTCCATCGCGAGCACTGTGCTCTCCTGTGACAAGCAACCCCACAATGTCAGGTAACCAGCCACCTGAGCCCTGGGATGCCAAGCGGGAGGGGCTGGAGGTGGGCAGCTACTCGAGTCTGGAGAATGTCAGGCGGGTAAGGGTTCCTAGTAACCAGGCAGTATGCCAGGGACAGTTACTATGGCTACAGACAGTCCTGCAAGGAGGCGTCTCTGTGCCAACCATGTGTCAGGCACCATGGCTTGCGTGGTTTTTCTCCCAAGACCATCAGACTTCCTTTAGTCTATTTCAGGATTGTTCACACAACCTCATGAGATCCAGAGGGGGAGCCTTAACGTGTGTAAAACTTTTCGCAGCTTTTATAAACCTAGACTTATTTCCATCCCCCTGAGTAACTCAAGATGGATCTCATTTCTCACTATTACTTTCTGAAAAGTCTGTTACGATAAAAGTCGCGTGGCTGACAGTGAGGTACAGTAAGTTAGCAAACACATGTTCTTTATTTGCAGAATCAGGGCCAAAGCTTCTGGAAGCTTCAGAGTGGGGAACTACCATATCCTTATACCAAGGAGGGAAATGGGATTTCTAGGGTTAGGATCTCAGGCTAGAATTTTCCTCCTGGAACTCCAACCCGTGCTTCTTTTGGAAACAGTTCTCACCAGCATTGTGTTTTTTCAGAGCGTCACTGAAACTTTTTCCCTCAAATTTATGTTCCCATATGTTCATGCATATTTGTTAAGAATAGTTTTCATTGGCCAGTGTGGGATATAGACTATTGTAACTCCTTTAATAAAAAAGAAGGAAGTTTCCTTATGTTTTTAGTATCAGTTAGCTTTTTCTCCCTTCGTTTGCCTGCTTAGATCCATTTTCCTAGATGTGGCGTTTTATGTGAAGTTGATACGTTAATGCTTATAGGGGTAGCAAAATCAGTGGGTAGAGAATCCACAGAGAGCACAGGATAGCATAGTTGGATTTAAAATAGAAAAATAACCATTTAAATAATGAGAGCAACTCTCCCGACCATTCTGCCTTGTGAGCATAGGCATTGGATTGGGAAATGGAAGACGCAAACCCAGCTCAATCCAGTAAGTCGCTCACTTTCATTTCCGCCTCGTGGTGTGAGCCTTTCACTTCATGGAGTGTGACTCTCAGGTTTAAAGAGAGGCATTTGTGGTCTCTAAATGCAAGCCACATCTCCCATTTTGTGCTTTATCAATGAGAAAAATCACTACCAGCTGTATTTAATTCAGCAAGAAATGGTTATTAGAGGTTGTGGTTACACGGATATGTGCATATATTTATCAAAACTTCTCAAACAACATAAAAGTGTGCTTTGATTCCTAAGGGGTGGAACAGTTCACAGAGCTCTCTAAGAGGCTTTTCAAAAGTGTCAATGTTACGAAAGGCAAAGCAAGACTGAGAAACTGTTCAAGATTAAAGCAAAAAGAAAAAAACCATCAAACAAAAAACCATATGCAATTTATTTTATATAAGTTACACCTCAAAGATAAGTTTTTTTTTTAAGAATAATGGTAAGTCAGTCTCCTTATGATCCCCTCTTAAGGGATTTTCTTTTCTTTCTTAACGGTGCATGCAAAGAGTAAACTAGTTCTACAAGATTTTAGAAATGCGCTACCCCCCAGACCCCGCCACCCACATTTCCCTTTTCCACAGGGGTAACTACTTCCCCCATGATTAGTGATTCTTTGAATTTTTACCTCTTTGTGGCCGAATAACCTGCTTGTGTTGCTAATTCTTGATTTTTCATTGTTAGCTACTATCTATTGAGTCTCCACATGAAAGATGAGGCAGTAGCTTTTCTTCCTCCCCACCTCCTCCCCCCACAACACACACTTCCCAGCCTCCATACCATTAATATTAATTATATCACAATTTTGTTTCGATTGGTATTCAGTGTTTTTATCACTATGACTGCGTGCGCTGGTCAGAGTTGAGCCAAGTACTAAACTGTGATTCCTCTTTCTCTCACACCTTTTTTGTTTTCCTCAGGGTTCGTCATTGCCTCTCTTTTAGTCTCCTCGTGTTCTGTGTGCGTATCCGAAGCAAACGCCAAAGTCTCTGCTGTTTGGCCTGAATATCCCCATGACGATGTTTATTCATTCTGGGTAGCCTTAACAGGTTCTTGTTGAAGATCTGGGGTGGGATGTTTTGACCTCCTTCAGTCTGGGTTGGTTGTCCTCTTTGCCAGTCTTTATCATAAATGTGGAAATCCCCTTCACCTGTTTCCAGTGTTGGATCTCTGTTTCCTGTCTTCTCTTTTTTGGTTTACTCCCTCATTTTGATGGGTGAGTCTCCAGTAGCTTCTTAGAAAGGTATGGGGGTAGTAAAATTTTTGAGATCTTGTATGTCTGAAAATATCTTCATCTTCCCACTCATTGATTAGGAAGTGAGTATAGATGTTGAGGTGAGGAGTAACTTTTCTACAGATCATTAAAGGAACTCTGCCATTGTCTTCTAGCTTCCAGAATCCCTGTTAAGAAGCCATAAGCTACTTTGATTACTGATTCTTTGTATATGCCCTGATTTTTCCCTCTGGAAGTGTATAGAATCCTCCTTTTGCCCAGTATGCTTATTGAAGGTCTATATTCATCTATTAGGCTGGGTATGCAGTGGGCCATTTCTTATCCTCCGTTCCTGAAAAACAGAGTTTTCATTCCTGTTACCATGTTTTTAATTTCCAAGAGCTCTTCTACTTTTTCTTTAACTATTCCTTTTTAAAATTAACAAACAGTATTCTGTTCTTGTTTTCTTTCATGGATCCATATCTTTTTATATCTTTGATGATACTAATGATGGCCTTTGTTTTTGTTAGTTCTCTGTATAATGTCTGCTTTCTCCAAGTTGCTTTGTTGAGGCGCGAGGAGGGTTTATTTGGGCTATTTTGGTCTTCATCGCTCATGTTAGAATATTCCCAAACATGTCTGGCAAACCTTGATAATCTATCCAAGTTTAGGGGTGACATCAAAAGCTGCTGGAAGCCCTGAGTACATGGGAGAACTTGTCATTTCTGAGTTTCCCTGTAGGTGGAACTGGCTGCCCGTTTCTTAGAAAAGACTTTGTCATTGTCTCTAAGTCTTTCCTCTGGGACTGGATGGGTTTTCCAGAAAAGACTTCCAATCTCCTACGTGAAGGATAAAGAGCGAGATGCCAGGTTTTTGGAAGACAGGTGTGGGAAGCTGGCAAGGGTCTCTGCATTCAACATGCATAGGTTCATGTCGTGCCCCTTGTTTCACTTTGCTGCCTCCGCTTCCCAGCTGTGCCTGGTGCCCCAGTCCAGAGGCCCTGTTTTACCTCTTCACAGAGTTGATCTGTAGTCTTCAGGGTTGGGGAGGGAGAGCTAGAGGGTCTAGAAGTCCTTTAAACAGCTTACAAGCCACCGTATTTATTTTAACTCACCCCCTTTCACCCTCACTTCATGGAAACCTTATGTGGCCATTTGTAGCACTTACTGAAGGTTTTTTTTTTTTTTTTGGTAAATAGGGTTAAATAGGATTGCTCTTCTCTACCGCTGGCTTAGGATTCAACTTTCTCAATTCTGCCAAGTCAGTTAAAATTTATCCCTTTGCCAAAGTCATTGACTTAGATTAAACATCATCTAAACATGACATTTGCCTTATTTACTTAGTTAATTGGTTACTTTCGATTTTGTCATTAACATCTCTTAACCCATCCCTTAAATCAAAGGCTGGGACCTTGATATTACCTACATCTAACCACACATTCATCCCCCATCACCCACTTTTGTACCTTCTTACACCCAAAGTAACTGGCATCCTGAATGTTCATCATTTTCCTTTCCTTTTTATTTAGTTTTATTGAATCTGCATGTGTTTCTATAAAGTATATACTTTTGTTTTAGTTCCTTTTAGCTGTATGTGACTATCATGCTGTATGTAATTGACTGGCATTTTTATATTTCAGTTAATATTACAGAGTACTAAGATTTGTCAATCTTATTATCTGTCACTGGAGCTTATTCATCTTCACTACTATATAATATTCTATTTTGTGCCTAGACTTCATTTTCCTTCCAGCTTCCAAATATTCTCTGTTATTATCTCCCCTCCTTTTCTTCCTTTCTTTGTGGATTTTTAAAATAATTATTTACAGTAGTATTAGTGGGATTTTAGGAGGGAACAAAATCAGATGTATATTCTAATCCACCATTTTCACATGGGTTACTTAAGTGATCATCAGAAGTAATTTTGACTATATAAGATGTTTTTACCTTACTAATTTTGAGTAATTTTACCATACCCTTTATAAAGTATGTCTCTACTGTACATACACTAAACCTTGATTATTAGCATTAATAGCTGGCACTTAATAATAGAAAGCCAGCAAGGTCACCCAGTCCAACTTTCTACCTTGTCAAGAAATGTTCCTGGTCAGGAAGCCACATATGGTGCTCTTTGACCTTGGAGATACCTTTCAGTAATTATAACTTAAAGAAAAGTGTTGATATTTTATTTAGCTTTTGTAGCCTTACTGCAGTTAAACGTGGGGTTTTCATTAGACTTTTTAAATGCTGAAAATAGCCCTAGGGCCCTCTCTGTTGCCCTTAGGGAAATGTAGGGGTCTATGAGCCCATGTTAAGGTTGCAGTTCTGAGCACCATACAGTAAAACAGAGCTGAAACTTTTTCTCTCTTATCTTTTCTCCTTTGCAGGGATGTCATCAAGTGGTTGGTCAGAGCAGTAACCGAAGACAGGTTAACTCAGCCCCCAGATGAGAATCAAACCTCTCCAGGAACAGGAATCTTGAAGGCCAGCAGTAGCCACCCTCCTCCCGAGCCCAACCTGACGAAGAACACCAATCAGCTGTAAGGGGCAGGCAGAAGTTTTCTCTCCTGGGGCTACTGGGGTCTACTCTTTTAGAGAACAGCCCCACTCCCTAAGAGCAGTTTCCCCCAAATTAACGAGCTCTTGTAACTTAGGCTGATTCTTACTAAAGGCCGTCTTAGCTCGACTGAAGGCTGAATTCCTAATTCCAGAGGTAAAACAAAAGCGGCGCTCTCCCCCTAGATGAATAGGACTTCCCTAAGGGAATACAGATTCACAAAGCTCAAGTGGAACAGAAGCTGGGGGACACTGCCGTCCTTTTCCTGAGGTCCCAGGTACAGTGCAAGGTTCCAGCTCCTCACCGCTCCATCTGTCCACTGACAGAAGAGGAGTCGTGGGCAGTGGGTGGTCCAGCGGCCCCTAGTCCCCACGCACCTGTGTCTCTCTCCTCCAGTCCTGGGAGAAAGAGAGCAGCTCAGCATGCAGGCTTCACCAGATCACAGCAGCAGTGGCTCAGCCCAGGGGAGACCGCACTGGAAAGAGATTCCTGACGTTTAATTGTATGGGGTCCAAAGTGGTCTTGGCATTCTTTGAGAAATGCCAGGATTTTAGGGGCTGGAGCTGCCCTTGCACAAATAACCTGCTATTTTATGTCAATCATATTGTTAAAAGCCAGGCACGCTTGATGTTTCAAACACAGTGTTTGTGCCTAAAGTCCCAGTGCTGTGTTACAATCTAGTTGCACTGACCTGATTTTCTTAAGAGTGCTGCGGGCTTTAACTAATTTGGGAGACAATCCTGTACCGAAAGGGAGAATGTTTTGGAACGATGACGCATCTGCTTGGGCAGACTGGGGGCAATCCTAAGAAGGCTTAGCCCAGAACCCCAGGATACAGACCCAAGAGAGAGGCAGACACTGTTCCTTAAATGAAAGATAATCTAATAATAATGATAGTAATAAATTTATTGCAAGTAAATATTAGTAGAAATAAAAGTAGGGCCCTCTGAAAGTCAGTTTATCATGGTCTCAGCAATAGTAGGCACTTCTGTTTACCAATAGCGAGTGCCTGTCTGCCAGACACCTTACCCAGCACAGCTTTATGAAATAGGTATATTGTTTCCCCTTTTTAGAGATGAGAAGACTTGGACTCAGCAGTCTAGTAATTTGTCAGCAATTGAACAGCTTGTCACTACAGAGCCACAACCCGATGCCAAAGTCCTTCACCCACCTGTTGCATCAGTGGATGGAAACTTTCTGAAAACAGAGCCCTTTCTTCCCTCACAAGTAATAATGCATGTTAGAAAAGGCTGGCTTCAGGCCAGGCTTCCGCGGGGTTGCCCAGATTCCTTCTGCCACATCAGCCTGGCTCTCCCCCACAGTGAGGTCTAATGAGAGAGAAGGGCATGTTCCACCAGTTGAAATTCTAAGACTGAGCTTAGTAAAGGATTATTGTAAAGGAGTCAGTAACAGGGGGAAACTACATGGTAAATATGTATCTTCTCCTATCAAAGAGTTTCAAATAGTTGCTAGTCATTCTGGACATGTTTCTTCATCTGTGAAATAGAGGAGTTATGGGTTAGACGATCCTTAAAGTTCTCTAGATCCTTAAGATTGTGTGTTTCTATGTTTGAATTTAAAAGCAGCTTGCTTTTGCAGCTCAGCCCCAGGTTCTGAGAGGTTCAGATAGTATGATCTGGCGAAAGGGATTCAGGTAGGTGACATTGCTAATAAAAGCATGCTGACGGCTTGAGTAGTTTTCCCGACCTAGTGTGTGCTTTACAAGGTCCTTTAGTACACTGGAGGGGACCACATCCCAGCCAGCAGGGTAGCTCTTTGACAGGCCCTCCCGCTCACTTGTGTTCTGTGTTCTGGACTCAGGATTGTGTGCCAGCTGCAGAGGATGCTGTCCATAGCCGTCGAGGTGGACAGGACCCCCACATGTAGCTCCAATAAAATTGCTGAAATGATGTTTGGGTTTGTGCTGGACATTCCTGAGAGGAGTCAGAGGTGAGTCTTAGTTTTGTTTTGTTCTTTGATCTGGGAACATAATTCCAAAAGAAAGTTCAAAACAGTAGTTAAGTTAGGAAAAAAAGAGGTAGAGGGAGAGTTCCTGTCTCTTTAACCTTTTGAAAGAAAGAGGTTCTCAACCAAGTGCTATTATTTGCAAGTGAGGCATAATTTCTTGGGAAGAGGCAGGGTACCTTAAATGGAGCCTCAGTTTTCCCACTTTATTCATTTGCCTAACAGCTTTACTCATCCCTCGAGGTTCAGCTGCTAAGCACTACGATCTTCTCTGACCCTCCGCCATAGATCCTAGCGTAAATGTTCTCTAAAGTCTTGATAGATGAATGAGTAAGCCATGTCCAATTTTAGGGGACAAAGAGGTGACCCAAGAATAAATAGAATTGCACCTCAGAATGAGCCTAGATAGTAATAAGGAATTCAGTTTCTCTTAGCATGACTTAGTAAGGCATTCCATTAGGAAGGGATAAAGAAACAGAGTTCTTAGCTAGGACCAGTGATTCTGCCTCTGAACCAGTAATTTTAGAACCCAAAGGAGGAAGAATAAACTAGAATAAATATGAATTCATGAACAGTTGCTGGTACAGAAAATAACTATGAGAGAGCCATTGTACGATGCTGACCTTCAGGGAAATTACCTTCATCAGTTCCATGTCTTCTTCCCCTGCCCATCCTCTAAGCTCCCAGATGGCAGTCAAGACTATTCTTGTACAGTTCCGGTTCCTCTGTTAGAAGAAAATACCATACCAAATAGTGTTGTAATAAAGATTGAATTAAAGTACCCTGCTAAGACATTAAGATAAACATTTATTGGGTCCCTACAACGTGCCAGTCATTGTCACACTAACTGTGTCATGTTTTCATAAAACTTTATAATGTTATTCCTATTTAACAAGTGAGAAAAATATTATAAGTAGTTAGATAACTAGCCCACGGTTACACAGCTAATCAGATTCAGAATCCAAATTTAAACCTGGGACTTCTTAATTCCAGGGCCAGTTCAATGAAGGCAACATGTTGCAGTGGTCAGCCAGGAGGAAGCCTCTATAAATGCCATGCTTGCTCTATCACTTTCATAGGAGTATTTCATTTGGGCCCAACTTCTGCACCATTCATTCATTTATGCCCAGATTCTGCTGAGAGATCGTAAATCTAATGGGTAACTATAAATAAATTTAGACTTGACATAGACAAAAATAATTTAAATAAAACCTAGCCCTACTTCAAAACTGTCTCAGAAAGGGCAAATTGGCAACCACGCAAATGTACTAGAAGATACGTAATATGGCCTTTTCCTTGGTTTATATTGATTTTTTAAAGTTTAGGTATAATTTACATGCCATTAAATGATGCAAACTAATTTACGTAAGTATCATTCCATGAGTTTTGACAAATGCATACTTCATGTGACCTCCCCCTACAACCTGGCTGAATTCACTTATTTTAGTAGGAATTTTTTGTGGTTTTCTTAGGATTTTCTACATGCACAATGTACTGTCTGCAAATAAAAACAATGTAACCTCTTCCTTTCCAATCTGTGTGCCTTTTGCTTCTTTTTCTTGCTATGTTGCATGGGCTAATACCTCCAATAGAATGTTGGAGAATAGATAAGAGCAGACATCCTTGCCTTGTTCCTGATCTTAGGGGGAAAACATTCGGTCTTTAATCATTAGGTATGTTAGCTGTAGATGTTTCATAGCTGATTTGTCAGATCGAGGAGGCTTCATTCTACTTCTAATTTATTGTTTTTATGAAGACTAGGTATTGGAATTTGTGAAATATATTTTCTTCATCTTTTGAGATAGTCATAATTTTTCTCCTTTGTTCCATTGATGTGATGAATTACATTGATTAATTTCTAAAAGTAAACTAACCTTGCATTCCTGGAACTAAAAAATCCTACTTGATTGTGATATGTTATCCTTTTTGTATTGACAGATTCAGTTTGCTAATATTCCTTTTGCATCTATATTTACTAGAGATACTGATCTGTAATTTTATTTTCTTATAGTGGCCTCCCTCACTCATATTTAAAGAAATGTAAATTAAAACTACAGTGAAATAGCCCTTTCTAACTTACCTATAGTAAAAATTGTAAAGTACTATAAGACACCATTAGTGAGGCTGTGAGAAAGCAGGTAGGTACTTATACATTGGTGATGGGAATGCAAAATGGCACAAGCCTTATGGAGGGGAGTTTTACAGCTAAATGTAAATTTACCTCTTGACCTAGAAATCTCATATATAGGAATTCACCCTGAAGATACACTTCTAACAATATGGAAATACATATGCACCAGGATAGTTCCAACAGCATTGATTGCAATTACAAAATACTAGAAACAACCCAAATTCCCATAGGACAGTGGTTGGATATCTGCAGTGCATCTGCACAGTGGAGATTTCACAGTAGCTGTGAAAAAATAGAAATTAAAAATAGGAGCAAAATTTTTATGAACTGTTTCCCGAAAAAATATTGTTAAGTAAACAAAGCAAAATACGAAGGAGTATACATAAATATACATATCTTTTTCTAAGACGGAGAATTTTAAAATATGCATGGTTATAATCATTTACAAAAAAAGAAACCAAGTTAAGATAAACTGCAGGCTAATCAAAATGCTTGCATACAGGGCTGGACAGCGGTGGGCTGGGAAGGAGATCAGGTGCGGGGCTGGGGTGGTGATGGGCGTTAACGGTGGTGCTGGTAGTGCCATACTTCCCTGAGTGTACTTCCTTGTATACTTATAACTTTTAGACTTTCAGAGCCACATTAATGTTTCACATACTCAAAAAAGAAAAATTAATCAGCAAGAAAGTTGGAGAGGAACCTAACATGCAGTACAAACAGACACAAATTAACCTATGTTTTCAATGAATAACAACTAGGGTGGGAAAGAAGTAAATTTTTCTTTGACTTTTTTTTGTAACAAAGTACAGAGTCACAGGAAGTTGCAAGTACTAGTACAGAGGGGTCCTATATACCTTTCACCCTCTTTCCCCCCGTGATTGCATACCTACAGTATAATATCACTGACAGGAGATTGACATTGTTACAATCCACAGAACATATTTAGATTTTACTCATTTCACCCAGATTGCACTCATTTGTGTGTAGTTCTGTGTAACTTTATCACATGTGTAGCTTCATATAACCACTAGCACAACCAAGATGTACAGAGCTCTTCCATCACCACAAAGATCCCCTTTTATGGCCATTGACTGTTCATCTTCCCCAGCCCCTTGACAACCACTAGTCTGTCCAAGTGAGTTAAAACAGTATTTGGACTAAATGCCCTCAGGCTAAAGACAAAACGAAGGGTAAATAGATATTGAATTCTCGTCAGTAAATTGCTTTTTCACAAAAGTATGAGTTAACAATTCAAAAACTATCTTATGTGTATTCTAGGATTAAACAAATAAATGTGTTGTGGATAATGAGAGCCAAGTTTCTCACTGTCAGAGAAGAGAGTTACACATATGAAAAGGGGAAAGGATAGAAGGAACCCTGTGGTGCTGGATTGGCACTGGAGGTATCAATATGAACTTGTGGTTTCTAATAAATATAGATAGATAGAGGAATAAATGTAGATGTGTGTGTGTGTCTATATGTCTGTTTCCTCCCTCTGCCCATTGAGAGAGCATATAAGCAATAACACCCTATTAGCAGGGAGCACACCTAGGCCTCAGACCTTTGTTTCTAAATACTGGTTTACACTGAAAAGAACCAGAGTTCTTTAGGAAATAGATGGCTGATTCCAGAGCTGAGACAAGGAAAAGTATAAAATGAGCCTAGAACATCTTGTTCCGGAAGGAGAGGAGATGTTCAAAGAAGGTTCGGAACATGTCCAAAGAAGCATAAAGGGTTTCCACTGACTAAATCTGGCATAATTTGAGTATCAAAATAAATGTTGACAGTAAAAGACTATAAAACGTTGAGTAAAATAAGAATCCTTGATTTTAATCCTGATAGCAAGAGAAGGGACTCTCTTCCTTACAGTAGAAAGCCAGCTAGTAAAGGTAAGAAGAAATGATCAATTAGGACAAAATGCCATTTGACAACCATCGTAAGAAGAGTTAATTCAGGTATGAATGGATACTAAAATGATGAAAGTTTGTGGAGTACCAAGAGACTAATCTCAAAGTACATTCTCACAAGATACTAATTATGAGGTAAAAAATAATGATTTTGTGGTAGAGATAACTACCACAGTCAAGTAATCAAAATTAACACCAGCATATGCCCCTTGACGTGACGCAGTGAGAACTCGTTTCTACAGGCCTCTTGCCAAAATATGCATAACCTCAATCAAATCATGGGAAAATATCAGAGAAACCCCAAATGAGAAACATCCTATTAAAAAAAAAAACCCTGCACTTTTCAAAAGTGTCAGTGTTACGAAAGGCAAAGCAAGACTGAGAAACTATTCGAGATTAAAGCGAAGAACATTTAAAAAGATAGACAACTGATGCAATACATAATCTGGGATTTTCTTTTGCTATTAATAGCATTATTAGAACGATGAAAAATCTGACTAAAGTCTATGGTTAATGTAACAGTATTGCATTAAGATTAATTTCCTGCTTTTGATTATTCTACTTGGATATCTAAGAGGATGTCCTTGTTTTTAGGAATTATACCCTGAGATATTTAGGGATAAGTGGGCATCATGTCTGCAGCTTACTATCAAATAGTTCAAAGGAAAAAATGGAAAGACAGAGGCAGTCAAGGATAAAGAAGACATGGTAAATGTTTAACCTTTGGGGAACCTGGGTGAAAGTATTAAGGGTATTTGGGAATTATTTGTACTATTCTTGCAAATCTTCTGTGAGTCAACAGAAACTAAAAGAAGAAAAAGTATGTATATTGTAAACAGCATATATTCTGATATGCGTTTTCAGGCAGCTGACAATTCCTACCTTTTAACTGGAGTTATTTATTCCATTTACATTTAACTTAATTGTCAGTTTTACTTCTGTCATCTTACTGTTTTTTCTACTTTTCCTCTTTGTTCTTTGTTCATTTTTACCTCCTTTTCTGCCTTCTTTTGAATTAATGAAGTATTTCCTATTTCATTTTATCTCTACTAAGACATTTTAACTTTTTTAATTAAAATTTTATTTTGACGTAATTGTGGATTCTCGTGCAGTTGTAAAGATTAATACAGAGAGATCACATGTACTCTTTGCCCAATTTTGCCCAGTGGTAACATATTGCAAAACTTTAGTACAAATATCACAATTAAAGTATCAAGATTGATACAAGCCAAGATAACAGGACATTTCCATCACCATAAGGATTATTCATTTTGCCCTTTTATAGCCAGACCCACTCCACTCCAACCCCTACCCCTTCTAAACCCCTGGCAACTATTAATCTGTTCTCCATGTTTGTCATTTCAAGCTGCTGTGTAAGTGGAATCAACCTTTTGGGATTGGCTTTTTTCACTTAGCATGATTTTCTGGAGATCCATTCAGGTTGTTGTGTCTATCAGTAGTTGATTCCGTTTTATTGCTGAATAGTATACCACGGTGTGGGTGTACCACTGGTTTTATTTTTAACCATTTACCCATTGAAGGATATCTATGTTATTTCCAGTTTGGGCTTTTATGACTAAGGCTTCTATAAAACATTCATGTACAAACTTTTAAATAAACATAAGTCTTTATCTCTCTGGAATAAATGCCAAGGAGTGTAATTTTTGTATTATACAGTAGGTTTTTTTTTAGTTTTTTTAAGAAACTGCCAAAGTGTTTCCTTGAGTGGCTGTACCATTTTACATTCCCCCGCAGCATTATATGAGTGATCCAGTTTCTCCGCATCCTGGCCAACATTTGGTGTTGCCACTATTTTTTATTTTAGTCATTCTGATAGGAGTATGGTGATATCTCATTGTGATTTTCATTTTCATTTCACTAATGGCTAATGAAGTTGAACATCTTTCCATGTGCCAACTGTATAACATCTTTACTAAAATATCTCTTCTCATGGTCTAAATGGATTGTTTGCTTTTTTACTGTTAAGTTTTGAGAGTCTTTATATATTCTAGATACTAATCCTTTTTCAGATCAGTAGTTTGCAAATATTTCCTCCCATCCTGTAGTTTGTATTTTAATCCTCTTTAACAAGATCTTTCACAGAGCAAGTTTTAAATTTTGATGAAGTCCAGCTTATCAATTTTTTTTCTTTTATGGAAAATGCTTTTGTGACAAAGATTCCTTGGAACTGCCTTTGTAGACCATCATGGCATCTGCAGATAGGGACAGTTTTATGTCTTCCTTTCCAATCTGTATGCCTGTTATTGCCTTACTCTACTGGCTGGAACTACCAGTGCTGTATTAAATACCAGTAATGAAAGCAGATATCTTTGCTTTGTTCATGTTCTAGTGGAAAGCATTCAGTATGTTGATTAATTATTGATTAAAATATCAGTTCACTATTAATTATGTTGCTAGCTATAAGGTTTTTTTATAGATATTCATTAATAAGTTGAAGAAGCTCCCTTTTATTCCTAGTTTTCTGTTATTAGCATGAGTGGCTATTGAATTTTATCAAATGCTTTTTCGGCAGATTTTTTTTTAATGGCTGTTCTTAGAATCACAATTTGTATCCTTACCCTACTAGAGTCTGCCTTGAATTAATATTATATCGTGATATGCAATGTAAGATCTTACAGCTGTATTTCCACTGACCCCGCTCCCATCCTTTGTGCCACTGTTGTCACACATTTTACTTTTACATATTTTATAAACTCCAGGATGGACTCATATTTTTGCTTTAAACATTTAGTTGTTTTTAAAAGAAATTTAGAGATGAGGGAGGAGAAAGGCTTTATACGACCCATCTGTGATACTGATTCACAATAAGAAGTATATATTTGATCGTCATCCTGTTTCTAGCACAGAGCTCTTTTGGAGTTTTCTATGTGATGAGAGTGATAAAGGTATCTTTTGTTATGTTAATGAGGTATCTTTTGGAAAGCCTCTAGGTAACTTAAGGATGGGTTGGTTGCCAGAGGAATCAACCATGTGATTAGAGGGTTGGAACTTTCAGCCCTAATTCTCCACTCCCACCCCTTCCTCCACTGCACCCCTACCTCCTGGGAGGGGACGGGCTGGAGATTTGAGTCCAGGTACCAATAACCAATGATTTAATCAGTCGTGCCGCTCTAATGCAGCTTCCTTGAAAACCCAAAAGGACCAGGTTCGGAGAGCTTCCAGGTTGGTGAACAGGTGGAGATGCCCAGAGAGTGATGTACCCAGAGAGCGTGGAAGCCCCTCACCCTTTCCCCATACCTTATACACCTCTTCCGTTTGACTGTTCTTTGAGTTATCTTCTTTTATAATAAACTGGTAATCTAGTAAGTAAAGGGTTTGAGTTCTGTGAGCCACTGGAGCAAATTAAAAGCAAACCCAAGGCAGGGTCCTGGGAATATTCAGTCCATAGCTAGGTGGTTCAGAAGCACAGGTTAACAACCTGGACTTTTGACTAGCATCTAAAGGAAGAGTGAGAGGGCAGTCTTCTAGGACTGAGCCCTTAACCTGTGGGATCTGGGATCTGACACTACGGTAAATAGTGTCAGAACTGAGTTAATTGCTTAGTGGTATTAGAAAAAAAAAAAACACATCAGACCCACATAGTTACCATTTTTGGTGTTCTTCTTTGTTTCTTGATGAGCCAGGTTCTATCTGGTATTTGGGATCATTTCTCTTCCACCCAAATAAGTTAACTTTTAAAAAAAAATTATAGTGTATTACTACTCGTAATGAATTTTTTCAGCTTTTGTCTGGAAATGTTTTTGTTTTACCTTCATATATGAATGGTGTTTTTACTTGATATAAATTCTAGATTGATAGGTATTTTTTCTTTATTTAAATGATGTTCCATTTTCTCCTGGCTTGCTGATAAGTCATTAGAATTTCTTACTGTTTTTTTTTTAATTGAAGTATAGTTGACTTACAGTGTTGTGTTAGTTTCTGATATACAGCATAGTGATTCAGTTTTATACATATTCTTTTTCATTATAGGTTATTACAAGCTATTGAATATAGTTCCCTGTGCTACACAGTAGGACATTGTTGTTTATCTATTCCATATAGAGTAGTTTGTATCTGCTAATCTCAAACTCCCAATTTATCCCTCCCCCCCTCCATTTTCCTCTTTGGTAACCACAAGTGTGTTTTCTATGTCTGTAAGTCTGTTTCTGTTTTGTAAATAAGTTCATTTGTGGCATTTTTTTAGATTCCAGAACTTCTTACTGTTGTTCCCCTGTGAGGCATGTGTCTTTTTTACCTGGCTGCTTTTTTTTTTTTTTCCAGCAATTTGATTACCATACCTAGATGTGGTTTCCTTTATGTTTATCCTGCTTGGGGTTTATTGAGATTCTTGAATCTTTTGAGCTTGTATTTTTGATCAAATTTTGAAATATTTTGGCCATTATTTTTTATGTTTTTTTGCCCCAAACTCTCATCTTCTTCTGAGAATTCAAGTACATGTATGTTAGACTGCTTGATACTGTTCCACAGAGCACTGCGGCTCTGGTGCTTTCTACAGTTGTTGCTTTGTTTGTTTTATTTTGTTTTGACCTCTCTTTTTTTTCTCTCTCTCTCTCTATTTCACTTTGGAGAGTCTTCACGCTCCCTGATCTTTTCTCTTGTGGTACGCGATTTGTTGTTAAGCTCATCCAGTGTTTTTTGAATTTTTTTTTTCACTTCAGATATTGTATTTTTCAGATGCAGAGTTTCCATTTGCTTTGTTTTTATAGTGTCCATTTCTCTTTGCTAAGAGTCCCCAACTAGTCGCTCATCATATACATCGTGGTTAGTTTGGTTGGTTGGTCGGTTGATTGGTTAATCTTGAACATATTTATAATAGCTTTTCTAAAGTCCTTGTCTGCTAATTTCAGCATCTGCCTCACCTCTCAGTCTGCTTCTGTGGACATTTCACTCCTGGTTATGGATCACATTTTCCTGCTTCTTCCCTTGTCTAGTAATTTTTTATTGTGTGCTGAGGCTTAGGAATACTGCATCACTGAGAGTCTGAAATTTGCTGTCTTCCTTTAAAGAGTGTTGAATTTTATTCTAGCAGGCAGTTGGTTTGCTGGCAGGTTAGCTTATCTCCCCTTGAGGCTTGTTTCTAAGATCTGTCAGGGTGGTTCTAAAGCAGCCCTTCTTAACAGACTAGAGTCTTGCAGCTTAGCCCTGCTGGGGTCGCAGCTGAATGCCCAGGACGTTCAGTGAGCTCTCTTCTCTAGCTCCCCGAACCCCCAGTGTCTCTCAGCACTGGGAGCTCTCCCAAACGCCCTCAGCTCACAGCCCCTCACCAGCTGGGGGAGAATCCCAGGGTTCTGGAGCTCCTCCCTGTCCATCCTCCTCTGTGCCAAGGGGGCCCCTCACACACATTTCTTGAGCTCCCTCTTCTCTGACAGTAATTCCAGCCACCTCAGCTTTCCTGAACTCCAGTATCTGTTTGCTGTGCCCAACAAACCCACTGCTTTCTGTTTGAGACCCACATTTTCCTCTGCTTTAGTTGGAAAGTGCCCCCAGCAGGAAATCCAGGGTAAACGTAAGGTTCACCACCTTTGTTTCCCTTCTCTCAGGAATAGTTGTAATTTGTAGTAGCTCCTCCAATGCCTGAAAATAGTTATTTCATATATTTTGTCCAGGTTTATCATTGTTAATGACAAGGTCCTACTGTAGAGCCCAGGGAACTATATTCAATACCTTGTAATGGCCTATAATGAAAAAGAATATGAAAAGGAATATGTGTATATATATACACACACATATATATAAATGAATCACTATGCTGTACTTCAGAACTTAACACATTATAAATTGACTATACTGCAATTTTTTTAAATCATTAAAATTTTTCAAATTAAAAAAACTGATTTTTTGAAAAAAATTAATAATTGTTGATGACAGGAGGGTAAATCCAATACCAGCGACTCTTGTTAAGGCTGAATCTGGATGTTGGCCTTCCTGCATGTTGGTATCTTGTTTTTAAAATTAGAATTTGAATTGCTATAGATAACTGTACCTCCATTTCCTACCAAAACATTAAAATTACTTTCTTGTCTTCTGTATATCTCTGGGTTTGCCATCTTGGACTATAAAACCAGGACAAATGCAGGCCCTGGAATAAATATTGGAAGAGAAAATACAGTTTGAGATAAAAAGGTTATTGAATAGGAGAACTGTCTTATGAGAGTAATAGGCCAAATGCAAAGTAGGAATTTGGGGACTATCTTACAACTGTAATAATTTGGAGTCCTTTTCATTAAAGAGCAAAATTTGTCAGAGAAGATATAGAATAGTATTTTTTAAACACATTAAAGCGATAAAGTGGATTTTCATAAATAGTGTAGACTGTTTTAAACTTTTGAATAGTAAGAAGCAAAGGTTTAAAAATGTTTTTTCTGCTTTTTGACTTTGCTTTTATATATGTGCCTGGTGGAAGAGCAAAGAGAAAGGGAAGAAAGAAAATAAAAATGAATGGATACTTTGTTATTTATTGTTTTTATAAATGAAAGTGGCACAAAGATCCCCTGTTTTTCCAGATATTGCAAAACTGCAAAGGGGTAGGATGTTGTAGAAGAAGGAACTCTTAGGTGTGGGGCTGGCTCTGCCGCTGGTGGACCGGGCACATCCTGCTCTTCCTCTTACTGCCCCCTCCTCACTGCTCGCGAGCTGTCTGCCCCTCAGGACTGCTGAGACCAGCGGACCTGGCAAGGACCACCCAACAGGTCTTCAGGCAAAAACCTCCAGGCCGTCCAGAGATGCACCGTATGCATCTGAGAGTCATACCTTTTTTTTTTTTTTTTTTTTGGAGCTGACATTGCTTTTAGAACACTGAGTTTAATTCACCTCCCCAAGCACAGTCCCCGCTTGATGGCTCTCCTGCTATAAACGCTCCTTTGAACGTGCTCCAACCCGCCCGTGCTGGCCGGCCAAGCCCTGCGCTGCGCAGAGTGACAAAGTCAAGGGCCAGGGTTCCTCTGGGACTCTTAAGTCCTGGACTTGAAATTTAAGAAAGCTGCAGTGGCCCAACTGTCTATTTTTCACTTCTTTGTTTTTGCCCAGGTTTTTCCCTCCATTGAAGTGCCTCCTGCCTTGGGCCTTCTTTACTCTTCCCAGGCCACTGTCCCCAGTGCATCCTCCTCCATAACACAGCTGCTTCCGGCCCTCTGACCAAATGTGCTCTCTCCTTGGTGTCTCTCAGGCACCACAGGCACGTCGCCTACCTGTCCGGTTGCCCTGCACTTTATATGGGTTCCCCTTGCCTACTTCTTGCTTCTGTTCAAATATCAGCTTTTTGAGAGTAATCCGCTCTTTTATTTATCTTAACAGTCCTTGTTTGTACCAAACAGTACCTGGTACATTGTGGGCATTTAGAAATGTTTAATCCCATGATTAATCCTGTTGATTACAGTATGCTGCAGTTCTTTTCAATGTCCTAAACTTGTCTTTTTCAAATGTCAGAGACCTTCCCTCCTCCTGGCAGTGGTTAATTCATGAGCTGTCTGCCCCGTCTGCTCTGGCCACAAGCTTCGTGGTTTTGTAGGCCTTCATTGTATTCCTCCTCTGTCTTTGGGCAAAGGGTGAAGCCCGGGGGGGGATCTGTGGTACCTGTTCTCTGAACTAATAGTTGTGATGGTGAACTCTGTGTCTTCTCCACGCAGAGAGATGTTCTTTACGACCATGGAAAGCCACCTCCTGCGCTGCAAGGTGCTGGAAATCATATTCCTGCACAGCTGCGAGACTCCCACCCGCCTGCCCTTGTCTCTGGCCCAGGCCCTCTATTTTCTGAACAATTCCACATCACTGCTCAAGTGCCAGGTAACGTTCTCCCCTACTTCAGCTCCAAGCCCAGAGCACCTTTTCCCTAGGCCCTGAGCATCACGTGAAAGTGACGTGAAAACTGTACAAAACCTTTAGCTAAGGAAGGCATTCATTGCCAACAGCCTTTATTATCTCCGCAGTCGGATAAAACCCAGTGGCAGATGTGGGATGAGCTGGTCGAGCACCTGCAGTTTCTGTTATCCAGTTATCAACATGTTTTACGAGGTAAGGAGCATCTGTCCACAAACAGGGTGGTGTGAGGGTCTCACAGTGGACATTGTTATGAATTAAAGCTACACGGGGGAGTCTAATTTGTTCGCTTAAGTAAAGCGCTGTTCCTTGCTTGCAACTGTGAGGAACAAGGAATGACGTAGCTGGAATCTGCCGTGAAATAGAAGGGTTCACACCGTATTTTTGTTACGGCGGTTAGTACAGAGGTCTGCAGAATTGCTAGGTCGTGGAGGGAAGTGAAAGTCGTCCTGACGTGAGGCGGATTCAGTAGTGACCTGATGTGGCGTCTCTCCCTGGCCCGTCACTGCAGCGTCCTTGTTGGGTCACTTGTTCACTGACTACGGACGTTTGTTAACATCTGTCAGTATGATGCAAATACAGAGCAAGTCAGCGGCAAGGGAAAGATGTACATCTTGCCAAGGATGTAAGACACCCTTAAGTCTGTGCAAGTGGCTCTGCTCCAGTCACAGGCCAAGCTGGTGGTCCGTGAGGATCTGGGAGCGTTGGACAATGAACACTCCGGGGGTAAATACTGACAAGGATAATGATGGCATGGCAGCTTCAAGATCATTTTAAGAATGATTTTATTAGCCAAAGATTGAGGCCCCTGGGAAAACTGATTGTTAATTACATCAGGAAAGAGAGTAGGTTTACAGGGGAGAAAACTGACACTCCTCTTGCTGGGATGCCCTGAGAAGGACACCTCGTCACTGACGTAGTGTTCTTGCCAAAAATTCATGAACCTGAATTTAATCGCAAGGAAGTATCAGACAAACCCACTCAAAAGTGCCAGTGTCTTAAAAGCAAAGAAAGGCTGAAGAAGTGTTCTAGATTAAAAAGCAACTAAAGATCGTAAGTATTACACACGACCCTGGATGGGATCCTGAAGCAGGAAAAAAGAAGCTGTAAAGTAGATGACTGGGGCAATTGGTAAATAGAAAAAAACAGATTAGATAATAGTATTGGATTAATATTGTTTCCTATTTTTTATACTTATCTTGGCTTATGAAAGTAAATATTCTTGGTCTTAGGAAATCCATTCTGCAGTATGGACGCCTAGAGAGGCGCAATGTCCAACCTTCTCAAACAGTAAATGGGAAGAGTGTGTGTGTGTGTGTGTGTGTGTATGCGTGTGTCTGTCTGTCTGTGTGTGTGTGTCTGTGTGTGTGTGTATAAAATGTCCCTGCCATGATCACCTCGAGGCTGACTTTGGCTTAGCCATGGCACTTAGGAAGATAAGATGCCCATACACCCTTTGGGCCTGGAACTGAGGAAGCTGTTACAGAAACATTAAAAAAAAAAAAAGAAACCACTGGATTTAAGATAGAAGGTCTGGGTTTAAATCCCAACTCCACCGCTTACTCTGCACTGAGCAGCTAGCTTTATCTGTCTCTAGTTTCTTCCTTGCATAGAACAGGGATGGTAATGCTTGGCTCACCCGGGTGGATGTCTCGCAGGCATGAGAAAAAAGTAGGAAATGCTCAGGCCACGGCAGCTGCCTCTCAGTCCGCCTGTTGCCTGGCCAGGAGTCGGCCACAAGGATCTCCTCTGTGTTTCACGTCCTTGTAACTAAAACTTAAAAGAGAGCTTTGTCGAGGCCACAGCACGTGGTTGTGTGGTTTGTGCATCTTTTAGCTCCAAGAAAGGTGCACATCCTTCTCAGAACAAAGCCCCAAAGGCAAATTCCACGCATCCTCAGCCTCACTGAGGTGTATGGAACTGTTTCATTGGGAGATCAAGCAGGAAGTTTGATACTAAAGCAACTTGTTTTTGCCTGAAGTTCACCTTTAATACTTCTCACTCGTTTCTGTTCTGCTTCCCAGGGAATAACCTGGGTCGTGGGCGGTAGCGACTTAAGACGGGCTCGGACGGGATCTACTTTTATTACAGAGGATTCTTCCGCTTTGAATAAAGAGAGGAAGGCCTCAGACCAACGTATATTGACCGAAAATAAATAGAGTATTTCCTTAACATCCTTTCCAGTTCTTTGGAGACCAAAAGTTAAGAAGGAGAAAAGACATTTAGAACCAGTAGTTTGAAAACAGCGTCCTACAAAGAACACGGCTGAATGGGCCCCTGAAGTGGCAGGTCCTTGTCAGGGGGCGGTTCACCGTGAGGGCCCCTTAGGCATCTCTGCCCTCTTCAGGCGGACGCTGCGGACATTGTTGAGTGCAATTCTGAGGTCAGCCTGAGTCGTCCAGCTCCAAGTGTGGAGGAAGAAGGGGAGAGGTGGGGGCGCCCGAGCTTGCCCTTTGTGGGAACCTCTTAGCCCGGAGGAAGAGAAAAAGGAAGACGGGGTGGGTCCGCAGTGTGCACTGGCGTATCGGATCCAGGAACCTTGTGGAGGCCTCACCCCCGCTTTCACAGAGGGGCAGACGAAGGCTGAGAGAAAAGTAAATGCAGGGCTAGGGTTCAGACTTAGGTCTGTTGCCAGAGTCCGTGCGCAGTGAAAACACATTGGAAGGAATTGCTTTCCTATGAAATCACAGGGTGAGATCAGAAGGTGAGATTCTAAGAAATTTCCAACCCCTATTTTCGAAACTCTCTAGACATGGTTAAATGAGTTTTGTGTAGTCCCTTGACCTCAGGGAGAAGTATATCCTGAACCCCCACGTTTTATCAGTGCTTCCATAGAGGGCAGAGCAGCCCCACTGAGATGCGGGCGCTGGGCTGTCAGCCGAGCTCACGTTCTCTGGCTGAGGGAGTCCATCCCCCACACGGCCACGCAACTGAAGTTTGAGCCTCAGCAAAGTTCCACATTGCTGTGTGCCATGGGTTTTCCTGATGCTTGTGGATAGTTAGAACCTCGTATTTTGAAACTATGAATTCTAGGAATTTAAACGTGTGATATTTAAATGGACAAAATGGATGCTTTTCCCGAATCCGCTCCACTGGGCTGCTTACGTGGGGCAGCTGCGAAAGTCAGACAGCCGTTCATCCCGCAGGGAGTCGCACACGCAGCCTTGCCTCGGGGAGCCCTGTCCGCAGAGGGGAGGACAGGCTCAGGCAAGACCAGTCCAGTTTGTCCAGGTGATACTTCAGCTGAGATGTGGTGTTAGCCAGGCAAATAGGGAGGGCGGAGTTTTCCAGAAAGACAGACACAGCGTGTCCAAGGGCTTTGAGGCAAGAGGTTGCTTAATGAGTCCAAGGAACATGGAACCAACTAGTGAGACTGGGATGCAGTGAGCCGGGGGGGCCGGCACGGGATGAGATCATGAGACTGGATAGCAGAAGGCGTGGGGGCCTTCCTGGTGAGGGGTCCATGGTACGGAATTTCAGCTTGATCCCCAGAGTGAGGGGCACCTGTCAAAGTGCTTTTAAGTCAGGTCACTCTCCCTGATGTGTGACGAATAGTTTGGCCGAGGCCCAGAGAGGTCGGGGGAGGGGTAGCGGTGGCGAGGATGTGGGTGGCGCAGGGGGGAAGTCAGCGGGTGGAACAGGAGCATCTGAAGATCAGTGTCCCAGGGCTTGAGTGTCCGAGGCTGAAGGGTGACTCCCAGGCTTCTGCCACTACTGACGTGGGGATAGATGGGAGGCGCAGAGAAGGTGAAGGCCTCAGTACAACTGATAGGTCGGAGCTGCCTGTAATGACGACGATAATGATTCAACAGTAATACTAACCCTGGTCTTGATCCAGGAACTAATAATAAAAATACTGTCGGCCAGGATGCCCTGAGCCAGGCCTTGTGCTAAACCCTTCACATAAATCACCTCACACAATAGTCACAGGAACCTCAGCTGTAAGGACTCTCATCCCTGCTGAAGCATTAAACCGAAGGCGTTGCCAACTGGACCAGAATGATTCAAGTCCACTGACCAAGGCTTCCTCCCCTCTTGGACGGTGCCTAGGTGGACACTGCTAACATTTGCTGCTTTGAATTTCCTGTGTTAATAAATTCCAGATTCTTCTTGCTCCCAACCCAAGTCTTCCCTATTGCCACCCTATTCAGCCAGTTCTTTCCATTTTTAAAAAGATCGCTTTTATATTTTTCAGAGTAGCACATGCTTTAAGAAAATCGAAGTCCACTAAAAGGCTTTTGTTCCCCTGTGACTGCCAGTAGCAAGGTGACACAGAGCACGTTTCCCCGCCTAAAGCCCTCCGTCACCTCCCTGTGCTTTCAGAGACCACACTCCGCATTGCCCTGAGGCCCAGCCTGCGCTCCAGTCCCCCTTGGCCTGCTCCCCCTCGGCCTGCCCAGATTACCTCTTGTCCTCAGAGCAAGCTTCGCCCCCCCATCGCGGCATTTGCACGCTTCTCTCTTCCTGGACTGCTTTCCCCTGGACCTTTGCCTGATGGCCTCCTTCTCGGTCTCCAGGGCTCAGCTGAGACCACCCCCATCGCCCCATCACCCCGACTAGAGCGAGCTGCTTCCTTAGTTCCCCAGCGTCTGATTTCTCTCTTTGATTGCTCTCACCGAGACCGTGGTTGTTTTTGTTGGCTCGTTCACTGTCAGGCTTCCTGTCACTCAAGTGTCAGTCCATGCGGGCCGAGCCAGGTCCCTAATCCTACTGCATCCCAAGTCCAGCGCAGCTCCAGAGACGCAGAGGTGCTCACTGCACGTGTTTGTTGACTGAATGCTGAAAGGGCCCTGCAATGACACTTCAAGGCAGCTCTGCCTCCTGTGTTTCCAGACTCTGGGGACACTCCATATTTATCTATCTGTACTTATTGTGCTTTTTTTCAGATTACAGTTAGGCCACTGCTATACGTTTAGAAGGACTTTACCTGAGGACATATTTGAAGGTTGAGGAAAAACATATTAAGCATTTTATCTGAAAATATAACCTAATACTTTGCTTATAAATAAGTTTATTCTATGTTTCCCAAATTTCTGGGCACGTAGTTCAGTGCTTCCGATAACCCTGTCAGTGAAGGTGCCATTACCCCATTTATAAATGAGACGGAGAAACTGATGCTGGCGGGACCCCCAGTGCGCCTGAGGTCAGGTCTGCAGAGCTCTTCTCGGTCCATTTGCCTTTTATGTGACCTTGGGCTCCTTGGCCTCAATTCCAGGCACTTTCAGAACCTTGTTGGGAGTGACCTATGGATGTGGAGTGAGATACCTTTATAACTTTTTACTTTTCCCCAGTATTTTACTTTTGGGCCCACAGGAAAGTTAAAAGAGTAATATCCTGTACACCTATATACCCTTTACCTCGATTCACAAGCTGGTAACATTTTGCCACAGTTACTTTATCTTTCGATCTATGTACTTTTTTCTTTCTGTTTTTTTTTTCTGAACCCATTGAGAGTAAGTTGTGCTGTCATAATCCTTCTTGCTTAAATACTTCAGCTTAAGAATAAGAATATTCTCCTGCGTACCACTCTCCATTATCCCACTCAAGAAATCTGTCCTTGATAAAATAGCATCTCTTATGTCCCAGAATACCCTTCCTAGGTGTGCGGGTTTGAGCCAGGATTCGGTCAGATCATACACCGGGCTTGGCTGTCACGCTCCTCTGTCTCCTGTCATTTGACATAGCTCCCAGGCCTTGTCTTTCATAATATGGACCCTTCTGAAGGGTCCAGACCAGTTATTTTGTAGAACGCCCCATAACTGAGGTTGTCCCATTGTTTTCTCGTGCGCAGCAAGAACACCGAGCAGGGGAGGGTGCACAGCCCTGCCCGGCGCCAGGCGTCGGGAGGCAGTGGCGTCAGTTTGGTTAAGTTTGATCATGTGGTTAAGGGCGTGTCCATCGGATTTCTCCGCTATTCTCGTTATTAGTAGGGAATCCAGAGGGTCAGACTGTGAGACTGAATGTCCCGTTCAGCCTTTCACTCCATGGTTTAGCATTCATCGATGGTTGTTACCTGAATCGATTTAGTAGCTTGAAAAGCGGTCACTTTCTAGATACGTATTCCTTCTACATTTCTTAACTGGCCTTCTTCTGGAAGAAGGACCTTTCCCTTTTCCCTGCGCCTTTTTATTTACCATGGATTTAGGGCTTTTTAAAATTCAATGCGTTATAATCCACTTTTGTCATCATTTTTTATGATCACGTCCAAAATGTGATCTTCAAGCTGACTTCTTTGACCTTTTGCCGTGTCCCCGTCAGGTCTTGAGCATTTCAATCCTCACTTTCTTGTCAGAGGTGTTCCAGGTGCACCTTGTTATTTCCTTGCCATGGCCCTAGAATCAGCCTTTTCTCCAAAAAATGTCCGGTTCCTTGGTGGGAAGTGGGGAATAGTGTTTAGAAACCAAGATCTGGGTGCTAAGTATGCAGGTGGCCACTGGGACAGCAGTCAGCTATCATTGCTTCCAGGCCCTTTGTGACAGCAGAGCTGCGCATGTATTGTTTAAATGTAAGTTCATGCTGCTACCTCAGTCTCCACTCCCACAGAATCCTCCCTCTCTTCTATAAATGAACCTCTCTTCTCCCACAGTGAGAGCCCTCATTCTGAACAACACGAATGTATTTATCCATCTGGTCTATCCTATAAGACATACAAAGTGGTTTCTTTTCAATAGAATTACAATAAACCAATATTACAACAAACTTAACCAAGTAAAGTTTAGTATTTCTTTGCAGCTCTTTACATACTTAGAACAAATCTCCCTGAAGATATTCAATATTCGTATGAATATTTTTCCAAGTGGTTACATCAATTTGAAATAAAGTTTCATTATTTAATATAGGTTCATTGTTTAAATGAACAAAGGGAAAAAACCAAAATGAAATACAATTTTTTTTAAATATGTAAAACTTGAGGTCCAGAGAGAAACGAGAACAGAGGAGCTTTTGGAGATGGAATTACCATGGGCACTAACACAGCCTTTGACTTGTGTCCTAGTAACCGGTCAGCAAGGCTTTGCCCAGACCCTGCCCACCAAAGCTGGACTTCATCTTTCCAGAGCCGTAAAGGCTAGGAAGCAGTTCAGAGCGGCTCAGCTGCCTTTTTCCCTCTTGCAGAGCACTTACGGAGCTCAGTGATCGACCGAAAAGACCTAATCATCAAAAGGATTAAGCCGAAGCCGCAGCAAGGAGACGACATCACGGTGGTGGACGTGGAGAAGCAGATCGAGGCCTTCCGCAGCCGCCTGGTCCAGACGCTGGGGGAGCCGCTGGTGCCGCAGCTCCAAGACAAAGTGCACTTGCTGAAGCTCCTGCTCTTCTACGCCGCCGACCTGAACCCCGATGTGGAGCCCTCTCCAAAGCCCTGGAGCAGCCCCTGAGGGCCTGCCGAGCCCTGAGCACCAAGGATACCTCCTGAACTCCATCTCCAGCTGCTTGGAAATCCTCCAAGTACAGAAAGTAGTTCAAAATCGTACAGGACCAAACCTGTCTTATTTATCTGTAGGCTGTAACAACTTTCTAACTCTTTAGTAAATATCCTTTTTTTTAATAATCCTATCCTAGCCTGTTCTCAGACGGCTTAAATATATAAGGTGTATATATTTTTTAATAAATTATTTATCTATACTTTTTTTGAAACAGGTAATACTATACGCACTGTATGTTTAACATTTCCATTCAAGATGTGAAAAAAGAATCCCTGTGCTGAACAAATCCTGGACATCAGTGCTATGTCGTTCACGGTACTGACAGCCTGTTTCAGAAGAGAAAGACACATTCGTCTCTCCCTAATGGAACACAGGCATCCTGCATCGGACCTGTTCTGTTGCTGAAGAATTTGACTTTGTGGCCAGTCTATTAAGATCTAATGTAATGACGGGGGGGTTAGAAACAAAAGGATTGTGTGTTACAGAAAAATCTGATGTTAAAAGGATACAATAAAAAGGCAATGGTTTTTGAAAATACCAAGCGTATCATGCTTAGGTCCCACGACTGCGAGGAGGCAGAACGGAGTCACAACTCTTAACAGGACAAAAAGAAAAACAAAACACTGCCAGCCGCCTTTGAGAAAGTAATAAGGATTTTTATTGTCAAAACAGGTAAGAGGTAACAAGCATAACAGAAGACACAAATAAATTAATTGTTCTGATCCTTTTAGACCCCAGGGCGTCTCAGTGGGAAGGTCAGCTCAGCTCCTTACCGTCCAAGGCCGCAGACAGCAGGAGCCTGAGCCGGCGGCAGGACGGTGACTGGACACGTGCACAGCGAGGCGAAAGGAGGCAGTGGTCTCCCTGGCTCCTCTCCTCAGTAAGACACGTGTTTACAAGGTATGAGCTCATGTGGAGGGACATATAGAAAAATGTTTAATTCTTCCACCTCCCAGGAAAAAAAAAAAAAAGTTTCAGGCCCTGAACAAGAAAATCGATACAAGGTGACATAGAAGGTGACAGCAGTTACACGTGAACCTCAAGACTACACTCCAGCTGCAGCTGCCGCCTTCTTTAAGGAAGCCGAACGTCCGTTTGTCTACACCACGCCAGCAGGCTGAATCTGCTCCCTTCAGAAGTTTTCAACCAATGGAGTTAAATTAATGTCACTTTAAAGTGCAACAAAGGGTCTGTCAGACTAGTGTTTGTTCTGTGACACATGAGAGAGAAGCATGCCCCCAACAGCGCCGGCCCGGGAGGCGCCACACACAGGAGGAAGTGGCTGCGGGACAAGCGATCCACTAGGCCAACCGAAAAGCCAGGAGACCCCGGCTTCCGCCCAGAGGAGCAGCTCCCTGCCAGGCCTGGCTCTCGACTGCTCTCGGACCTCAGGCAGATCGGGGGGCCCCCACCTGACAAGGCTGGAGCACAGCCACGAGGGCCAGCGCTGGTCAGCGAGCACCTCTGCTCCGTGATTGGCCCGGGCTCACGTGGACGGCGGGAAAGGAATCAAGAAGCATTGGTTCTGGAACAACACAAACGTTATCTACCTCGTCAGCAACGAGCCAAGTTCTTGAGCAGGAAAAGGGTACAAACAGGGCATGAGGCCCCCCACACATCACTGCTGAGTTTACTGAGTCTCAATAAAAGCGACGCACAATGGCTTCTTCCACACAAGGACAAGCTTTGCACTGATGTTTCTCGAAAACCAATTATGTCTCCAGCTCTAGCCTCAGTTTAAGAGATCTGGAAAAACAAAAACAAAAACAAGAAAACCTTTCCTATGTCAGAGCCAAGTTAAAGGGGAGCTGGGCGCAGGGCACCCTCTGTCCAGAGTCCCCGGGACGGAAAGCGCTCTAAAAGCCAGTGGGTGTGAGAACATTCAAGTCGCGGGCTTTGAGGTCGTGGGTCCGCGGCAGCTGTCTCTTCCCTTCTGTCACCGGGATGTCCATCTTGGGCGGCTTGAACATTGCTGGGTCCTCAGCCATTCGCGTGGCCTGCACGCGCATCAGCTCCATGGGAGAGGGCTTCTGGGTGCCTCGGTAGGCCTGGGTGGCGAAACCTCCTACAGAAGGGAAGCACAGAACAAGTGATTTCAAAATGCGGGGGGTTCCCAGCACACACGGCACAGCGCCTGCCTCACCGCGTTCTTGTGTGAAGGGGCCGCCTTACCCGAATCAGACTTCTGGAGGGATCTTGGTCCAAAAAGGCTCCATTTATCTGCCGAGCTTCTGTCTCTATCCCCACTTCCAGAATCCATGGTGCTAAGACTGGGGCCAGGTAAGGCTGTGGAGGAACCAGAAGTGAACCAGCCTCTGCAAGAGAAAGAAGAAAACAGACGCTGGTGTATGTAGCCTTCTACACGTGCAGACTGGGAACTGTCAGCTGCCCCTTCTGGCTCAGGAGCCACAGGCTGACGTGGGCGCTGAGGGGCTGGGAGCAGCGGCGGCTGGACGCGGCACCGGTGGTCCTTCGGCCCCGGTGGTCCTTCGGCCCCGGGCTGCTCAGAGTCCCGGGAAGGGCTCACCTGGGCTTCTGCTTGGGGGAGGAGTGGGGGCTACTGCTGGGAGTGGACGGGGCTGAGGCCGGCTGCTTCTCCTCTCTCGTCATCTCTCCGCTCTGCAGCTTCAGCTTCTGTGCGGATGGGTGAGGGGAGAGACTTTTTAAAAAATCAGAGCAAATACACAACAGCTAAGTTTGCGTATAAACCACCCGGTTCACACAAACTTCAGGCAAAAGGAAAACAGTCATAGGTGGAGAAATTCTGGATTACAGGATGGATGTTCCTTTGATTTTGCCATACTAGATAGAATTCCATCTTTTAAAAAAACGCAGTCATTCTACAGCACATCTCAAACATCTCTGTGCCAAATAGCACACTAGAGCTTCTCCTGTTCCCACACTCACCCGGCCCGTCGCGGAGGAGCCAGAGCCCAAGCCGCAGGCCTCCCGCCGCTGGCCCACCGCGGACGCCACCTGCCGCTCCCAGTCTCTCAGCGCCCAGGCTCGGCGCGCTAATCCTCTCCGGCTAAACGCTTCCCTGTGCAGCCTTCCCTCCCAGCGCCAGTCACTCTGTGTGCCCTCAGCTCTGCAAACAGACGTCTGGCTTCTCACTTCTCCCAGGTCAAGGCTCCCGCGTGGCCTCCATGCTCCAGGCCCGACAAGCCAGTGCTTAGCCCGAGCTACATTTCAAACGAATGACTGCCTGGATTTTCTCAAACGCTCACCATGCCAAGTCATGTGCCCTGGCATTCACCATCCGCGGGTTCTACTCCTGTGGGCCGAGATGCACATAACGGGCCAAATTCATTTCTGCCAGGATACAGGGTGAACTGTGCACCTGTAATTCTGACACACACGGATCCTGGAAAGTCCTCAGTGTCAGAGGCCATCAGCATCCCGCCGTGGATGCACCTGTCTTATCTGAGGGCTCGAGCTTATCACCAACCCAGCCCTGACCAACCCGGGCAGAGGTGTTTAAGCTCGGCGTGCAAAAATCGTCTCGGACACTCCCTACAAGATGCAGCCATCCAAGATGTCCTCCAGCCCTGCCACGGGCCACTCGCTCCACGTGAGCGTGACTTTCTTACAAGGTACAGCACGAGCCTCCTTTGAGGCCCTCAGGAGCCAGGTCCTCCGACAGCTGTGGAATGTGGGGGAAACCAATGGGCCAGCAGGAGACCTGAGTTCAGGTACTGCGACTGGTTAAATACATCACCCTGGACCTCAGTTTCTTCATTTATAAAACACAGAGAGTAGCATCTCCCTCAAAGAACAAGTACGAAGAGGAAGTGAATGCAAGTGGGTCATATGCCGGGAAGTGAATGCAAGTGGGTATTAAGTATGAGCCGTATTCCCTGAGAAAGAGCCACATGGAACTATTTCACTCACACAACTGTCCGGGCATCGTTAACCTTACCAAAAAGTCTTCTTCACTCATTCCAAGTTTAGAAATGAAAGAGAAAAAAAAAATTCCAATTACACATTTGCTTTTATTTTTTTTTTTTAATTAAATGCAGGGCCTAACATTCCTTCCCAGCTAGCATCACCTTGTGCCGGAGCCTCCTCCCTCTCCCTCGGCGCCCATCACTCTGGTGCACAAAGTGGTCCACAGCGGCGTCACTGGTCATAGCGCGCGCGCGCACACGCACGCGCGCGCACACACACACACACACACACACACAACACGTGTAAGCCCGGAGTCTCATCTGATCCTCCGAACCAGAAGCAGGCGGCACAGATCCCCCCTCCGTGCAGACAGGGAAGGCTGAGAGCCCCGGGGCTGTCAGCGAGAGAGCATGACCGCAGGAGGGGCCGAACCAGTTCAAACCCCTCGCTCAGTCCCCTTTCCACCACTCCCCACCAACCCAGCTAGCTAGCTGAGCTGGTAACTTCTAAATCCCAGCCACGTCTCAAGCCATGAATGGTGAGGGTTTTGTTTTTTTAAAGTCCCTAAGAAGCAAGCTTACGTGGAGTGCTTCTGCCACTCGAAGGTACTTGGTCTCCTCGGTGGTAAGGCCCTTGTGGGGTGTGTAGCCAGCATCTCTCAGCCCTGCCTGTTGCTCAAAACGGTGAATGCTCTCCTGGGTCTGTTCTGGGAACAGAGGAGATGACCATGGTCATGCCCATCCCCCTGCCCCATCAAAACCGGGGGACATCAACACAGATGTCCACTGTTCTCCCCCGGAGACCACACTGGCCCCCCGAGAAGGAGGCTGCTCCCAGTCAGGCCTCGTAGCAGAGATTCTAGACCTCCCACAAAGCTTCCCTGAGCAGAAAGAAGCCTTCGCGCACAGCAAGCCAAAGAACAGCTCACTCCTAAAGGGGCAGCCGGATAACCTCCAGCGAAACACTCCTTCGCTTCCTCTCCTCGGTACCCTGTGGCATTTTCTTTGTATTTAGAAATGCAACATGGAGAAGGCAGCTGACATTCAGAAACAGTGCAAGTTCTCCAAATATAAAGTTTCCTCTGAGAGACCACACTCATTAAGACCTTCCACCAAAGAGAAAGGGGCCACATTGAGGCTGGATGGCACCGAGGTACCAATTAGATCCAAACCAGAAAGAATGTGCCTTGAACGAGCCAAAGTTTACTGATCCACTGCTTCCCGTGTGTGAAACTGCCCATGACAGGGCCTGGCACAGCAGACAAACCGGACTGAGGGCCAGGTCGGTCTGACCTGCTTATTTCATAATCAGTTGTCAGTTACACTTGGAACGACTGACAGCGGGGTTTCTGAGTCTTACACACACATGACACACCCCTGTGGACAGGACTGTGGCAGCTGTGGACCAAAAGCCCAGACGCCGGATGTCCTTTATGACTTAGTCTTTCCTCTTCTAAGGAACCATTTTACTTCCATCAGAAATAGAAGCAAAGGGGGAAAAAAAACAAACCACTAAATATATAAAGACGTTTCTTGCCAGGTAGTCACCTGAAAATTTTAAAAGCAGGAAAGGATTTAATGAATACGGTACGCCAGTACTGGGGTTTTAAATGTAGCTTTTTTTTTTTTTAAGACTATAGCAACATCAAAAGTTCATGGCAGTATTAACTGAAAAAAAACCAGAATGGTTTGTCTATTATATCTGCAATTATATAAAAATACGCATATACGTGGAACTGACTAAGCCAAGTAAGCATCTGAGTGACAGCAGTAGCTGCCGGGGTGTTACCATGTTCTACGCTGTTGGAAAACTCTGTTTTCAATAAAGAAGTTATACCTGCACTAAAAGAACAATGACTACGCCCCCTAACGTGGCCAGAACACATGCCCAGCTTGCAACAGGCAAGTAGTAGTTGCTGATTCAAATAGTGCGTTTATGTGTGAGTAAGAAAGAGTCCAAGCAAGCATTTGGACTTTAGTTTCTCGGGTAAACTCTCCAGGAATCGCCCAAGACAAACTGCTGCCCTCCCAGAGCAGATAAACAAGGGCTCCCCCTGCCCTGGCAGGGGCAGAGCTGTGCATCTAAGGACCGGTCACGTCCCCCAGCAGAACCAACAAGTCTGGTTTAGTTGTTATAAGGCTTTAAAAAAAAAAATGCAAGCTCTCTTGTTTCCAGTCTTATCAGGACCACAAATCACATATTCTCAAGACTAAAGACGCTGGAGGCACCAAACTTGCCTCAAGGTCCAGAAAGAGGAACAACTTTGAGCCATTTAATTAAAAAAAAAAAATCAGTGCAGGGCAGGTGGGAGATGCCTCAGCGTGTCGCCTTCTCCAGCAGCACTTGCGACAGTAGCCCGCAGCAGCTCCCAGCCGCTGGGCGCTGGGGCCATCCCCCTCCCCTCCACCGCCAGCCAGCTCCCCCACCTCGTGGAGGGGAAGCAGTCTCCACAGTTCCCTCACTTGCTAAGGCCACATGATGGACGTGGGAAAATGAGACTGTCAACAAAGCAGCGGGAGTGCACCTAAATCAACTCAGATGCTTAACGCTGGGCAGATTTTCCACCTAAATGCAGCCTCAACACTGGTGACCCAGAGCCAGACTGACCTCTGCCAGGCATGGCTAAGACGCACTAGGGCAGGCGTCCTGGCAGAAGCCCCCGTAGCTGGGCTACCCGGCTTCACTGCTGTGAGGGTGTGCAGAGCGCTTACTTGTGATCAGAGAGCTCATGATGACACGGGTAGCTCTAGCCTTCACCACGGGGACCTTGTCCGTGCTGTCAGTGGCCGATGGCTGGGGCACAGCAAGGGAGGAGACGCTGGCCTCTCCTTCCTCCACCTGTTCAAGAGGGGTAAGAAGGCACTTGAGCAGGGCCAGGGAGTCACACACTAAGCTCACTCCTTTGGGAGTAATCGGATACACGGGGGGCTGGTCATCTTCACCTGGTCAGATACGTACTATCCACAGTGACCACCAGTAAGACATTACATGAACAGCCTGTGTTTATAAAAGTGGGAGACACAGAATCTGAAGCTCTGAGGTCTATTATCTTCCCAGACTGTGTCCAATATACTCCACTGCTGTGCCTCCAAGAATTCAGAAGACCCACTGCTAAGCACCGCCTATGTACCAGGCACGAGGCACGCTTCTCCTGAACTCATCACTGCATTCCCGGGGTGCTTCTCAAACTTGGCCGAGCACCAGAACCCCCTGGAGGGCTCCTCAGACAGACCGCTGGGCCCCAACCCAGGACCGAGTCCCTAGGCCTGGGGCGGGGCTCAAGGATCTGTTTCTAATGACTTCCCATGAGGTGCTGATGCCGCTAAGACCACGCTTTGAGGCCCACTGCTCTAAAGGTTCAAGGAATGGTCTTTTAAAACAAACCCCCAAGTCTCCGTAGCTCCTCACTTTAACATGGGCCAGCTGGAGCAGGCCACCTTCTGAAATCTAAAAACAGGGACACCCATGCTCAGGACTAAGCGAGAGCGGAGAACGGGCTTGATTCTCCATTCTCTGCTTCTCCAAAGGAACTGAGAGGAAAAGACGGCAGAAAGGAGGGGAGCAGAAGGAAGTACTGAGAAGCTGTGTCCCTGGTTCAGATAGGATTTAAACTTCTCAGCTCACTGGACTGAAAAGCTGAGCCTGTGCTTCCCCCCTGGGGAGGCGGCTGCCGGCTGGGATGGGGTGAGCCGCGACCAGCGGAAGATCGCGTGCGGTGACTCCAGCTGAGCTCTGCACAGACAGCAGTTGTTCCAAACTGTCAGCTGTCCCGGCCGGGGCGCAGCAGAGAACCAGAAGCCTCTCCTCTGCCCAGCGAAGCACGCTGCAGCCTTTGTGAGTGCAAACGGGGAGCGGCTCTTCGAAGCCCTCTCAGGAGCCTGGCTGATTTTTGGCTCCGGTCCCCTGAGCCTGCTGCTTTGGCACCACAGGCAGGCTGCCAGGGTCCCTTTCTCCTGGAACTGCCAGCACTTTTCACACAAAATGTTTCCACCTCCACAGCTGACTGGGTTGGGTTTCAGTAGATAAGGGATACAGGGATATAGGGAATTTACCCCGGAGCTGGAGGGGACGCTTTCATAGAAAGGAGCACCCTGTTCTGAGAGCTTGGGGTTGGGGACAGGGGGAGGGGGCCACTCATTAGAAAGGAAAGATCAAATACAGCTCTTCTGAGTGAAAGTTAGGCTGGGAGCCAGGAGTCACAGCATCGGCTCCACATTTACTACGTGCAAAGCCTTCTGGTCCTCCCTAATCCCCACAACACCTCCAGGACGGAAAGCATTCTCATCTCTCAGATGGAGACACTGCGGCGCAGGGCTGAGGCTGTGTGCCAGGGTCACTGCCAGCACACACGCTGCTCGGGGACGCACACCCAGGTCTGCCTAAGCAGGTGCTTACTGGTACTTGCTGTCAGGACCTGAGCTGTCACAAAGCTCAAAGTGAAGCCAAACTGTAGCTACAGGTTAAAAGGATTCATCCGAACTGGGCGGGCCTGGCTGATTCAGGCAACAGTACCCGCTTCCTTGCACGCTGGGCGGCTGGAGGGTCAGAGGCGAGAGAGACACACAGCCCCCGCCGTCAGGAAGCGCAGGCTCCGGGAACAGCCTGCAACAAGCGCGTGAGAACCCACGAAGCCCAGCCTGCACAGAAGGGAGGTGAGAGCAGACCGGGGCGTGAGGAGGGATGTGCGTGGGTCAGGAAGGGCCTGAGGGAGGAGGCGGTGTGGAAGGGCATCTGAGGCAGGAGGAACAGCACGAGAAAAAGCAGAGCACGAGTTCAGGAAGGGCCAACTCCCCTCCTAATCATTTAGCGGGCATTTTTTTGGAACCCACTTTCTGCCAAGTCCTCTGCTAGAGACTAGACGGAGTACAAACTCAGGCAAGGCCCTGCCCTGAGGAAGCTGGTGGGGGCCGAGGAAGTAGCGGGGATTATGAGGGGGTCTGCCGTACACTGGAGAGCTCTAAAGGAGGGGTGACAGTCTTACTGGGAGGACGGAGGACAATCTTGACAGAGATGTTTGAGCTGAGACTTAAGACACCATCTGTCAGGCAGATGGAGGAAGAGGACAAGATGGGGACTGTAAACATTCCAGGCACTCAGAGCAGTGAGAAGCAAAGACTCAGAGGCATCAAATACCCTATTAAGTACAAGAAATCTTAGGTAACCTCCACGGGTGGATCATGGTGTGGGGGGACAGGACCAGGCTCACGCAGAGCCAGACTAAGGAGCTTGGATTTAATGCTGTGGAAATGGGGAAGGGAGTGGGTGGTGTAGAGGGGATGGGGGGGTGTCTCAAGTAGAAGATATGCCATTCTAGTTTTATTTTTTTTTTTTAACTTCTTCCCCCAATAGAGGTACTGAGGATTGAACCCAGGAACTTGTGCACATCAAGTATGCACTCTACCACTGAGCTGTACCCCCACCCACCCACCATGGCCATTCTAGTTTTGATTTAAAAAGAAAAAAAAAGGCCCACCAACTCCAGCTGAGGCACAGAAAACATACTGGGATTGGTGGCTGCCCAATTCTAAATTCTATGGTGCCAGGAGCCGCTGACAGCTGCGGAGGAGAGGAAGCAGAACGGAAGGGCTGGGCTTGCCAGCAGCGGTTGGCGGGGACAGGTACCTCGGCAAGGTGCTGATACTTGCGCTCTGGAATCACCGGCTTCCAGGGGATGCTGCCCATGTCCGACGGAGGGGGAGTCATGGGCGCAGGGTCCTCAAGGGCATCATCATAGCTGAATGCCCGGCGGTACATCCCGATGGGCAGGGACATCTTGCCTAGAGGCCCGCTAGGCTCAAGAGCTACGAACAGAGACACCTGTCAGGATGGGTATCGGCAGCTTTAAGTTAATCTGTGGGCAGGAAAGGTCAGGAACACTCTTGTTCTGGGTGGGACACAGCAAGAACAGCCCATTCTGGAAGAGCTAAATCAGCCAAGGAAAAGGAATGGCACGAGTTCCTTCCTCTCCGCCTGACACTATGGATTCTCCATTTACCCCACAGCAGCCCTAACCCATTTCTATGGGCCAGGAAGCCAAAGCTCAATTTAAGTTTACCTGAGCAAGGTCACACAACTTCATCGTGCAGCGAGGGACCGAAGCCCAAACCTATCTGACTTCAGGGCTTGTGTTCTCGGTATCCTGGAAGCTGCCCCTGTGGCAATGCCCAGACTCTCAGCTCAGGCAGCACTGAGGATATGAAATCTTGTTCCCATTTCACAGATGAGGAAATGGAGGCCCAGCAGTGGCAAATCCTGTCTCTCCCACCTCCCCTAAGAACACGAGACCACTGTTACCAGAAATCTTTAAAACAATATGCTGTTCAGCACTCTCACTAGCTTTGAGTGATCTGTGTGACCTAAACAGCACAGCCAATTTCCATCACAGAAAACTGCTGACAAGCACCCTCACCCTCGGATCCTGCCCTTCCCGTCCACTGGAACTGACCGGCCCAACGCCCGCTGTGACGCAGGCGCCCCACCTCAAGGGCACGCTGGGCTCTGCCAGACCAGGGAGCAAAGCTCATTTTGTTTGTTTGCTGTTCCTTTCATAGCAGAACTAATGTCCATATTATGCCTTCAGGGTGACATTTTCCTGTCACTAAAATTATACAGTCACGCTCCCCAAGACATTAACTTACGTGGCAGGCAGTAAATCTAAAACCAGGAAAGACACTTCATTTAAACAGCAAGGGGACCCAGCAGCTACCATTATTATTATGATTAATATTAACAACAATAACAAATTCATAGAATCAGAAAGGATTAGTGGTTGCCAGGAGCTGGGGGTGTGGGGAGGGACCCTGGGGGATGAGGAGTAACTAGTAATAGGACAAGGTGTTCTTTTCGGGGTAAGGAAGATGTTCTGGAATTAGATAGTGGCTTGTGAATATACTAATCACTAAACTGTTGATCTCAACTGGGTGAATTTTACTACCCATGAATTATCTCAAACACATAAGCAAATAATAATTACCACATACCCTTCCCTGCCAGGCACTTACACCCCTCATCTTACCTAACCCTCATTAAGCAGGTATTTTTCCCATTTTCCAGCTCAGGCAACTGAGGCACAGATCTTAAGCAACACCTAGCCAGCCCGTGTGCGGTGCTGGAACACAGATCTAAGCCGGCGCTCAGGCGCTCACACTCCACACCACAGGCACTAACCTAACGCGTGCAACCCTACGGCCAGGATGGTTACAGGGACTTCGTGGTAATCACGATGACAAGGAAAGACAAACTAAAACACACGCTGATGAAGTTAGAGACCAGACACGGATCCAGGCTAGGAAAAGGGGGGGGGGGGCTCCTATTACAACACTGAATTTGGGAGCAATTTCAAAAACATAAAGATCCCTGCCAACAGTCAGCCCAAAAGCCTTCCGAAAAATAATAAAGTCGCTAGTATTTACCAGAAAATACACTCCTACAATTAGAGACCAAAAAAAATGGGGGACAGTAATGTACATTCATTTAATTTTTAACTCTCATTTTCATGTATTTTATGTTTTTGATCTTTACAGCAACACTCAGAGACAGGGATTATCAACTACACTTTACTGAGAACCAAAAATTGGATGATTCAGATTTTTTAAATCACCAGCCCTTCCCACTAAAACAGTCCAACGAGGGGTCGATGATTTCACTAACCCGGAAATTACTACTTTCTACAGACCCTGGGCACACTCAAGCTGCAGTGCGCATATGACTGTCAATCTGCCTTGAATCAGACTAATGCTTTTTTGGCCAGACTTTCATACCTCCTGCCCTCGCACCTCCTCCCCACTAAAAAGCAGGTGAGTTTAATCATTTTGGTACATACTACAAGAACTATGCAACTTATTCTCAATTTTCCTTTGAGACCGTAGGGAAGTGAAAAACTTGTCACACCTTTAAGTGGAATGACTGTTCTCTTTCCAGGAAACCTGGCTAGGTGGTTAATAAGATAATATTTAAGTCTATTAAGTCTAAATACTCTCCTGGTGGCAGAGAGTAACCATTAATACATGGTGCAGAAAAAGTGGTTTCTGTCTAGCTTAAAATGCTAAGGGCAAAACATAACTTTACCAAAAAGAATTAAGTTTACCAGGTACTTCTGGTTGTCTCGAAGCCATTGTAAGACCGCAATCCAGGTGCTTTTTCTATACAGAATTCGGAGCTGAGTCCCTGCCACCTAATAAAAATAACAAAGGCCATTTTCTTACAGTGAACACCAAAGAATAGCTCCAGTGCTGTTCTTTTGACAGGTACACACAGTTTTATGGCTTGTATACAAGGTTGAACACACATAAAAGAGCCAATGGGTGACAAATATGCCAAAGGAGGGGGGGAAGGATAAATTCAAAGGTCTCACTGCACCAGTCACTTAACATCATGAAATGACAAAGACACTCTACACAGTGAAAAGGTCATCTTACCAGGGTGAAATGATGTGACGATTAGGCTGACAGACAGATATTAACGAGGAACACTGTCCAGCTGCTGCAAATTAGCAAAGCTGCTCCGGAAGAATCCATCCATTCCAGAGGTTCTAAGAACAACAAACAATCAGCATTGCCACCGCCCTTCAGAGTCTGCCAAACTCCTTCCTGTACTTTCATGTATTTCTCCTAACAACCTTGTGAGAGGGACCATACTCATTTCACTTTTAAATAAACTGACCCACGATAAGGGGCTAGGTACCACAATGAGTAAATTCTTTCCTTGCTTCTACCAATGACTGATATTTTTTAGGGTTTGTTTGGGGTGTTTTTTTTCAGAGGGGAGTAGGGAGGAATTAGGTTTATTTATGTATGTATTTATTCAATGGAGGTACTGGGGATTGAACCCAGGACCTCCCGCATGCTAGGAACGCGCTCTACCACTGAGCTATATACCCTCCCCCCATAAGGGTTTTATACAACGCTTATCTTGCATTTTAACCCTTGTAGCAACCCTGCAGAGCAGGCATTGTTTAGCCTCAATTTAAAGAAAAGGAAACTAAAAAGCAGAAGTGATTTGTCCAAGGTCACAGATAAGTGGCCCATCTGTAAGGCTCCCATTTTACAGGGGAATCCAAACAAAGCCCTGAGAAAGCCAAGTTATTTGTTTTTCAACCTGCTACACCGCCACCTCTATCCTGATGGAGCTCAGAAAGCCAACTCGTTAGTTCTTCTTTACAGCATCCCAGAAACCACAGTTCCGCCACCCGCCAGGTCCAGGGAGCTTTCGGATCCAGACACATCCCCTTCCAGTTCCCGGTGCCCGCCCCCGCCCGCCCCCGCCGAGCTCTGACTTCTCCTTCACAAGACACAGGACAATGCCACCGGGATGCGAAAGACCAGGGCTAACTCAACCGCCTCTCCCACCCGGCGAGCCTGAGAAGAACTAAGGAGATTAGGACCGGGGCCTAACACAAGCCAAATGTTCCCCGAGGGCAGCGCAAGTAGGAGGCTTGCGAGGTGAGGGTGAGGAGTCGGGGTCCGGGCCTAGGCCGCTCTGGGGAAGCAGAGGCGCGGCCCGGTGCCAGGGCTGCAGAGGCATCATGAGAGAGAAACCCCACGGGGGAGGGGGGGGCGGCCGAGAAAACAGGGTGAGACAGGCAAAGTGCGGTCCGACCAAGATCCGAGCCTAGGTAACAGGATTGGAGAGAGACCGCTAGAGGCAGCGAGAGGCACCGAGAGGCACTGAGAGACCCCGGGCTCAGGCCTTGGTGCAGCGGCCAGCGGCACGCCCTCCATCAGCCTCGGCCCAGCCGGGCCTTCTGGTTACCTGTTCTTCCGCCGCCGCGGAGCTGCCTGCGGCCCGAGCTCCGGCACTAAAGATGCTCCGAGGACCCAAGTCTCTCAAGAGGCTGTGGCGTAATCAAGACCCAAGCCATGGTGTGAGCGGCGCTGTGCCCGTGGCGACACAGAAGGCCCAGAGCACCGAACACGGAGCAAAGCTGCCGGCGAGCAAAGCTGCCGGAACCGCCGACAGCTTTCCTGATAAAGCCTCTCGAGGCCGCGTCATTTCACGCGAGACTTGACCGGGGTTGGAGTAGAGGGCTCTCGGGGCATGCTGGGAGTTGTAGTCCACGATCGGGAAAGCCCCAAGATGTTCGCTGCGCTGCGCGGTGGTAGGGTCACAGATCCGTGGATGGAACCCGCCAGCTCCCAGAGGAAAAGCCACCCTTTACCAGCGCTCTGTGCGTGGGTCCGTGACAGGCTGAGGGCAGATGGAGATGGCATAGCAAAGTGACACCCTCAAACCTGTTCACAGAGGGGAAGTTGAGGTTTGAAGAGATGAGAAGGCACGCTGTTAATAAACAGTGAAAGCGGGTGGGTATAGCTCAGTGTAGAGCACATGCACGAGGTCGTGGGTATAAAAAAAGGAAAAAAGAAAAATCTTTTTTGAAAAATAAGCGGTAACGTGAGCAGGAACCCTCTTCCAGGAACAGCTGAGTTCGGCAGGCTTCATACTAGTAGCAGAACCAAAAAGGGGAGCAAGCCGCACCTGCCTCCCCTAGCTAAGGTGATCCTAATATCATTTACCTTCTACACTAAGGGAAGTGACACTTGGAGAGGTGCCAGCTCAAATGCCACATCCTGAAGGAAGCCTTCTTTTTTCCTTAAAGAGTTTACAAAGATGACAAAGCAACAAAGATGAAGAAGCAAACGAAGTTGAAAAAAATCTACCCACATTTCTACCCCAAGTTCAAAGCTTGCCATCAAGGTTCATCTTAGGAGGGCTATAAGGGCTGGGGGCTGTGACTTTCAGATTTCAGCATTTGACTGTTGGCCAGACCTACTGGCAGGACTGACAGAGGCTTACTTCATGCCCCTTTAAACTTGAGTGCTATCACCAGACCACCTTGCTTGAGGGCACCGTTAATTAGTCTTTTATAAAGCCTATGATAAGCTTATAAATAGCACAATTACATTGCAGTGCGATTTTTTTTTCTGTCAAGTGTTACTTTGTAAATTGGGAATTTTTAAAATATGCCATAATTTTTACCCCTGTGGAAGCAAAGCTGACACCTTGCCCTCCATCATCACAAGGGCGGCACGCACATCACATCTCAGTCCACGGGGAGGAAACAGCACTTTGCACCCTTATATAAATCATAAGACAGGATCACTTTGTTTCATTCTTATCCCCAAATTAAATAATTTTAATTTCATTAATAGATATTAATGATTGATAATTTTATCAGTGGAAATGAATGAATAGATACTAATTTCATTGGTAAAAGTTAATGAAAACTGAAGCCTTTCCTGGAAGTTACTGACTCTTGGCTAAGACAACTTTATCCCTGACTTCCATCGTACTGATGTCTGAAGCTGTGGCTATGTCTGTGAAACTGAAACACCCTAAAATCCAACTGAAGACACATGTGAAAGACTTCAGAGCCAAACTCTTGAGGTTCACTTCTTTTTCAGAAGAAAGGTCTGATACAATGAGTGGACCTAGTTTCCAACAACTGTAAAGGAGGATCCTGGATATTTAAAGCCTGGTTTTGCAATTACACAGAACTGGTTCAAACCTCAGCTGCATCATTCATTCACTATCTTATTTTGGGGAAGTCACTTCCTCTCCCCAGGCTTCAGTTTTCTCTTTTCTGAGGCAGAGATAAGCTGACAAGTCAGCAGATAGCCCAAGCCAGCCCCAGGCAGCCGGACACCTGAGAGTCACAGGGAAGTTGGCAGATCTGATAAACTAGCCCGGCAGCTACCAGAAGAGGACTGGGCTAGGCTGTGGACAACGGCAGCCCAGAGCAGAAGACAGAGCCCCATCAGAGTTTTCAGATAGATGTACCCTTTCTTCCTCCCCACCTTGCCCAGGACAGAATCTGGCCAGCCCTATAGCTGTGGCTACACCATGACTGCAGATTGAGAAGGCATTGGCTAGGTGGGGGTGATTAGAGCCTGAGTGGTGGGGCGGAGGAGGGGTTGGTCAAAAACAACTACAGGGCAGTGAACTGGCCTGTACCTTAGCAGCCTCTCTTCCACCACCTCTCTTCCCTTTCCCAAGACCCTGGGCACTAGGTTATGGAAACCGTGGGTGGCAGCTTCTAGTAAGAGTCTCACCTGGGCAGAGAGAGGTACAGGGAAGTTCTCCAGAGATGCAGTAGTCTGCTCAGGACAGTACCAGAGAGTCTCCTTCCCAACCCAGCAGGAAAAGTTCAATCTACAGTTGGGCTTTGCCCCCTCCCCTAGGCACTCAGTCCTCGCCTCAAAGAAACAGGAGCTCCCGGGGTAGGTAAGAGACAGTGGAAGGACACACACCCAAAGGAAAGACAACATACAGGGTGACCTTATCCAGACACAGCAGAGTTAATGGACGAGGCAGGACAGGAAATGAAAATACACATTTTAAGTATCACTCTAAAAAGGAAAAGAGGATTTGGGAAATATGAAGGAGGGACAAAAAGTCATACAGAAGAACTATACAGCCAGATAGGAAAAATGTCATACATGAAATAAAGACCTCAGAGGATGGGGTTAATAACAGAGTGGATATAGCCAAAGTCCAAGTAAGCAAGTATGAAGATCGGGTTGAGAAAATTTAAAAAGCATGAAAAAGGTATAGAAATTTTTTTACATGGTACCCCCGTACACACACACACACACACACACACACACACACACACACTTAAAATTTCTTAAAAGGATGTTATTTTGCACTCTGTTCTTTTTGATTCTATTTCATTTTATATATATATGTATATATATATATATATTCCATTTCATTACATATATATTTGCTATCTAATAAACTGATTTCATAATTCACTAATGGTCTTGAAACACAGGACTGGAGTCACACTCTTAGGCTCTCTCGCTGAGCCTCACTCACTTCTCCCCAGAGGAGTAATTTCTTTGAATTGGGAGTTTGGGAGAAGGCGGTAGGCATGCTCAACACAGCTGCTTCTGTGCTCTTCCCCTGCCCTAACCATCTGCAGAGAGGACGCTCTTCGATTGCTGGAGAGGAGCCTAACCCTGTAAGGTCAGCAGGTTACTAGACAGTCCTGTTCTCACTTCAGTACCTACCCCTGTTTGGTGCCTATGCCAAACTGGCTGTTAATATTCTTAAGACCACTCACTCCTGCCCTTGCTTGATGTGTTGTGTCACTGATATGGGGGGCAATCCATCTGTTTCAGGGGAAAGTATCAGCAAACCTATTTAAGCATTCTTTATTAACCTGCTGTTATGGACTGAATGGTTGTATCCCCCTAAAATACGTATGTTGAAGCCCTAACCCCCAATGTGATAGTATTTGAAAGTAACTAAATTTAGTTGAGGTCAAGAGGGTGGGGCCCCAACATGGGATTAGTGTCCATTTAAGAAGAGGAAGAGAGAGCAGAGCTCTCTCTCCATGTGAGGATACAGTAAGAAAGTGGCTGCCTGCAGGCCAAGAAGGGAGCCCTACTAGGAAAATGAATCAGCTGAGTCCTTGATCTTGGACTTCCTAACCTCTAGAACTGTGAGAAATAAATTCCTGTTGTTTTTCACCCAGGCTGTGTCCTTCGTTATGACAGCCCAAGACCAAGGCATCTGCTAAGATTTAACACTGTTAAATGGTGCCAGGAGGTCAAGCAAGATAAGAACTAAGATGCTACCAAGGATTTACCAACAAGGTGTTTGTTAGAGACCCTGGTGAGAACACTTTCTATCCGTGGGTGGAGGGAGGAATAGGAAATGCACATTATCTGGAGGTGGGGCTGAAATGGAAAGGAGAGGTAGTAACCAGAAGCAGAAGAAATAGGAGAAATCTGCGCGTACCTGTGGGTGACTAGAAGAAAGTCCAGAGTCCACCCCCCCAACCCCACTCTGTATGACGTGAGGTGGCTTACAATAAAAATACACCCCTTCACACCGCAGCCCCTCATGGGGTCCTCTTAAGTACCTCAGCCTTTCTCCTGCTTCCCCTCCTTGTGCAACACCTGGAAAAGCTGGCAGTCACTGGGGGTCACGGAAGACAAGGTAGTCAGGTCTGAACACTGACTTCTGGGCCTGCCAGCTTCATCCGGACGCCAAAAGACTCCACGAGAGCAGAACCCCTGGGGGCCAAGAAGCAGCCAAAGGAGGGTAGCGAGTACTAAAAGTCAGAGACCGTGGGTTTCATTCCCGCCTCTTCCACCCCATAACCTGCCACCTCATAGCAATTCCTGTCTGAGATCTTGAGGGATGCCCAGGAGAGATCGCTTGGGTTTGAATGTAGGTTGCACCACTACAGTACAACTAGGGTCTCGGTTTTCCCTTCTTAGGGGCATTGTTTTAAGGGGTAACCTGGAACAGCCGTGAGCTAACCCCTTGGTAGACACCAGTATCACGGCCTCTTGTCCTCCCTAGGCACAGCCTCTTGCTCCACACCGCGTCTTGCAGAGGGGGCGGGAGGTCCCAGCGCTCTCTGGCCAGAGCCCCCCGCCGCCAGGGTGCAGGCGGCCTATCGCGACAGCGGCGGTGCATTGTGGGGCTTGTAGTGCGGGGCTGCGGTGGGTGGGCGAGTGGGCGCGGCCGCCGCAGTCGCTGCTGGGCCATCTTCGGCAGGCCGGCTGGTTCGGCCTGTGCCGCCGGCATCCGCGCCCCTCGCCCGGCCCGATGGCGCCGCGGCCTCTGAGCCCCCTGGTGCTGGCGCTGGGCGGCGCGGCAGCCGTGCTCGGCTCGGTGCTCTTCATCCTCTGGAAGACCTACTTCGGCCGCGGACGGGAGCGGCGCTGGGACCGAGGCGAGGCCTGGTGGGGCGCGGAGCCTGCCCGCCTGCCGGAGTGGGACGAGTGGGACGTGAGTGCCGGGCCGGGGTCTGCGCCTCCGCGCGTGCCGCCGAGGGGTGTGGCTGCCGCCCTGCGGGATGGCCGCTTGGCACCGCAGGCCTGGCCCGGGTGGGCTGGCGGTGGGCGGCCGGGAGCCCCGGAGCGGAGGGATGGGTGGGCGTTTGGGGGAGTGGGCGGCGCTGTCCTGCACCGCCGTGGGCCTTGGGCTTCCTCGCGGTCGCCGGAGCACGAGCGCACGGCTCCGCAGCACCGTCGGGCCCGCGCCGGCTCCAGCCCGCGCCTGGCCGGCGCCTGCGCAATGCGCGCGCCCGGGGGATGCCGGGAGAGGTCCCGCGCCCCTCCCTGGATCGCGGCGCTGGGCGCGTTACCTCGACGTGGTGGTCCCTGCGGCCCGGGAATGTGGAGACTGTCGGCCCGAGGCGGCTCAGGCTCCTCAAGGGCGAGGAATTTGCCCTAGCTCACTCAGGAAAAGCCCGAAGAACGGGGTTTGGGATTCAGGACTCCAAAAGCAGCGCTCGTCCCTCTGCACCAGACCTGCCCCTTGACGGCCGGAGGGTGGGGATGGGCCCTAGGGGCCTTCGGTCTTCCCTCGCGGAGGGGCAGGCGGGAGGGTGCCGGCCCCAGCCTGACCTGTGCCCCGCAGCCCGAGGACGAGGAGGATGAGGAGCCGGTGCTGGAGGAGTTGGAGCAGCGCGAGGTGCTGGTGCTGGGGCTGGATGGCTCCGGGAAGAGCACGTTCCTGCGAGTGCTGGCAGGGAAGCCACCTCTGGAAGGCCACATCCCTACCTGGGGCTTCAACTCTGTGCGGTTGCCCACCAAGGACTTCGAGGTGGACCTGTTGGAGAGTGAGCAGACCCCACCCCACCCCACCCCAACACCCCGTCTCCCCATCATCTCAGCTGGACTCAAGCCGGGGCTTTTTATCTAAGCAGGACACATCCCTATGTAAAGTCCTTCCTGTGCCTCCCTGGGGCACAGGGTACAGTCCAAGCTCTGTATTCTGGCTGGGGCGTCCCGTCCTTCACCCATACTGCAGCTCACATGCCTAACGCTGAGATACTAACAGCTGAAGTTTCCTGTATGCCAAGCACTTTACAGACTACTTTAAAAATCCTCCCAACAACTCCATAAAACCGGAAACAGTTACTTACTGTCATTATATATGTCCTGCATGAGGAAAGTGAAGCCCAGAAAGTTACATAATCTATCCAAGCTCACGCAACTTGCTGGTCCGCTAATGCAGACTGTCTGGCTCTGGGCTCTGGATGTTAAGCACCATCCACATTGCTTGTTTCTCAAGGGTGCTTGCTGTTCTCTTTCTTATGTTTTGGGCTGTACATGCACTGTCCCGCCAGTCTAGAAAACCCTTCTTCCTTTGACAAACTGCTACTCATCCTTGTAAGATTTAAGTCAAACATGATATCCCTGTGAGGCCAGGTTAAGAGCTGCTCCTCTGGGCTCCCCTTCTGCTGCAGTATTTGCCACATAACAGCCTGTGTCCCTGATGAGGCATCTGGGGCACAGATCAATCTGATCCAGCTCTGGCCCCTAGGGCCTAGCACCCAGTTGGCACCTGGGAGAGCTTCTTGAGTGAGTGATCAGAGAGGGTCTGAGCAGCCCCCTGCCCTCAGTTTTAGGCTTCTTGGGATCCTGGAAGAGGATGGGAGAGGGGGGATTGAAAGGGCAACAGTACTTAACCACCTGTATCCAGCCAGGGACTCAGCGGGGAGGGACAGGTAGACTTCTGCCAGCCAGAGGACTCAGACTGCAAAGATGAGGTGGGTTGAGTCAAGTGCTAAGTGGTAGCGTCAGACTCTGAGGGCCTGGCTGTTGAACTGAATGGGTACAGTTCCTCTGGTCTCAGGGACTTGCCTGCTAGCCTACCCTGGCTACATCTTTTCTCCCTGATTGTAGCCAACGTTGATATTCACCTGGGATTCAGTCCTTTCAACAAATTTTCCGTGTCTCTCACCTCTTGTTACAGGGACACCGGAAAATCAAGTAGGGGTTGCACACTTGAGGCCCACTCTGTCTGGCAAAGACAGTATCCCCCTCCCTCAACCCTGGAAGAAGGGGTTTGGTATTTTCATGTTACCCGAGGGTTTGACCAGTTAACCCAGGCTCAATAGAGTCACTCAACCCAGATTCAAACCCAGATCTCCCATTCAAGTCCTGGGGCTTTTCCCTCCCATGACACTCACTTTGCTGTGGTCTCCTACAGTGCTCAGCCTGGAGCCCAGCTGACAGTGAGACTTTTCCCTTCCCCACACCTCCTACATCCATTTTATGAGCTAGTTCTGACCACTTTATCCTCCAATAGATTCTGCATCTGTCCACGTCTCTCCACCTCCATCTCTGCCTGCTCGGTCCAAGCCACGGTCATCTCCCAGGACTTCAACACTCTCCTGGCTGGTCTTCCTGCTTCTGCTTCTACCCTCAGTGTCGGCCAGCGGGATCTTTCAGAAACTCAGATCAGATCATGTCATTCTTGCTTAAAATACTTAAGGGGCTCCCATCAGCCTCACGGTGGCCTTACAGGCCCTGTATGGTCCAGCCCTGGCCAGCCTTCCCGGTCATGGCTTCCTCCTCTCCCCTGGCAGTGCCTCAGCCACCCTGGCCACCGTCTGTTTCTCGAACACATCAAGCTTGCTCTACCCACTTCCTGTAATGCTTTCCTCTACCTCTTCTCATAACCAGCTCCTGCCCATCATCCCAGACTCAGCTCACATGCCACCTCCTTAGACCGCCTTCCCAGACTACCCAGTCCAAAGCCACCAGCACACACCCCCCCCACCCCAGCCACTTTCACTTTTTCCATTTTATTTCCTTCTTCTGTGAAATGTCTTTGTATGTCATTGCTGTGTCCATCCTGGTGACGGAGAGAGCTCCTTGAGAGCAGGGCCCCTGCCTGCCTTGCTCACCCCTGTATCCCCAGCACCCAGATCAGCGCTTGGCACCTAGTAAGCACTCAGTATATACTTGTTGAGTGCCTGCTATGTGCCAGGCATTGTGCTGAGGGCTTTGGGGGGATTCAGAGGTAAACAGCTCTAACTCTCAAAGAGCTTAGAGTCCACAAGGGTCAGAAGTATAACCAAAAACTCTAGGATGCAGGGTGACCTATGGGGACTTTGCAGAGGGACAGAGAGGAACAGGAACACAACCCAGCTTGGGGATGCTGCCTGGGCAGCCACGTGGTGGCAGGATTAAGTATGACATTCCTAAGGAAAGAAAATGGGGCTACCAGACTGAACAAGAGAGGTTGAATGGAGAATGGCTGTGCACAGGTAGGGCAGGTCATCCTGGCTGCTGAACACAGCCACTGCTGCCCCAGGGGGAAGCTAGGAATTGGGAGGAAGCAAGGCAGCCCAGGAAAAGAACCAGAGAGTACTGTGTATTGAGCTCGTATCTTCCACCAGTCCTGTGAAGGGTGCATGGCATGTGGTACTGTGGGCTTTGCTGCAACCTGTTAGGTGAGTTAGGTTAGTTCAGAGGAGGAGACACGCTCAGAGACCGCGGCCTGCTCAGGGAGACCCAGCTGTCAGCTGGAGCAAAGCCGAGGTCTGTCTGGCCCTGGAACCTGTGCCCTTCCCTTGCTCCTGGCCGGTGGAGCCTCAGGAAGCTCAAGTGGGGTGGGGTGGGCTCTGCGTAGAAAGCCCGGACCCAGGGGGGCTCTGAGCTGGCCCCTGGCCTCTCCTCAGTCGGCGGCAGCCAGAATCTGCGCTTCTACTGGAAGGAGTTTGTGAATGAAGTGGACGTGCTGGTGTTCATGGTGGACTCGGCTGACCGGCTGCGACTGCCCTGGGCCCGCCAGGAGCTGCACAAGTTGCTGGACAAGGACCCTGACTTACCCGTCGTCGTGGTGGCCAACAAGCAGGTGAGGGCCGCGGCAGGCCGGCTCACCGCCAGTTGGGCTTGGTCCGCAGGTGCCTGGGCAGGGGCAGGGGTGGGGAGCACCGGAGAGGGAGTCAGGCCCAGTCCGATGACCTGCAGCTGGGCTGTGTTGCTGTCCCCAACCTCTGCTGCCTGTGCTCTTTCCTCATCCCTAATCCTCATCCTCTCTCTGCCTTTCTCTTTGCCTCCCTGTCACCTGTCATCCCAGAGAAATGAGAAAAATAATTACTGAGTATCCACTATCTCCCAGGTGTGGTTTTAAATAACATTTCATATTATGCTTCTGTTTACCCGACAAGGTACAGATACTGTTTGTATCTTACAGATGGGGAATCTGAAGCTGAGAGGGATTTTGTACACCTGGAAAATAGTGAAGGGGGGATGTCCAGCTCCAAAACCAGCACCTTTTCCTCTCTGCTATGTCCTTGCGATTTCTGACCCTAGATCAGAGAGCTATAGCTGGGAAGTGATAAGAAGTTGAACAGATTAAATAATAATAACTAACATTTATTGTGCACCTGCTAATCGGGACCTCACTTCAGTCCTACAAAAACCCCATGATAGGCCTTGCTGTTAACCCCAAGTCATAGCCGGTATGCGGCAAAGCCGGGACGTGAGTTCAGATCTTCCTCAGAAAACTTCCTGCTCTTAACCACTACGCTCCGCCTGTCCTGGGTGTCAGCGGGCTGCCTTGGGCCCAGCAACTCGGCATCACACACGTGAGGTGCCATTCTCAATACCAGCTGAGACTGCCACAGTGTAGAGGCTTGTTGTATTTCCTGTGGCCTGTTCCCATGTCCCTGAGAGCTATAGGAAATGTTTCCAGCCTGGCTTGGGTAGTGGCTGTACGTCTTTGACCTCAGTTTCCCACTGCCTATCAGGAAATACATGAGTCATTTATAAATAGGGTAACCATATGTCCTGGGCGGCCTGGGACAATCCCCTCTCACGTCTGTTGTTCCGGTTTAACTATTAATAGTACCCACTTTGAGTCTCAGAAGTACCCATGTTTGGACAATGAATCACATCATCATTCTATATATAAATTATAATTTATAGTGATTTTGAACCTACAGGAGACAACACCTAATGTCCCAGCATTTTACGAGTTGTTCCAAGAAGAATTATTTTCATCTTGGGCCAGGCTTGAAATTAAAATGCACCATCCCCAGCCACATGTGTAGTGGCCTCTGTTTTCCTCAGCGGGTTTCTAGGAGTCTGGGTTAGGTAAGGCCCTTGTCTGGAAGTGACCCTACTGTAAGATCTCCCTGCCATTAAGTTTAGGAATCTGAGCTAGGATTCCTATAAAGGTCATGAACTTGGTCATCAAAGCAACCTGGGTTGGAAACTTGGCTCTGCCACTTACCACTGTTTGTTTGGCTAAATGACTTCACGTCCTTGAGCAGATTTCCTCGTTGGTTAAGTGTGGGCTGTGAGAATTCAGTAAGACCAAGTGCCTCTCACGACGCCAGACTTAGGGGAAGTGCCGTTTCTTAGCACAGTGGCTGTGGATAAGAATGATGAGTGCAAAGGGGTTGGTACAAAAGAAAGTCACAGATGAGGAAGGGAGTTTAGACCAAGGGGCCAGGGGCCGCCTCTGGGAACTTAGGCCCTGGTGTTCCCCTGGGGTAGCCAGAGAAGCTTATTATCTGGGTAACAAGGGGGTGTTGTTGGGAGACACTGCCAGTGCTGACTTTGTCTCCCCCCAGGACCTGAGCGAGGCCATGAGCATGGTGGAGCTGCAGCAGGAGCTGGGCCTGCAGGCTGTCGATAACCAACGGGAAGTTTTCCTCTTGGCGGCCAGCATCGCCCCTGCAGGACCTGGCTTCGAGAACCCTGGTACCGTGCACATCTGGAGACTGCTCCTGGAGCTTCTCTCCTAGGGCAGCGCCTGCCTGGTCGCCGGTCAGCCCTGGGGACCCCAGTGCTGCTCCTCCTGCTTCTGCATCCCCAGCGGGGCCTGGGGCAGGGGCCACATGGCGGCACTTCCCTTCTCCCCTCCTTGCCCTCTCGAGAGCAGGACCTGGGCAGGGCCGGGAACCACACAGAAGCCTTCCTGGTGAGGCAGAAACAGGGAGGCAGAGTGTGGGAGAGGACAGTGTCTTGCTCATTCTCGGCCGGGTGTGGATCCCGCTTTCACCAGGGAAGGCAGCCTCCTCCTCTGGCCTGTTCAGTGAGCTGCTCAGTGTGCTGTTTTCTCCCCACCATGCGGGTCCTGGTGGTTGAGGACCAGCGTAGGTGTGCCAAGGACGCCCAGTCTAGACCGTTCCCTCCTGGTGGCTTCACACCCCTCTCGTGCAGGCAGATTCTGGGCAGCACGCCCTGAGCTCTCGCCCCAAGTCCTGCACTGTCCTCCAGCCCCAGCTGTCTCGTGTGGCCTTGTGCAATCTCTGCCTCTGGCCCCAGGGCCACCCTTTTTAAAGGGAGGTGATTTGTATGGTTTTTTCTAACTTGGAGATGCACTTCCCAGCCACGAACATAGGAAGCATGAGAATGATCCTCGCGGTCCCAGCAAGGAGCTTTCCGAAGCCTCCCTGCCTCCCTAAGGTTGAGGCCTGGACTGCCAGCCTCTCTTGACTGCGGAGTAAGTGGTGTTCACGCCCTCGTTGGAAAAACTGAAAGCCCCACCCCCCTTCCCACCCCACCCCCTGCACCTAATCTGGAGACAGAGGCTGCTGCTCTTACACTGACTGTGCCAGTGCCCATGTTTACATACGTCTGGGGAAGGAAGGAGCCGCGTGTGTCCCTGGGAAGAAGACTGTCAGCGGTGGCCTCCGAACTGCGTTTTAGTTATTTATTTATTTATGAAAGGAACAGGCCAGAGTTTTAGGCTCTGTTTCTAGGTGCTGTTATCAAAACCCCGGATGACTGTCATGGAGAACCGGGAGCTTCAAGGAAGACCACTGGAACCATGAATGACGGTGTGGTAAGCCACGTGCGTCAGTGGAGACAGGGCTCCAGCTGCCCCCACCCTCTGTGGCTGTAACTGACAGCATAATACGTCACGATGATCCACGTGAACTTAAACTCCACCAGTACATCCAAGGGATACAGACCCTTCCTGCATAGGTAACAAGTGACTCAGGCAGTTTTATCGTGGACATCCACATAAAAAGTAATGAGAATTAGCAGACCAACCTGCTAGGTAGCCTGTGGTCCATCCGCCTTTCTGGACCTGCTGACACCCTGGCTGAGGCAAAGCTGGACAGGATTTCTAGTGTCCTCTCCAGTACACTTTCTGTGATTCTCCTGTTCCCAGTGATCAGCCAGCGTAAGGACTGTCTCTGTACTGACACTTCTCTTTGGTGCAGGCAGAAGAAGGAGCCTTTTGTCTATTGGGCCACTGAATAGTCAACAGCCACAAATGGACCTTTTTTTAGGGGAGAAACCCAACTCGGTTTGCTTTTTAATTGAGAATAGAGATTATGTGCCTTTGTTTCATTTGACATTTATTCAGAGTGCTTCAGTTCCACGCCGTGGCCGTGCCAGAGGGGCAGGGCAGGGAGGCGGGGCAGGAGGCTCCCGGAGTCCAGAAGTGAGCGCGATCGTTGGAAGCTCTTGGGCTGTGGGTGTCTCAGAATAGAATCCGATTGTTTGAAATTCTGATTAAATTTCTGCATTAAGAAGTGATTTCATATTTCAGGAATGCCATGGGTTTTAGAGTAGCCTTTGAAACTTCGCTGACGTTTCATTTTGTCCTTGGAAGGTTGAGAAACCTTACTTCTCTGTTCTATGAACTCCGCCTTGTCCTCTAGCATTTGAAAGTGGTGTCTGGAGCCAGCATTGTCGGGGGAACTCCTTTTTCTACTAAGATCTGCCTTTGGTCTAATGAGTATCATTATGCAGTACAGAGTTTAAAGTCCCCACTGTGGGAACGTGAACTTGAGTATAGAGTTTAACTATATCTACTTGAGTGGCTTTTTGAGACCACTACCAGAACCAGCAGGTCCCAGTGGCACACCAGAAGACACACACCGCTGAGGGGCACTGAAGGTACGGGGTGCCACCTCTCTGGTACTTGGACAGAGCACAGACGCTCTGCTGGCCCGGGGGTGTGCCTCACCATGTTTGTGGCTGACGGCGGCGCCCCTCTGGTGGAGCTGCTGGCCCATCCTCCAGGCCAGGTGCCAACCAGTACTCATCTGCTCCAGCTTCCACCAGGACCAGATGCAGCCAAGTGGGGGAATGGCCTTTCTTAAGAACACCAAACTGCCTGGCCTTGTCATCCTCTTCCCTACTTGTTCCTGAACATGACTTTGGTTCAGGAGCCCAGATAAATGCTTTTGGGAACCAGTCGTTATGTGCAGCTGTTCATCTCAAAGTGGAATTCCTGTGTTCCCCCCCACTGCCCTGCCTCTACAGCTACCCACCCGCCTAAGCCTGGGAGTAGGGAGTAAACAGTAGGCAGCTCTCATATTCGTATGAAGACTCTCCGAGAGTGGGTGGGCGCTGACCACCCAGTGTCCACCTCACACGAGAAGGAAGCTTTTGCTTCTTGCCAGTTGAACCCGTGCCTGGATCACTCACCCTGGCACTGGGATCTTCTGTTTTTAAGACTTCTTTCAGTGAAACCATGGCTTCTGAGCTTCTCTTCTCTGACCTGTTGCCATCCCTTTGAGCAGAGGCCAGCTTGGCCCAGAGCTTGGACATACGGATCGTCTGGGCAAGAGGGCGCCTGAGGCTGCTGGGACCACCACCATGGACTGGCTGCCTGTCCCAAGAAGCCTCCTGTGGCACCTGCTGGTGCCCAGACCTGCCCGTTGGAAGCTTGCGCTGACGCGGGGGCATCCAGCTATAAGCACTGGGGAGGAGGTGAAGTTGGTCCATCACGGCCTCCCGACCCTCCGCAGAGAAATGCTGACGAAAAATCTCACAACTAGCCTGTCTGCCTGAGTGAAAACTCAGATTCTCCAACAAATGTTTCCACTTGCCTTTGGAGGACATTCAGTAGCTACCGCCAGCAGTTCATCCAGCTGCTAAAACCTGTGCTGTCAGTCCTCGCGCAGCTGACCCAGATCTTAGACTGGGGCGGTCCGGGCCGTCTGCTCGCATGTCCTCAGAGTCCTGTCTAGTAGCTGTGAAAGGGGAACCTCCAGCTTCCCCTGCTGCCTCTAGGAGATGCACCCGTTAAGGGACGAGAGGAAGAGTCCCATCAAAGATCTGGAAGAAGCAGCCTGGCTGCCCCAGCCCAGGCCTTGTGACCCCAGACCCACAAGATGCGTAACATGGAGTGTCGGTGGCTGTTTGAGGTGTACAATAAATGCCAAAAATCTGGATGTGGTGTCCTTTGAATTCTGACCTCGAGGAACATGTGCTGGGTGCTCACAGTCCCAGTGACGGGCAGCTGGGACACTGACTGTGACACAGGTTGCCAAACACCAAGTCCTAGTTCCCTGTCCCTTCAGTCCCTGTGGGAGTCGGGTGGCAAGAACGTCAGCGTTGGTCCAGCCCAGTACTTTGAGGGAGGTACCCAGACCCTTCCTGGGGAGGCGTTCCAGGGCTGGCCGTGGAAACGGGAGCAGGACGTCTGCCTGCCTCCACGCCAGAGGTCCGGATGGAGGCCGCGCCGTCCTGCGAGCACCCCCACAAGCACCTGCTTGGGCGCTGGGCTCTCGGATTCCCAGACGAGGTCCCGGCACTCGAGCCCAGTCTGGTAGGGGTTGTCAAGCCGACTAGCAGCGGGCAGGACTGAGAGAGGTTGCTACAGGAAGTCGGGCATGAGGACTCCGGGACACTCCCACAGCCTGGGGCAGCGGAAGGCTTCCTCAAGTTGGCACCTGAGCTGGGTGAGAAAACAAGGGAAGGGCCCAGCCTAGTCAAAGGCCTGAATCTGGAATGCTGTGAGGGACAGAAGTTAAGAGGCCAAATCCTGAAGGCCCTCGGGAGGTCTGCTGCAGACGCCATCCTAAAGGCTGCGCTAACCGTGCGCACGGTGGCCAGTCACTGCCGGCGCCCAGCACTGGGTCCGACGGGGTTTCTGTCCAGTTTCCAGCCTGCCTTAATGGTGTGGGATGGATGGGCTGCCTTCAGGGGCCGAAGAGAAGGTCGGCAAGTGAAAGTCTAGGCTTCGTCATCAGACCAACCCCACACTGACGCCTCTCAAGCCTGTTTCCTTACTCGTAAGATGAGGATAAACCCACACCACCTAACAGGGCTTTATGTGAAACGTTCTGTGTGAGAACATTAAGCCCTTTTCAAGAGCAGTGAGGGGAGACAGATTTAAAGAGAAACCTTAGGAACGAGAGGGTTTTTGTATTATTAATAACTGAAGATATAAAGTGCCCACCTCACATGTTGCCTGTGGTCCTGGCAACCAAATCGGGCAGGCCTGGCCCCAGGGAATGACCGTGCAGTGTGCAGCCCAGTGCCTGGCACACAGCAGAGTGGTACTCAGCAGTCCACCGAGCAGTCTCAGCAGATTTGGGGGCTCAGGTTCCCATCAGGAGAGACAAGCAGGGGAGAAGGCAGACCAGGAGGCAGCTGTGTACCTCCTGATCCTCTGGCACATGAGCCACAGCTGGCCTGAGACCAGGGTCAAGGAGTGGGGTAGGGCTAGCACTGGCCACGCAGGCCCCTTCCAGGCAGCCCCGGGTTCCCTGCAGGCTTCCGTAGCAGCGTTAATGGAACTGTGTGTGCATGAAACCAAGGCAGAGAGCAGGAGAACCAGAACAGGGCAGAAGAGGAGGGAGGCTGCGCCTGGGAGAGCCCAGGAATGTGGAGCAGAAAGGGCTGGTGGCCCCTCTGCCCTGGTTGAGTAGGTTTTTGCAGGGGCAGCCCCGGGGCGTGGCAGGGAACAGCAAACACAAAACCATCAGGGAAGTAAAATACTGTATTTTATTGTACACAGTCTATATTCAAACACATCATCTGCTCTGAAAACAGCAGGTTCCGACTTTTCCCGGAGCTCCCAGAAGACTCTAAACTGGAGCCTCTGGGAGACAGTGTCTTCCCCAGAGAGGGAAGTGTGAGAGTGGGTGTGCGTGTGCGTGTGCGTGTAACCTTTCGATTCCAGGGCTCTGGCCAGCCGCGTCTCTGGCAGCATGCCCCTTCTTGTCTTAGACCCTGGCTCCAGCTTCTCTGGTCCAGGAGGAGGCCTCAGCCTGGGGCAGACGTAAACCAGTCACTCAACCTCCATCTTATTCTTTTGCAAAGAATCGACGAAGGCTTGCCACTCTGTTGGGTAAAAACGCTTATAGACGCTGATCTTACTCCGAATCTGTTTCGGGGTATCTTGATAGTAATTCTTCTCATCCCGGGCCATCGCCTAAGAAGGGAGAAGGGCCGCTTGAGGAGGGCTGGACCGGCAGAGGTTCAAAGCCTAGCCCTGCGCTGGGCAAGTCACCTCCCGCTCCTGACGATCAGATTCCTCACCTCAAAAGCCATAGTGTAAGTGGGGACGTGGGGATGGATGCCCTCAGCGACTAGGCAGGAACTGGGCCAGCAGAGCAGCTCATTCTCCATCCATAGCCAACTGATCCCACCTGGGCACAGGGGTCCAGTGTAGCCAGAACTTTCAGGGTTTTTTTTGTTTTGTTTTGTTTTTTAGAACTTTCAGTTTTTAAGAGAAGCCAAAAATAAGGACCTTTATTTGAAACCTCCCATAATAAAAATGGCAACTACAGTTGACTCTTGAACAACACAGATTTGAACTCATACACAGATACTTTTCAATAGTAAATACTGTAACACTAAATAATAATAATAATAATAATAATAATAATAATAATAATAATAATAATAATAATAATAATAATACTATAGCACTACATGGTCCACGGGTGGCCGAATTCCCAGATGCGAGGAACCAGAGACCCAGAGGGCCAGCTATAAATTATACGCATATTAACTCCCAAATTGTTCAGGGGTCAACTGTAGTTCAAGTTCATTAAAAATACCATGCAAGCAAAACAATGTATCTAGGAGTGGGATATGACCCACAGGCCCTCAGTCTATCCAGCTATGATCATTCTGTCAATGGAATTCACTTCCCAGAGTCTCTTTCCTCCCTTTGTTTCCACTCAGTCTCAGGAAACAGGCAGGAGCAGGCAGATCGGACCCCGGATGGTCCAGGGTCCCTTCCCCACGGGCCCAAGCGGTTCCTGCTGCCAGGCCTGAGCCGCTCACCTTATAGTCCTCCCCGTGGTTCTCCACCATGTAGCGAACGTAGTCAATGAGGTCCCGGGATAGCGTATTTCCTTTCTTCTCTGGAAGGCTGGCTTCGGCCTCTAGGTCTGGGTTGAGAGAAACCAGGAGACAGGGAATGAGGCCCTGCTTCCCACATAATCTGAGCTGCTCAGTCAGGCCCAAGCCACAAGAGTTGCTACACCAGCCATCTGATGAGCTTTGCCTCTCCATCTCCAAACTCAGTGCTACAACCTTCCCCTTTGGCCCCTCAGGTCCCGGGCTCTGCCTAAGGCACAAGCATCTATCAGATGGCAGCTACCTAAAAGGCAAGTCATCTCTCTTTGGGCCGCAGATGGGTAAAAGGAAGGCACCAAACCAATAATCTCTTAGTGCCAGCTCCTGGGGACGGAGGTGACAACACACTGCCTGTCCACAGAGCAGGGCTCCCTTCCAGCTCTAAGACTCTCTGAGAAAATCTTCAGGTGTTAACAGCAGTGCATGAAAATGGAAAGGTCTGAATAAATGAGAACTAGGGCCTGAGGCAGCTCTCTGCTCCGTGTGAGGGGAAAACCCAAGCAATGGAGCCAATAATGGCCTTACTTCTAAAATAGCGGGGGTAGGGGTTTGTATAGCTTGTGGTAGAGTGCATGCTTAGCATGCATGTGGTCCTGGGTTCAATCCCCCCACCTCTATTTTAAAAATTTTTTGAAAAAAAAAAAAAAGAAGCTAGGCAAACACTCCCCGATTCCACATCTATGAAGGCAGAAAAATAGCTACCTCACAGAAACGAAGTAGTCGAATCTTATCCAGGATCAGGTGCTAAAACTGTTTATAGTCAAGATTATCTTTGACCTGGTTGACTGATAAAAAGGAAAAACCTACAACAAAGAATACTCTAGAGCTTCAGTTTTGTAAGATGCAAAGCAAGGCTCTCATTGAGATTTGATGGAGAAATCAAAGCTTCATAGATGAGCAAAAGCTAAAAGAATTCAGCACCACCAAACCAGCTTTATAACAAACGTCAAAGGAGATTCTCTAGGTAAAAAAAGAAAAGGCCACAACCAGAAACAAGAAAAGTAATCGTGAGGGGAAAAGGGTACAAACGCAGGGCATCTAAAATGCATTTAAAATTAAGAGATCAGCAACTTAAAACAATTATGTATATATACAGACTTCTATACCAAGACCTCAGACATAACTGCAAACCAATGTAACTCTACAGTCATTTAACCGCAAGAGAAGAGAACAAAAAGAAGAGAAAACAGAGACCAGAAAACAAATCGAAAACAATTAACAAAATGGCAATGAGAACATACATATCAATAATGTATTAAATGTAAATGGGTTAAACGCTCCAACCAAAAGACACAGACTGGCTGAATGGATACAAAAACAAGACCCATATATATACTGTGTACAAGAAACCCACTTCAGAGCTAGAGACACATACAGGCTGAAAGTGAGGGGACAGAGAAAGACATTCCATGCAAATGGAAACCAAAAGAAAGCTGGAGTAACAGTACTTATATCAGACAAAATAGATTTTAAAATAAAGACTGTTACAAGAGACAAATGACACTACATAATCCTCAAGGGATCAATCCAAGAAGATATAACAATTGTAAATATATATGCACCAGACATAGGAGCACCTCAATATATAAGGCAACTGTTAGCAGACATAAAAGGAGAAATTCACAATAACACAATAATAGTGGGGGACATTAACACCCCACTTACATCAATGGACAGATTATCCAAACAGAAAATCAATAAGGAAATAGAGGTCTTAAATGACACATTAAGCCAAATGGACTTAATTAGTATTATTAGAGCATTCCATCTGAAAGCAGCAGAAACCATACTTCTCAAGTGCACAGTCTCCAGAATCGACCACATGCTGACCCACAAAGCAAGCCTCAGTGAATATAAGAAAACTGAAGTCATATCAAGCATCTTTTCTAACCACAATGCTATGAGGTTAGAAATCAACTACAAGAAAAAAACTACAAAAACTGCAAACATGTGGAGGCTAAACAATATACTCCTAAGCTAAAATATACTACTAAATGGATCTTTGAGGAAATCAAAGAATATAAATCAAAATGAAACACAACAATCTAAAACCTGTGGGATGCAGCAAAAGCAGTTCTTTAAGAGGGAAGTTTATAGTGATACAAGCTTAACTCGGGAAACAAGAAAGATATCAAATAAACAACCTAAACTTACACCTAAAGCAACTAGAAAAAGAAGAACAAATAAAACCCAAAGTGAGTAGAAGGGAAGAAATCATAAGATTAAAGCAGAAATAAATGAGAGACTTTAAAAAAAAATAGGAAAGGTCAATGAAGCTAAAAGCTGGTTCTCTTAAAAGATAAAAACAAAATTGATAAACCTTTAGTAGATTCATCAAGAAAAAAAGGGAGAGGGCCCAAATTAATAAAAATCAAAAATGAAAAAGATGTTAGAACCAACACCATAGAAATACAAGGGATCATAAGAAGCTACTATTAGCAACTACATGCCAACAAAAAAGGCAATGAAGAAATGTACCTTCTTAGAAAGGTACAATTTGCCAAGACTGAATCAGGAAGAAATGGGAAATATGAATAGACCAATTACCAGTACTGAAATAGAGTCAGTAATTTAAAAACTCCCAGTAAACCAAAGTCCAGGACCTGATGGCTTCACTGAGGAATTCTACCAAACATTTAGAGAAGAGTTAACACCTATCCTTCTGAAACCATTTCAAAAAATTGCAGAGGAAGGAACATTTCCAAACTCACTCCTTGAGGCCACCATCACCCTGCTACCAAAACCAGACAAATATATCACAAAAAAAGAAAATTATAAACCAATATCACTTATGAATCTAGATGTTAAAATCCACAACAAAATACTAGCAAATCAACTCCAACAATGCATTAAAAGGCTCACACACCATGATCAAGTGGGATTTACGCCAGGGATGCCAGGATTTTTCAAAACCTGCAAATCAATCAATGTGATACCACACATTAACAAACTGAAGAATAAAAACCGTATGATCATCTCAACAGATGCAGAAAAAACTTTTGATAAAATTCAACATCCATTTATGTTAAAGCCCCCCAGAAAGTAGGCACAGAGGGAACATACCTCAAAATAATAAAGGCCATATATGACAAACCCACAGCTAACATCACACTCAATGGTGAAAAGCTGAAAGTATTTCCCCTAAGATCAGGAGCAAGACAGAGATGCCCACTCTTGCCACTTATATTCAACATGGTTTTGGAAGCCCTAGCTATAACAATCAGAGGGGGAAAAAAAGAAAGAAACGGAATCCAAATTGGAAAAAAGAAGTAAAACTGTCACTGTTTGCTGATAACATGATACTGTACATAGAAAACCCTAAAGAAGCTACTAGAAAACTACTAGAGCTCATCAATGAATTTGGTAAAGTTGTAGGATACAAAATTAATATACAAAAACCAGTTGCATTTCTATGTACTAACAACAAAATAGCAGAAAAAGAAATTAAGGAAACAATCCCACTTACCATCATACCAAAAAAGATAAAATACTTAAGAATAAGCCTCCCCAAGGAGGCAAAGGACCTGTACTCTGAAAACTATAAGACACTGATGAAAGAAATTGAAAACATAAATAAGTTGAAAGACATACCATGTTCTTGGATTGGAGGAATCAATATTGTTAAAATGGCCATACTACCCAAGGAAATATACAGATTCAATGCAATCCCTATCAAATTACCAATGACGTTTTCCACAGAGCTGGAACAAAAAGTATTAAAATTTGTGTGGAAATACAAAAGACCCCGAATAGCCAAAACAAAGAAAGAGGAGAATGGAGCTGGGGTAATCACGCTCCCTGACTTCAGACTATACTACAAAGCTACAGTAATCAAAACTGTATGACAGAAACAGACTTGCAGACATAGTAAACAATTTTATGGTTACTGGGGCAAAGGGGTGGGAAGTGATAAATGTGGGAGTTTGAGATTTGCAAAGGTTAAACACTATATATAAAAATCGATAAATTTCTTCAGTATAGTACAGGGAACTACATCCAGTATCTTGTAATAACCTTTAATGAAAAAGAACATGAAAACAAATGTATGTATATATATGCATGACTGGGACATTATAATGTACATTAGAAACTGACACATTGTAACTGATTATACTTCAATTTAAAAAAAAAAAAGTATGGTACTGGCACAAAAACAGACACAGAGGTCAATGGAACAGGATAAAGTCCAGGAATAAACCGACACACTATGGTCAATTAATCTATGACAAAGGAGGCAAGAATATACAATGAAGAAAAGACAGTCTCTTCAATAAGTGGTGCTGGGAAAACTGGACAGCTACCTTTAAAAGACAATTTCAGTCTAACACTATATATAAAAATAAACTCAAAAATGGATTAAAGACCTAAATTTAAGACCAGATACTATAAAGCTCCTAAATGAAAACATAGGCATAACACTCTGCCATAAATCCCAGAAATATTTTTTTCAAACCAGCTCCTAGAGTAATGCAAATAAAAGCAAAAACAAACAAATGGGACCTAATTAAACTTAAAAACTTTTGCACAGCTAAGGATGCCATCAACAAAATGAAAAGACAACCTACAGAATGGGAGAAAATATTTGCAAATGATTTGACTGACAAAGGACTAATTTCCAAAATATACAAACAGCTCATCCAGCTTAATATAAAAAAAAAACAAGCAACCCAATCAAAAAATGGGCAGAAGATCTAAATAGACAGCTTGCCAAAGAAGACATCCAGATGGCCAAAAGGCACATGAAAAGATGCTCAACATTGCTAACTGTTAGAGAAGTACAAATCAAAACTACCATGAGGTATCACCTCACACCAGTCAGAATGGCCATCATCAAAAAGTCAACAAACAATAATTGCTGGAGAGGATGTAGAGAAAGGGGAACCCTCCCACATTGTTGGTGGGAATGTAAATTGGTGCAGCCACTATGGAGGACAGTATAAAACAGTATAATTCCTTACAAAATTAAAAATAAACTTATCATATGATCCAGCAATCTCACTCCTGGGCATATATCCAGAGAAAAATGTAATTTGAAAAGAAACATGCACCCCAATGTTTACAGCAGCACTATTTACAATAGCCAAGACATGGAAATAACCTAAATGTCCATCAACAGATGACTGGATAAAGAGATCATGGTGTACATATGTGTGTGTATATATATATACATATATATATATATATGTATATGTGTATACACACACACACACACACACACACACACAATATGGACTACTACTCAGCCATAAAAAAGAATAAAATAGGGGAGTGGAGATAGCTTAGTGGTAGAGAGCATGCTTAGCATGCAGGAGGTCCTGGGTTCAAACCCCCAGTACCTCCCTTAAATTAAAAAAAAAAAAAAAAAAGAATAAAATAATGCCATTTGCAGCAACATGGATGGACTTGGAGATTGTCATTCTAAGTGAAGCCAGGAAGAGAAAGAAAAATACCGTATGATATTCCTTATATTTGGAATCTAAAAAATAGACATAAATGAACTTATTTCAAAACAGAAACAAACTTACAGACTTTAGAGAACAAACTTATGGTTACCAGGGGGTAAAGGAGGTGGGAAGGGATAAACTGGGAGTTCGAAATTTGCACCTCTTGGGGAGTGATGGAAATGTTAGGTATCTTGATTGTAGTGGTGGTTTCATAGGCGTACAGATCTATCAAAATTCATCACACTGTACATCTGAAATATGTGTAGTTTACTGTACAAAAATTATACTGCAATAAAGTTATTTTTAAAATTAAAAATAAATTGATAAATTCAAAAACAAAAAAGAGAGAGAAAGAAAAGTTCTGGAGATCTGTTGCCTGACAATGTGAATATATTTAACACTACAGAGCTACAGATTTTTAAACGATTACAATGGTAAATTTTATGTGTTTTTTTACCACGATTAAAAACTTCTTTAATCAAAGAATTAAAACTTTTTAAGATTAGCTTTGACTACAATAAGTACACACAGTTTTTTATATACAATCCTGTACAATAACTCTTAGGAGAATCACTGAGATAGGCTACAGAGAGGAACTCACAGAATTCTGAATCAAATGTCTGGACATTCAAATACTTTAACCTTCAGAAGAACTATTAAAAATCTCAGACAGGTAAGAGGAAGGAAGGGTAGAGAATTTCATAGCATTCCTGTTTCCCTGCAGAATCTACCTTCTTCTGTTTTAATATTCAGTCTCTGTAGCCTTAATATACATGAAATTGATTTGTCACTGGAAAGATTAGATGGTGGAATCTCTAAAAATGTGTTCATCCTTAAACTCATGAGAACCTGAATGCATGCCTGAGACAGTTTTCTTTTCTATCCGCTTAGGCACTGGTTCCATCCTCCGTGACCATCTCTGAGCTCCCCTCATACACTGGAGTTTAGTCAGTAGACTGAAAATGTCTCAGCCAGGACACAGTCCTAACTCTGTGAGCCCTGAACCAGCCTGCTTCTTCCCTCTGAACCTCAGTTTCTCCATCTGTAAAATGAGAAGATCTGAGAGTCCCTTCCAGCCCTGACTGCTGGATGGTGACCTAGAGTGACCTATACCCACCATTGAGCACGTAGGGCTTCCGCACAAGCTCCTTAGGCCTTTCCCCTACGTCTACCTCCATGGCCTTTACCTGCAGAGAACAGACACCGTGTGAGTTTAGTAGACAAAGGAAAAGATCCTGGATAAGGGAAAATTCTAAAGGCTCCTGCATTACCCATAAGAATTCCTCTACAAGGTCAGGCAGGAACAGATGACAAGAACAACCAATGCCCCGGACACTTCATGGTTTCCAAGAGGCTCAAGCAAACAATTCATCTTTCTGTGCCAGTCTATAAAATGGGCATAATACCCTTTGCCAGCCTCACTTCATTGTGCAATTATCAAATGAAACAATGCACATGAAAGGACTTTACACTGAGGGAGAGATATCAGGTTATCTTTTCTATGGGGAAGAGCAAGCTGACAATGCTTGGCTACAGCTTCACATTTGCTCAAGAAACAGTAGGGCCATCTTCCTCTGGAAAAATGAAGGGATAAAAAGAAACTTGCTTCAAAGTAAGGGGGCAAAATTCAACCAGCAAGCCCACTCTTCATATTAACTATTTATTGAGGACTAGTCACAACCTAAGCACCACTGGGGATTTAGTAGTGAATGGAACACAAAGTCCTTGTCCCCAAGGAGATTATGTTGGGGGGAACAGGCAAAGACAATAAACAGATAAACAAATATATAATGTAATATACCATCAAGTATTTACAAGTGCCAATGAATTAAAACAAAGCAGGGAAAAAGTTACTGAGTGAAAAGGGGTGCTATTTTTGAGAGTGGTCCAGAAAAAGACTTATTCAGGAGGAACTAGCCCTAGGGAAGCCTCAGACCAAGAATGATTGGATAACTGAGGAAAGGTGTAACGAACAGGAAGTAAGGATCTCAAACTCCTTACCAGGAAGGCTAAGGGCAGACGAAAGGTAAATTCTGGAAAATACCATTGAGATGCCAAGGGGCCCAAACAGTTTAATTTCAGAGAAAAAGGTGAGTGGAGAAGGAAAGGAGAAGCTCCAACCCACGTCCTGTATGTGCTGGGGAGGAAGTACGAGGGAGGTACAGGTAAAGGGCCTGGCAACCACAGTCAGTACGGGCTGACCAAGTTGGCTGTGGGGAGTGAGGGAAGTAATGGCCAGGATTCTGAAACCCTAAGTATGGCGGGGGACAGGCGGCAAGGGCCGGGAGCCTACCATGTCAGTACCTTTCTCTTAAGAACTGGCACCGCCTTGTTGGGGTCCATAGCCAAACCCATCTCGGCCAGGTTCTGCCGCACCGATTTGGTCTGGTCCCAGGCATGTCGGATGTGGGAGCTACGGCAAAAGAGAGGGCGACAGCGGAACTGTCATCTCGCCTGCAGTCTTGGCCGAGGCCCCGTGCCTCCTGAAGCCCAGTCCCCTCACCATTCGATCCGCGGCGCTGTCTTCCGTCGAGCATTTCGGTTCAGACGCTTCCGGTTAACACTGTAACCGAATTTCTGCCTCCGGGTCTTCCCCTTGGCCTTGGGCATCGCGCTGACCACAACACCGGCAACTCAAACTGGATGCTCTCACCCCAGCACCTCGTGGAGCAGACTCCTTCCGGCGAGTGCGCGCGTGGTTTTGCAGATTTTTGGGAAATGTAGTCCTCCTCGTAGCGATAGCCTGCTGATTACTACAACTCCCAGAACGCAATGAGCGTCTGCGCCTGCGTACAACGCTCAGCATAGTTCTTTCCCCCGCCCTCTTTAATGACTTCATCAGGAGGCGGAGCTTAGCGTCCGGGATTTCTCCTACAGATGTTGGCTGGAACATGGCGGCTCCTGGCCCTGTGACTCCGGAGGCACCCTTTGAACCATCGCAGCCCCCAGTCATTGAGGGCTTTGGCCCCACTGTATACAGCACTTCTGAAAGCTTCAAGGACAAGTTTATTCGCAAGACCCGCGAGAATCCAATGGTACCCATAGGTAAGCGGGAGCGGTAGGAACTGTAGACCGAGAGGTTGGTGATGTCGGAAGAAATGAAATAGTGGAGGACCGGGGACACCAGGGGGGACGAGAATGAGGGTGGACCAGAGATGTAGCAAAGGGGCGGGGCGGGGCGGGAACATGATTGGAGCTGGAGCTGAGGGGGCCTGAGCGGCTGGGATGGGGCGGACTCTGACTCGCAGGACCCCGCTTCCACCGACCCCTCCCACCCAGACCCCACCGGTACCTTCCTCCCCTCAGCTGCCGATTAGAGCTCTTGACCTTACCGGGAGGGAGGCCCAAAGCGGGCCAGACCTGCCACTTCTCACATATTTTGGCTCCTCTTCAGGCTGCCTGGGCACAGCCGCTGCCCTTACCTACGGCCTCTTCTGCTTCCACCGGGGTCAGAGCCAGCGCTCCCAGCTCATGATGCGCACCCGGATCGCCGCCCAGGGCTTCACGGTCGTGGCCATCCTGGCGGGTCTAGCTGTATCTTCAATGAGATCTCGATCTTAAGCTGGTGGCCTGGCCTTGAAAGCTCCGGGGAGATTATTCCCACCCCGGGGAGCAACCACCGGTGGCAGGAATTATTCCCTCATCTCCCCTGATGTGCCCCTGAATCAGCGGGGGCGGAAGTGGCCAATTGTGAAATCGACAGATTTTTTTTTTTTTCAGAAACCTTAGGTTCGGTTCAGTTTGGGTGTGGCATACTTCTGTTTGTGCTGAACTCTCTCCACTCCCTACGTAATAAACTCTGACCTACTTGTAGCTTGGTGAATTCATTTCCAGCCTCACCCCGATGGTTTCTGATCTTTGGTTTTAGGAGAAAACAGACTAAAGACTGCAGGGGCCCTTAGACATGGGATAGTCTAATGATTCCAAAACTTTCCTGGTAACAGTCACCTTTAACAATCACTTGTTAGAAGTAGAAAAGACTCTAGTGAGTGATGTTATCTGAAAAAAACCTGATCTTTCCAACAATTTTCAAACTTTCGTTAGAAAACCTTCCTTCACATGAGGCCCCCCCATGGTTCTGTCCGGGGCAGGGAGCTCTGCCCTCCACTGTGCGTCTGCTCCTGACCCCACTCCCACCGCCTGAGGCGCCACTGATCTAGACCATCTCAGCTTGGGTCTTGATGCCTCTTACAGAACAGGAAACTGAGGCTTAGAGAAGCAGTTTATCATAATGGAAAGAGCGTAGCGCATAATCCCAAAGCTTGCCAGTGGTTTGTGGCAGCACCTCGTGTTTTATGGTTACGGAAGAAAGGAGGACGGGGACCTGAGCAGACTCTAGAAGAGAGGGGACTCGTGAGTTTCTCATTCATGTGAAGTCTCAGACAGGGGTTCCTGGTCTGCAGTCAGCCCTAAAGGGTTGATTCACATCCAGGTTCCTTCCATCTGTGACTCCATCAATTTCAACACCACCTGCAAGCTGCCAGAAAAGAGGAAGTGAAGACAATACAACTACTTCTTGAGCCTCCTGGCACAGTCCAGATTTCTCAGTGGAGTGTATGACTAAGGCCAGCTAAGCTTCTTGTCCCCACCATGGTCTTTCAGCTGTAAGGCAGAGATCATAAATGTAGAGCAGGATATTGTGGCCTCACGATTCAAGGAACATCTGGGAAGTGATGAGGACTAGGGCACTTTTAAAAAGGATGACCACTATTTTTAACTGTTGGTGTTGTGTCTCCTACCCTACCCCCCGACCAAAAAAAAAAATGATATAACCTCAGTGCCTCAGAATGTGACCTTATTTGGGACTAGGGTTTTTACAGAAGTAATCACGTTAAAATAAGGTCATAGGGTGGGCCCTAATCCAGTCTGAGTGGTGCCCTTATAATAAAGGGAAATTTGGGCACAAAAGCAGATGCATATAGAGGGCAGGTGATATGAAGATGAACTCAGGATTGTAGTAATGCTTGTATAAGCCACAGAACACCTGAGCTGCCCAAAGCTAGAAGAGAAGGCTGCCACAAACCCTCCCCTAGTGCCTTCAGAGGGAGCACGGCCCTACTGACACCATGATTTCAGACTTCGGACCTGTGGAATGGCGAAACAATAAATTTCCATTGTTCTGAGCCAGATGCTGTGGTACTTTGTTACAGCAGCTCTGGGAAACTGATACGGTTGATAGGTACTCAGATCTTTTTAAACACTGTTCAGGTCATGGTGGCTTGAACATAGCCTTTCTGCAACCTCTGCTGATGGGGAAGAAGGTATAGTCACCGACCGTTTCTCTCAAATCCACAAAGTACAGCTGAAGGAGGGAGGGGCTCTAGCAGAGGCTACCCTCACCAGCCTCTAACCCAGGTGTAGAGGGAGCCCCCACCAGGAACTTCTGGTCTTGCCTCTTGCCTCCAAGCCACTTCCCCTCTGGGGGTCTGTCGCTCTATGATGAGAACAACAGAATCCCTATCTCACAGGCTTGTTCAAGGATCAGAAAGGATCAAGGCTGCAAAAGCATTCTGTGAGAGGTGGTCTTTTCCCCTGGGGCTGGGGGCTGCAGACATAGACAGATGGGGACCCCCACTTCCAAGGGGAGCTCCTGGGTTTCCAGGGGAATAGCCCTCCCTTCTCTCAAGTCCATGAAGCTGGGAAAGTTCTAAGCACAAACTGAGCCCTGACACCAGTTGTGGCTTCCAGAGAAATGAGAATGATAATAAATAAGTGTAAAAAGAGTTAACAACACACCCTTTAAGCCAAGACAAAAAAATACATCAGGAGGGCCAGTCACAATTTTGTGGACTGAAAGTGTGAGGGGCTAGGGCATAGGGCCGTGAGGGAACAAGGGGTGAGGGGGTGAGGGTTCCCCTTCCCAGCCCCGGGAGATGGGGAGGAACGGAATAGGCTGTGTAGCAGCTGCTGGAGGCATTCCCCCCCACCCCAGCCAAAACAGCTGCTCCTCCTCTGCCCGGCCCGGCCCGGCCCCTGCTTTGCGGCCATGCTGGTGGCAGGCTGCTAGCGGGACAGCGGCGTCTGCTTCAGGGACATGAGCACCGAGCGCAGGCGGGACACGTCTTTGCACTGCTTGCTGCTCTTGGGGTTGAAGTCACACAGCTGGGCCACCTTCTCCCACTCTGTGCCTGGGGTCTCCTCCTTGGATTCCTTCACAAAAGCCTCCTCAGATGCCCTGCAGGTGGAGATAGGACAGGTTTCATAGCTGTCTGCCTTCCCCCTGAATCAGTGACACTCTGCTTCCACTGGGCAAGGCTGCTTTGCCCAGTCTACTCCGGGGTACTCTGTCCAGATGTCTCCTCCCCAGCCCCGTGCCTTCTGACCTCAGGCCCCCAGGAACAGCCTGGGCAGCAAAGGAAGCCTAGTTTGGTCCTGCCTCAGGGCCTTTGCACTTGCTGTCACGGCTTCCCCCAGACCTGCTCATGGCTTGTTGCTTCTTATCACTCACATCTGAGTGCAGGGCTTACCTTCTCAGAAAGGTCTTCCCTTCTTGCCACTGCAGTTAAAGTAGCCTCCTCCCCCTGCCCCAGCACTCTCTGTTCAATACCACTCCATCGAGAGTGCCCAAATTGGAGGGAGGAGGGTATAGCTCAGTGGCAGAGTGTGTGCTTAGCAGGCATGAGGTCCTGGGTTCAATCCCTAGTACCTCCATTTTTAATTAATTAATTAAAACCTAATTACCTCCCAAAAAGGGAAAAAATTATTTAAAAAAAAAAAGAGTTCCCAAATTGGAGCTCCTGACATTTAAAGGCCTTTGGAGGAACTAATACAGCACCTCAGCTATTTTCAGTGTTTCCAGAAACTGGGCGGAGACAGGACACTGACTAACCCCCTAAGTGACTGAAGCATCTGGGTCAGCATTCCCTCAGGGTTCTGTGGACCCCATTATGTGTTCTGCTGAAAACGGCTGTGGTCAAACATCACAGCAGATCTCAAAAGAGGATCTTCAAAGCCTTCAATGCGCTGTGTGCATCACGAACCCCCGTGATGGGCATAGAACCTACCACCTCGCAAGCACGTTTGACTACAGGTCTCTTTTTAGCCCTGAATGACCGTTAACCTCTATGGAGCCACAGCCTGGGGAGCGCCCCACGGAAGTCTGTGCTTTTGGTTAGAATCAAGTTAGGATGAAAATTGGTGGTTTCTTCATCATGAGTTCTGGCTGACAGTGACAGAAGCCACTGTTAAGGAACAGTGGAGAAGCAAATATAGTAAATGCAGTTTAGTGGACAAAACCTAACCATGGGAGTCATTAAGAGAAAGACAATAAGGGGTTCTTGGGTGGAAAGGACTGGGTCTGTGTCCTGTTTGGCCAACAAGTGTCCCTGAAAGCCCCTTTCTCCTTGGAAGTGCCCCCTGCATCTCAAGCAGGACCAGTTCTGCCACATGCCAGGCATTGGCTGACGGCTGAGAGCTCTCCAGGTGACCCCCACGGGGATCAAGGATGAGCTGGCCCTGGATCAGGTGTACTGCCCACTCCCCCCAACCCCCGCCACCAGTGATCTTGCTTCCCTGCCCTGGGCTCATTTCCTAACCTGTAAAGTGGGGATCAGCACCTCCGCCTAGCAGATCTGTCTCACTGGGCTGAGAATCGAACAGAGCAGCAGGTGTGTGCAGGCTTGGGGAAAACGTAGTGCTGTGTGGAGTCGGCTGGCCAGCGGGGCTGTGGAAAGCAATCCTAGGAGCTCTCCTCTGGGTCAAGAGGCTCCCCTCTAACCTCACTGCTCCAAGTGGGGTTCATGGACCAGCAGCATCGACATCACCTTACAGTTTGTTGGAAGTGCAGAATCCTGGCCTCACCTCTGCCTCCTGAATCAGAATCTCCATTTTGACAAGATCCCCTGGTGATTCACGGGCACTGAGAAGTCTGAGAAGCACTGGTCTAGACTCTTCTCTCTTCAGGACTCCCGTGGGTGTTCCTTGACCATTTCTTCAGGCACAGCAAGAGCACTGAACCCCCTGTGGTGTTCCCCAGTGCCAGTGCCCCTCTGCCATCCACACCCTCCTGCTTAAAACCTCCTCTGGCTCCCCACTGCCTTCAGGATCAAGTCTGAGCTTTTTAACACTATACAACAGGCTTTTTGCAACCCTGCTCCAAACTGACCTCCCTGCCCCAGCCGCTGCAGGCAGATAAGTATTTCCGGTCTCCTGGCCTTTGCCTCAGCGACTTTTCGCATCCTCCCCACCCAGCACACTCCTTCTCACACTTTAAGGTCCAGCTGAAGGTCCTGCATCTCTGAAGCCCGCCCTGTCTCCCCCCACAGACGGTGGCTCCCAGATCCCGGCGTGGCCTTCCATGCAGCTCTTGTCACAACATGCTCCTGACCAGGAGCAACTGGAGGGGACGGGCTGTGTGTGTCCTATTCCTGTCTGACCAGACGCTGGCATTGGGTAAGTGCCAATAAGTACTGGACAGATGGGAGCGTGGACGGAAGGAAGGAGCGGAAGGCTTTTACTCTGGAGTGTCCGGTGTTCGATGAGAAAAGGGTTAGCCCAGACAGCGGCAGAGGCCTGCCAAGGGCGGACCCAGAGCAACGAACAGCAAATATTTGGCATCTACACACGTGACCATCATCACACCGTCATCACTGCATTTTTTTTCCTTCGGCTTCACAATCCGCAACACACCCTCCAGGCTGTCACTACCAACAAACTGGGGCGGCGTGAAAGGAGATCTCTGCCGTCTCAGGTCTAAAGTAGTCGCAGGACCAACTAGACCCCAAACCAGGAACACGTGAGGGGGCCCATGGTGGTCTGGGCAGGGGCTCGTGGCCAAATGCAGGCTGAAGCTCTGCAGAGGAGCAGTGCACTTGGGGGCAGGAGCAGGGGACGGGGCTGCGCATTCCTTCTGCATTCAACATTTGTTTTGTTCAACAGAAGACTCACCCCACCTCCTGGGCCTAAGAGGCGTCTCAGAGGGAGGGAGCTGGCTGCTCTGCCCTTGGCCTCTCACCTGGGGATGGCCAGGCATTCTTTTCTTTTCTCTGCCTGGATTTAGCCAAGCTGTCTCCAGGCACAGGAGATGCTCATTAAACACTTGCTGGAGGGATGGAGGTGAAGGTCAGTGCCTGTGCCCGCCCCGCGGGCTCACCTCCTGCTCTGATCATCGCCCCAGGCCCAGCCACACTCATTTATACCCCGCAAGTGGGAGACCAGAAATGGCACCAGCCACACACAGGGGCCTTTGCAGAGGAGCAAAGGAGACACGTACACGTAGCCGATGATATGAGCATCTGGCTGCTGGTAGAATGCTTTGTCAGCGATCCTTGAGGGAAAGGGGTTAGGTGGGGGAAGGCAGGATGGCAAGACAGACGGACACGCAGAGGGTTAAAGAGAAAGAGAGACAGCGTTAGTACCTCCAGTTGGGGACACGTTAGGAAGCACAGTTCTGGAAGGCCTGGCAAGTCTCCACAGCCCAGAGAGGAGAGCGGGGAGCCTCCACCCACCCGAGTGGGTGGCATTTTCTATAACTCAGCCCTGATCATGTTACGCCCCCTGTTTACAAACCTCCAGTGGCTCCCCACAGCCTGAGTCTGCCCAACCCTGGCATCTGAGGCCCTGCACATAGGAGCCCTCATTCCTGCCCTCTCTCCCACCATTCCCTGGTGCCCAAGACCCAAAGTCCTTTCATATCATGCTGTTCCCTGGTCTAGAATACCCTTGCCCATCCTCTGCCCTCTTTCCTGAAGAACTCCTAGTCATCCTCCAAAACCCAGACCCCAGACACAGAGGTCCCTGCCCCTCCTACGTCCCTTGCTTCCAGAGCCTTCCTGCAGAGGGTCCTACTCTCCAGTTCAGTTGTGCATGTGTGTTTCTGTCCTCTGAGCTCTTTGAGGACACAGACTGGGTCCTTCTCATCTGTCTCCCCAGTGCCCAGCCCAGAGCCTGGCATGCAGCAGCTTCCTGAACAGAAGTAGGGGGCTTCCCAGAGCCAGCCTTTCCCTTCCTGGCAGGGCTGGTACCTTGAAGGGCACAGCCTCAAAGGCCGGGGCTGCTGGGCTGTGTCTAGTCTGAAACCATTTCTGCCAAGGTGGTCTGTGGTGGGCATCTGCTGTCTTTCCTGCCCAAAATCTGTCCCTCTTCTTCCAGGAGGGGCATCCAGATTGTCCTTTGAAGCATCAGCTGCCTCCACTTGGTCCCTGTGGTTTGGGGGGACCGGATCCCAGGCACAACCCAAGGAATGGGAGTACCGCCCAGGCTGGGTGCCACGGAGAGTCCCTCCCCGGGACAGTCACTGGGCCTGCGATGGGCCCGTGACCCACACCAGACCAGTGAAGGTCAGCTCAGCTGGAGCTACTGGGAGCAAGAGGCTTATTCCCACTGAAGATGCCAAGAAAATAGCACAGAAGCCTGAGCTGCTGGTGGCCATCTTTGCCCCCTTCCCAGGCATGGGTGGCCAGGAGTGAAGGTCACAGCCAGGAAAGCAGAGCCGAGACAGGAAAGGTGAGCGCTGACGGACTTGGTTTCAGCCCCTGTGCCCATGGTGCCTGCAGCCCTCCCCCTGGTTCCCAGTTACACGGGCCACTCATTTTCTTTTATTCTTTAGCCACTCTGGGTCAAAGCCTTGCATTTCTATAAGCAATAAAATCCTGCACGCAGCTCGGTTCTTCCCGCCCAGCCAGCCTGTGTCCTCTGGGATGCTAACCGTGGCCACAAGGGGCCGAGGCCTAGACGTTGGCCTCTGGGCTATGGGACAGCCTGGCTCACGCTCCAGTGGGTCCTGGGGCCTCATCTCTTAACTGACAGAACTCCCTTTTTCTCTCTCGTGGTGAGGAGGTGAGGGCTTAACAGCGTGCCAGCTCTGCAGAGTTCAGGGCTCCGAACTCCACAGGCCACGGAGGAAATAGCTCTGGGAGCTCAGCTTCTCCCTCCTCTGTGTTACTGCCATCAAGTCACCCATTCTCGAGACTGTCCCCCACACTGCAGTTCCCCTCATGTCCCCACAGCCCGCTCATGTTCCCATAGCTCCTCTCATGTCCCCATAGGTCCTCATGTCCCCATAGCTCCTCTCATGTCCCCATAGGTCCTCATGTCCCCATAGGACCTCTCATGTCCCTATAGCTCCTCTCATGTCCTCATAGGTTCTCTCATGTCTCCATAGGTCTCTCATGTCCCTATGGCCCCTCACCTCCCTACAGCCCCCTCCCGTCCCTGTCCCCGCTGCTGTCCCCACAGCCCCCTCCTGTCCCTCTCCCCACTGCCATCCCCACGGTCCTCCCCCGTCCCTGTCCCTGCTGCCGTCCCCACAGCCCCCTCGCGCCCTCACAGCTCCTCACCGGTTATTGATCTTGTTCTTCTCCACTTGTTCACTCTGGCGCTGGTTCCACTCCTCCAGGTCCTTCTTGGCCTTCTCCCGCCACTCCTGCTCCATCACTTTGGAGGCAGCATCTGCGACCCCAGCAGGTGAGTGAGCAGCAGCTCTCCAGGAGGGATGTGCAGGCACAGCTGCCCTGGTCCGTCCCCCGCCAGTTCCCACATTACGGTGGCGCAGGGCCCCATACACCCTAAGGCTTGCCCACTCCGACCCAGCAGGGAACCCGGGGTCGGGGGCGCCCCAGCCCGGCTCCCAGCCTCAGCCCTGCCCTCACCCAGCTCTTGCAGCCGTTTCCGCTGCTCCTCTCTCCATTTGCGGATGCTCTCGGGTTCCTGCGTCAGCCTGTCGGCCTGGGCGATTGCAGCATAGCCGTCAGCTGGACCGTTAGCCTCCTAGGACACAAACGTACAGCAGTGTGTCCAGCCCATCCACCTGCCCGGCTGTCTCTGAAGCCCAAGCACCCGACACCCCTCCCATCTCAGACAACCTCACACCCACTGTCTCCTGGGACCCTTCCCTGCCTCTGCTCTCGCTGTGTCCTCCGCCAGCAACCTCTCTGTGCCTCACTTTCCTCACTATAAAATTCCAAAATAGCACCCACTCCATAGGTTAATATAAGGATGAAATGAGTTAAAAAGGGTAAAGAACTTCAAACGTTTCTTGGCACACGAGGAGTCCGCTATGTTTCTATCACTAAAGCCCCTCTCTATTATAGTTTTTTTAAATTGTTGACGGTTGAATTTTATTTATTTATTTTTTAATGGAGGTACTGGGGATTGAACCCAGGACCTCGTCATGCACTTTACCACTGAGTTATTCCCACCCCCTATATTTCTTAGGTGCTAGTCTTTCTTTTCTTTCTGTTTTTTGGGGGGTTATTTTTTGCCTTATTTTGTTTTTTTTTTGATGGAGGTACTGCAGATTGAGCCCCAGACCTCGTGCACGCTAAGCACACACTCTACCCAGTGACACACAGTCCCAAATGGCCTCACTTTATAATATGCTTACTGGTCCATTGTCTGTCTCCTCCATATGAATGTCACCATTGTGACAGCAGGGACCTTGCCTGTCCTGTTCACTGCTATGTCCCCAGCACCCAGCATAGTACCTGGGACACAGCAGATACTTAATAACTGTTTGCTGAGTGAACAAGCAGCCCTGAAACGGCCACGGCTAAGACTGTGCAGGGAGGGAAAACTCAGACTCTGCAGCTGGACTATCTGGGTTCAAATCCCATCTCTACTGCCTGCTATCTAGGTGTGTAGCCGCGGCAGGCTGCTTCACCTGGCCTGGCCTGTTTTCTCATCTGAGAGGGGAATCATAATAGTTTTATTACTTCTAAGAGCGGTTGTGAGGGTTTGATGCTACGGTATTTGTAAGACATTTGAAAGGGTGTCTGGCATGGAGTGATGGCTCCGTGAATGCCAGCTAGAGTTACTATTATTATTCATTCCCATTTTACAGGGGAGGAAACTGAGAGGAGGGATGACACAACACAGTGGCAGAACCAGGGCCAGAGTCCAGGCCTCTGACTCCCAGCCCAGGGCTCTGCCTGATTCTCCACGCCTCCTGCCAAGGTGGGGACTCAAAGCTCAGTCCAGCAAGGAGCTGGCTCCCTGTGGTCCTACAAAACTGAGACCTCTTACAATCCAGTGCCACCTCCTGCCACTCCCGCTGTGGTGCTCTGTCCGCCCTATGCATCCCCATCTGCAGGCATCCCCGCACTCATGCTGCCCCACCGCTGTCTGCTCCTGCAGCCTCCTCCCTCCTTCTTCCGGCTGATGAAATCTTATTCCATGCCCTGAGTTTCCATCTCAGAAGTACCAGCTCTGGGACATTTCCCAACCCCAAGCAGATTTCACGCCCCCTCCTCCCTGGGCTCCTTGGCACGACCTTCACCTACTGTGTGCGTCTCCCCGCTGGACCACGAGCTCCCAGTGGGCAGGGCAGAACCTAGTTTATACCCTCTGAACCCCCGTTCCATTCTTTCATGACTCCCGGGGCTCCTCCTTCAAGCACTCTCCAAAACTCTCATGAACACTGGTGTTGTTTAATGTCTTCTCCCACCAACAGCACCTGTCCAGTGATGCCCACTGTCCGCACACAGCCACTGCTCAGTAAGCAGAGGATGTATGGACGGAGATCCCCGGAACCAGCATATGCCTGGCTCAGGGGAGGTGCTGTGTCAGCGTCTGCCCAAGGGGCTCTGGGCAGCAGGGTGAAGGAGCACACAGATGGGACATCGAGGCTGCATCTCTAGCTGTCCAGCGGGAGAGGGAAGGGCAGGTCCAGGGTGAGGCGGTACAGGCTGGCTCCTCAGATCAGGCCCACCTGTGAGTGGGCCTGCACAGGGTTATGCTTCAATTTAGAGTCTCTCGTGACATCTCGAGGAGCCTTTCCAGGGCCCTAATCTGGACAAGCGGATCACTGATGTTGGGTGAGCCCCACCCTACCCACTTCTGGGAACAACCTTGTCCCGAGGCCAGGCTACAAGGACCTCTGCCCAATCCTAGAGAATGTCCCATCTGCAGACAACGGCAGTCCCTTTCATGTCTCTGTGTTTATCCAGGTGCTACATTTTGTTTCTTCTTGGCACTCATCTATATCTTAAAAGGCTGGTTTGTTCACATGTTTACCATCTGCCCTCCCCGACGCACCCCGCCCCGCCAAGCAGTGGCCTCCAGGACGACACAGACTGCCTGTCTCTGTAATGTGTCTAGGACAGGGAGGGCCTGGCTGTAGGAGGATTTCAAGAACATTTAATGAATGAATTAAATGATGATCAGGCTTGGGCACATGGATGAACAAGACAGCCCATCAACTGGGAGTCTGGCAGAAGGAGTCCCTCACAAATGAGAACCTGGGGTTCGCGCTGTAACACAGGTCAGGAAAAGAGGAGGGACAAGGGAGGGTGTGACCCTTCTAGGCTGGGAGCAGAGCAGGCTACGAAGAGATGGGGAAAGGGCATTTCAGACCAAGAGCCAGCAGGGTGAGGACCATGTGAAGCTGGTGCCTTTGGGGAAATCTGAGTACAGAGATGCTACTAGGCATGGAGGAGATGGGGCAGGAGAGGTGGGCTAGAGACGGTCCTAAGGGCAGAACTCACCATCTTCATCAAGACTACCCTAAAATTAAGACTCACAGGTTATAGTGTTTTAAAGCCTACAGGAAACTTGCAATTAAACGGTTCTCTTTGGTCTTTACAACTCTACATGGTGGGTTTTATTATCTTTATTTTATAGGTAGGAAAAGTCTAACTCCAAAGTCCCAAGTTCAGCCAGGCAGGAACTGGCAGAGTCAGAATTCAAACTGAATTCCTGGGTGTAAACGTACTGGCCACACGTAGCCAATAGGGATCAAAGTCACTTCCGTGGCACATGATTTCTGTCTCCCTGGTAAGTCTACCTCCCAAGATTAGGACTGTGCGCCCTCCCACTGCCCACGCCCCACTCCCCATCTCTCTCTCACACCCACACCCGTACCCTGCCCTGGGTCCCTCTGTGCCTGCGTCTGGGATTTATAAGAAGCCTCCAGGGCTACAGAGCACTCTTCTCAACAGAACTGGAGGGGCACCAGGACAAAGCCTCCAATCCCCATTTTACACGTGAGAAATCCGGCTCAGAGCAGTGACTGATCCAAGGTCGTCCGGCTGGGAAAAGCCAAGAATGAAGCCCAGTTTGTCTGAGTCCATCCAAACTCCTCCGCTGCAACCTGCCACATCGCCCCAGTCTGGGTGGAGGAGGAGCCTCGAGAAACCGCTTAGACCCTCAGTGCTTCTCTTAGCCCCTAGAGCAGCAGCACAGCACATCCAGGGCCACTGTACAGTGTGTTCCAAGCATGTCGTGTCCAGAGGGTGCCAAGCCTGGCCAAGCTGGGCCCGCCTCCTCCACCACTGGTCAGCCAGCAGCATGGCCCACTGAAGCGCTCTGGCTGGGAGCTGTGCCCAGAACACCCCTCACCCCCTGCCGCTGGTCCTCCCACCTGCAGACACACCAGCCCTGCCCCTGTGGTCTCTTCAGGCTCCCTCAGCACACCCTTCTCTGCAGCAGGAGCCAGGCTCCAGGCTAGCCCCAGACTGAGTGCCTTACCCTCTGTGCCTTTGCACATGCTGTTCCCGCAGCCAGGACCACCCACACCGCTCTGGGCAGCCTAGAAGCCCACTTCCAGCATCCCTCCCTGTTGCACCCTTTGACTTCAGTGCAGCATCTGGCGCCTGAGCCTGATTGGAGTCCAGCTCTTCCCACTGTGTAACCAGAGGGAGCTGTTAAACCTCCCTGTGCCTCTCCCTCCTCATCTGCACAGAACCTACATGGTAGGGGTGTTGGGAGGATGAAATAAGTTAATCCATGTAAAACTTTTAGGTGGTACCTGACACATCGTAAGAACCCAGTCTCCTGGCTCTTGATACCAGCCTCACACCCAAACCCCTGCCGTCCTGTGCTGTCCCCCTCTCCCCCCGCCCCCTACACCCCATCTTTCAGGTCTCTGTCCTCTGTCAGAAGCAAGCTCTTTGAGGACAAACAATTGGATTTGCCTCTATATCCACCACCCTGAGCACAGTGTGCGGCTGGCGGAGAATGGGAGTTGACTAAGTGAAGGAATGAGGGGCCCCCTGCAAAGTGATGTGCGATGTGGCCGACGCAGGAACAGCCTGGGACACGGAGTCAGAGGGGCTGGCCTTTAAGTCCCCTCCTGCCACTCACTGGATGCACAACCTTTGACAAGTCCCTTCCCTGGGCTCCTTGGGTCTCACCACCCGTTAAGTGGGAGTGACAACACCCCACTCCGGATGCGAAGTGGAACCCGTGTGTGATAACCGCCCTGCGACTGCGGTGCCCCACAGCGGGTGTGCACGTGCCAGGTTTGTGGAGCTGCAGGGCTCGGTGTCGCCACATGGCGGGCCCCGAGCAGGCCAGTCCAGGCTGCGCCACCACCACAACCAGGAAGAACACAGCCATGCTGCCAGCAGACCCGGTCCTGAGAAGCCATTTGCTGGCTCCCCTTCTCTGGCCACTCCCGACTTATTTTCCTGCCCCGACCCTGCCAGTGAGGAAATTGTGTCAGCTACTAGGGTGCTGGCAGCCCAGGAGGGCTCACCAGGGGCTGCAGGAATGCTCTGAGCCCCTTCCAAGCTCGTCAGGGGAGGGGAGGGGTGGGGAATGGCTGGGACCAAAAGACAGGAGGCTACGTTCAGGACCAAACTGGTCTCAGACCAGCTTCCCGAGCCCTCTCCTGAGGGACCCCTGTGCTGGACACTGGGCACCACCACCAGGGCAGAGCATGTTCTGTGACTCCACGGACAGCCAGGAGGATGAGGCACACCCGATCTCTGGCACTGACCAGCTGAAGCTAAGCTGGGCTGAGCTGTTGATTCCTCTAAGTAGCTCAGCAGGGATGATGGCAGTGGGTGGGGGAAGGGGGAGAGCGTGTGCGGGAGGAGGGAGCCCTGCCGGGCCCTTCTCTCCCTGCCCCTGGCAGCATCAGGCAGACTGGAATGGGTGTGGGCGGGCTTATCCTCGGGGCTTGTTGGGGATCAGGTTCCTAGCTGGACCCCCTAGTGTCCCATAGGCTTCCAGAAAAGATTAAGAAAGGTAGCAAGAAAGTTCTGCCCAGGACCCTTAAAAGCATGCGGCGTGCACAGGCAAGGCTTCTCCCCCTACACCACAAGACAGACCCTGCTCTAGGCTCCATCCTATGGAAAGTCTGTGGGGGGCAATCCCCTTGCAAGCCGGCCGCCATGGCCAGCCCTGTCCAGCAACACAGGGGTGGTACAAAGGGGATCAGATCAGGAGCAGGAGATCTACATGAACCTAAACTTGGCCACTAAGCTTCTGAGCGATTCACCTCATCTGGGACCCCTCCCCATTCCCTGGAAGGATGCTGTGATAGCACAGATGTGAAGCGATTTACAGATAAACATACCTGGGGTTATTCTTGGTAGCAGTGAGAATAAGAGTCCCCACTGAACTTGGGGAGGAGGCCCAGGGTTCCTCAGATCCACTAAATACACAGTGAGCCCGGGGGTGAGGAGGGATCAGACCTCAAGATCCTAACGTACAGCAAGTGTGGTGTTCTAGGTACTTCTGCGGTCCCAAGCGTTATCTCCAGGTCCAAGGCCACTTTAGGATATAGATCTTCTGGGTCACACGAAGTCCTTCTGAGTGTGCCCAGGGCAGGGGCAGCCTGAGTCTCAATGCTCTGCCAACCCGCACAGGTGTAAATGCCGCTTATTTGATGCTCTCAAGCCCAAGGAGACAACGAAGCTCTTAAAGTCCCAGAGACTGACCTTTCCAGCTTGCTGGGAGTTGAGTAATTTTCCAGAAATGGGGCTTGGCCAGTTGCCCTGTGTAAGGTACCAGCCCATCCCTCTTACATAAGAAAAGTATTGTTTGTTCTCCCTGAAGATTTAGGAGGCCAGCTCCCCAACCGGGCAGAGCTCAGGTGATCCCGCAGCTGTAACCTCAGCGGTCAAGGGTCTCTGACCCGGTCCAGCGGGAATTAAGGCTCATCCAGTGGAGGCTTGTCCCCACCCAGGCATCTGCAGGTGGGGGTGGAGGTTGTGAAGGACTGTTGCCAGGTCTGTGGGGTCCTGGGGATGCCATTTGTGGTCCAAGTTCTTTAAGTACTTTTAAGATGGTTTGTATATTATGAGGGGAGGGGGTTAGGTGGGTACAGAGAGAAGCAGTTTTTAACTAGAAATATCTTTACTAGCCAGATTTTTCCTGGTTTGTGTGTGTGTGTGTGTTGCATGTGTGCTACAGGATCACTACAAAGAACTGTAAAACAATCCAGAGAAAGTAAAAGCCCTTTTCTTAGCCCCCTCCTCCCATGAACTCAGGGCTAACCACTGTTAACAGTTGGTGCACATCCTTTCAGATCTTTCGTGCAAACATATTTCTAAAAGAAAAAGCAGGACCATACTGTGCATATTACTCCACAAGCTGCTTTTCCATTTACGATTTTATGAGCCTCTTCTCATTTCAATACAGAAAGCTCTGATTGCTTTTTTTAACAACGGCATGGTTTTCCAGTTTACCTACCCAGGTCCCTGATGCTGGGCACTTAGGTTGTGTCCAGTTTGTCTGCTCTTGTAAATAATCCTGCAAAGAATCCGGATGTCCTTGTTCAGTTAATTCCTTTAGGAAAATTCTGAGAAGTAGACTCTCTGGATCCAAAGCCTGCCCAGTTAAAATGCTCAGACGTGGTGGAGATGGCCACTGGGTTCAGCCTCCCACTAATGGCACCCACATGTGCAGCGCCCTGTGTTTCCTCTAGTCCATGCCACTGTGGGCCACTTTATCTCACCCTCTGACAGCTGGACATCACCACGGGCAATCTGAGGGCAAACCCCACTGACCCTTGTCTCTAGTGGTCCTTATTTTTCATCCCCTTCCCCTACACAATTTTTTTTTAATGTCAAAACCTTTCTCAATGTCCCCATCCCAATGAACAGAACGTGAAGCCCGAATCCTACCAATGGTGGGGGCCATAAGTTTCTGAAACCCAGGCAGTCGGTCCCTCCCCTTGTGAAGACTGAATCTTGCTTACCTGAAACACATCTCCATTGACTGTGGTCCCCATGTCCTCAGAACCTGCTAGAAAGAGAACAAGGAGACAGCATAAGTCATTACTCAGTTTATTGCAAGCAGGGAATGGTCCTACATTAGCACCCAAGCCAACCTCCATACACGCCTGTGTGTGTATTCACCCCCACACATGCAGACATAACAGATACATACATACATAGCCTGGGCTCGATCCTTGACTGTTCACAAAGCCTTCTCCCAGGCATGATCACATCTGATTTTTACCACAGCCTTGTGATAAAGTTATTATCAACCCATTTTACAGATTTTCAAACCAAGGCTCAGAGAGGCTACATGATTGCCCAAGGTCACCCAGCCAGTAATAGCTCCTCACCCACCCGAAATGAAATTCCCCTCAGCCACAGCTGGGAATGGCCCAATTGTCGGTGGAGCCTGTGCTCGGTGAGCAGGCGGAGGTGCTGGAGGCTCAGGGCGGGGTCCACGAGGGCTGGGGAAGAGGGGCCTGCGCGTCTCTGCCTGTCCCTGTGGTGCCTTGAGCAACGGCTCCACCTGTGAGAGCAGGAACCACAGCCCCTACCAGGCAGCACCTGGCCTATTTTCCCCCTCCTGCCCCTCCCAGAAGGATTTTATTTTGCCTTCAACAGTGGCTCTTTCCTGTTCCTTCCCCTGACATCTGATTAGTCACAAATTCCTGTGGCTGCTGCTGCAAAAAGGACCCTCAGAGTTGCCCTCCGCCCCCTGCCTGGCCCACGGGTGCAGCTACTTTGGTGTGTCTGCTCTACTAGCGGCGGGCACCTGGAGGGGCACACCTGTGCCCTTATCCCCTCCACTGTCTTCCCCAGAGCCGGACACCATACTTGCGACTCAGGAAGAGCTCAGAAACTATTTGCTGAATAAATAAATGAATCAATGCAAAAAAGAAAGAAAGAATAAACAGCTTCTGTCCACTCCCAGGCCTCCCTACCTCCATCTTCACCCTCTCCCAAGTCTCTTTCAAACCACCCGCCAGGGCTGATGTTTTGAGAAGCACACGCTTACCTATGTCACTCCCCCAATTAACAAGTAATGAACACAAACCAAAAAGAAATCCTCTTCCCAGGGACCACGGCGGCCTGTAGGACCTGCTCCTTCCTTGGGGACTCGGCAGGTGCCGTCCCCTCCATCTAGAAGGCTCTCCTGCCTACTTCTGCGTGGGCTGCTCCCTCACTCCCTTTAGCATCTGCTCCAACATTGCCTTATTAGAGGCCTCTCCTGACCACCCCCGACGTTCATCGTCCAGCACCCTTCCTGCCTCCTCTGGGCAATATGTTCTCTAGGGCACCTACCCCCGCCCGATGTGTTTATTTCTGTGTGTGTTTATTATCTGTCCTCCCCGCTTGAATGCACCCTCCATGAGAGCAGGGACTTTGTTTTGCCCACTACTGGGGTCCAACAACTAGAACAGTGCCTGGCACACAACAGGGGCTCTATAAATATTGATTGAATGAGGAGCTTTACAATCTGGCCCTGCCCCCTTTTTCCTGCCACTTCCCACCAGTCCCTCCCACAAACCCTATTCTGGCTTCCTCCTTCTCCAAACACACCACGCCACACCCCAGGCCTTTCTTCCTACTTCCCTCTCTTAAAGAATGCTCTTTGGGACCCAGGCGTTCTCTAAGGCCCAATTCACAAGTCACCTCCTCTGGGAAGCCCTCCACGACTTCCCCTACTTCCCTGGGCGCTATTGGAAGGTCTCATCTCTGGGGTATCCCAGAGTACGTTACAGCACCCGCCTCCCACCCTCTGATGCAATCCCGAGGTCACACGCCCCTTTATCAGGCTGTGTACCCCATTCAGCTCTCAAGGGTGAGCAGTAAGGGTTGGCTCAGTAGAAGCTGAATTGCTCTTTTGGGCCCCACTGTTATCTCCAAGGCCTGAGGACTCTCAGAAATGCCTCTTGGCCAAGAGCCCCAGGAGGCCACATGAGATTATCACAGACGGCCCAGTATACTTCACCAGCCAGCCAGAGCTGTGAGCAACACTGACAGTGCTTTAACCCCATGGAAGTAATGCCTAGCTGATATAAATTATAATCAACTGTTTTCAGAGTTATCGGTGACTGATTTTACCGCCATGTCAGCCGTCCTCCCTGCTCATTCAGACAAGAGTTTCTCCTGCGTGGGTGGCCTGGTTCCTAAATCAGGTGCGCTGATGGGGTTTCGATGGCAGCATCACCTGCAAAGGGGCTTCTTCTCCTGGGGCACCTCCTCCACCAGGGCCTGGGGTCCATTCACGAGGATGCCAGTCTGTGCACTTGGCATTTCTGGAGTGGAAGTTATACAGCCCCACTTCACCCTGCCCGGTCCCAGTCTCAGGCCCTTCGTCTGCAGGAGCTGCCAGGTGCCCCTCTCTGGCCTTCAGAAAGTGTCTGTGCCCTGTCTCTCAGTCCCATGAGCATGACCCTGGAAATGAGGCTTCAGCCTCTTTGGGAATCCACACACAGCCACACACAGAATTACCAGTCTGTTCCCACAAGTGCTTTCTGACTAGCCTATTGCACATTGATAACCACGTGTCCACACTCTGAAGCCAGCAGAACAGGGGCTCAGCAGACCCGAGGCCCAGAAATAACTCCTTGGGTGTTGCTTCCCTCAGATCCCTGACCCCTTTCGGAACAGGGGCAGACAGGATCCAGAACATTCCTGGGAGTTTACTGAGGCCCATCAGGGGAAATGAACTTGCCAGGAAATGACTGGGCAAGTCAAGGGCAGAGCCAGGCTCAGCGCTCAGAAATCTGGGTGTGAAAATGTAAACCTTCTGGGCCCTACCCAAGGCCGATGAATGGAAACAGCGTATCCATTGCTCAGGCTGGCCCCGGTTCCAGCCCCACAGGAGAGTCTCAAAGTGGCTCAGGCTCAGGTCTACACAAAACACTGTTTCCCCAGGGATACCTGGGGGCCCGATGTCAGGGTGCTCAGCGCTGGGGCATCATTTAAGAGATGAGACTCAGAAGTGATGACTGGTGCTGGCTGCGGGAGCCAGCTTCCGCCCAGGCACATTTTCTCCACCTCATCCGGGCTCCTGGCATTCATCACTGGGCAGGGAGGATTACTTGCTCAGTACCATCTAGGCCGAGGAGGGTCACATCAATTCCATCCTGTCTGGCCATCTATTGACCCTCCATCCTGTAACACCTTCCTGACCCCCGTACCCCACTCAGCAGGGCAGCTGAGCGTTGGCAGCTTCCGTGGTTCTAAGTCTGGGAGACTGTCAGAGGGCCGTGTCCCAGTTTTCCTACCTGCCACCGCAGGTATGGGGCCAATCTGTACACCACCCCTGCCGGAGAGGGAACCTCCCACCCAGGCTGTGAGCCCCTGGAGCTCCAGTGTCCTGGGAGAGGTCCCAGCCTGCTCAATGCCCAGAGGCCTCTGGCTGCCCTCTGCCTGACTTCTCCCTGCTTCTCTCTTAGGTGGTATTGACGTTGGCTCTCCCAGTGGGGCCTCTCCCAGGCCAACCAGACTAGGGAACCGGTCGTCTTGAGGGGGGGGTGGACAAATGAATATGGGAGAGTGAACGTAGACCCGCATTTCCTAGGAATTCCCTGGGATGTGTGAGGGTCCATGCTGAGATGCTAGGAACTGCTGCTTCTTCAAAAGACCTCTACTGCTGGCTTGGATGGGTAGCAAAAGACCCCCTTCCCTACCTCTACATTCCATCACTTCCCAGGGTGGTTGCCACAGCATTTACAAGAGCATAGAGCCCAGAGTTGAGAGGCCTGAGATCAAGTCCCAGATCTGTCACTCACGGCTATGTGACTTGGGGCAAGATACTCAGGCTCTCTGGGCCTCCAGTTTCTCATATGTTACAAAAGCTTTGTTATGTTTCTCATACCAAGGGTATACGGAGATGCTTCAAGCTCCTCAAGCCACAGGAACTCATACTCATTTCTGTATCCCCAGTGGGCCTGGCACATAGCAGGTGCTCAGTTAATGTTGAATGAATACAATCATGACTATAAGGAGCCTTATTGGTAAACATTAAAAAAAATGTAAGCTTCCACTTAATTCCAACAGGCCCCTAAACCCCATCAAAATGACATTAACTGGAAGCAAGGTCTGTTTTGGCGCAGCCACGAAAGGTGACATCTACTTTTAACCATTTTAAGAAAAGATCTTTCAAGAAAAACTGAAGCAGGAATGTTGTTGATAAACATGCTATTGCAAGGACCAGGCCCCCAAAACTGAGTCTGAAGCTAACCATAATAACCCTGCACCACCTTTGGAAAACCATTAAGTGGTAAACCCCAGGAGGACAGGTCTACATCTGACTGAAGCCCTCTGTGCCCCTGCCCCCACGCTGGTGTCTAACCCAGGGCCAGGCCTATGCGAGACACAGTGCAGAGGGCTTAGAGTCTGAGAGAAATAGGTTTAAAGTCCTTGCCCTGCCACTTACTAGTTGTTTCAGGAGAATACCTTCCGAGGCTCAGTTTTGCCATCTCTGACATGGGTTTTATAATCTATATGAAATGATTAAATGTAAGTAAAGCGTCTAGATCAGTGACTGCAGGAGGGCAGGTGGACCCCGAGGAAGGTTTGTGATCTTGGAACAGCCAGTGTCCCCTGCTTTCCCAGTGGTAGGAAGAAGCTAAGTCTGAGGGGCAGGGAGGTCTGGGGTTCTGCCCACACCTGCAGGGCTCAGCCTGGGGCAGCCAGCTTACAGGAAGGCTCAGGAGAGACTCTCAGAGCTGGACTGCGTTCGATCCCAGAGCCAGGCAGTAGTGGAGTTGGCGTGGGGATGAAATGTCATGACGAATTTCTATCCTGGGAGCCACCAGATCCACAGCCCCAGGCGGGGCCTCAGAGGGGGATCTCCAAGAAGATTCGCCCCCATCTCCCCCATTCTCTTCTCCCCCAGGACCCCTCAGGTACACACACAGCCCCAGGCCCGCTCCTGCCTGGCCATTGCAGGCCCTCTCCACTCCCGCAGGGCCCTGAGCCCGGGACTGCGCCGGCCGGGTACCCCGGGAGCCAGTCCCAGGACGGACCCCGCGTCTCCAGGCCACCGAGCTGACTCACCCCCACTCGCGGGTCCCGGCTGTGCGAGGGCCGCTTGGCTGCCGGCAGCTGCCCCGAAGCCCTCGTCATTCTCTATGCCCGCGATCTCACTCTCCTGCTGGGCCAGGAAGGCAGCCGCCGGGTCCTCCTCGGCCGCCTCGGGGGCCCCGCTCTCCGACGACGAGAAGAAGCCAAAGTCATCAGCCATTTTCCCCGCGTCTCTGCTGCAGCGTCCGCCCGGCGCTCGGCTCTGCCTGGCGCGTGCCCCGCGCTGCGCCCGGCGGCCGCGACACTGTCACCCGAGCCGCCCGGGGGAGCCGGCCTCGGCGGGGACGGGCTCGGCGCGGCGGCTCCGCACTTCCTCTCCGCCACCGGGCCCGGCTCGCCTGTCACTGCAACTGCAGGCGGGAGGAGCCGGGACGGGAATGCGGTGATGTCACCGGCCGAGGGAGGGGGCCCGCAGGACGGCCGGAGGTCGCCTCGCAGCGGCCGCAGGAGGGCGGCAGCAGGACGGCGGCGCAGCCCGAGGGGCCCGGAGGCCCCGGCGGCGCTCTCCGCTCCCGGCCCGCAGAGCGCATCTCCAGGACCTCGGGACACGGCGCAGCCCCGGCCCGCTCCAGACGCGAAGCGGACTGGACCAAGTGGCCAGAGCGCGCACAGGGCCACCGCGGGCGGGCAGCCCAGGCCTTGGGAGCGCTGAGGAGGTGGTCGCTGCGCAACCTTGCTTCTGACTCATTCTGCCAAAGTTTCTTCTCCCAAGCTGGGCAGATATGATGAATTCCATTATGATGAGCCTTGGAGTGGTGACATTAAGTCCCGCGGCTTCATTCCATCTTTCCTGCAAGTCCAGGGCCTTTTCCACCAGGCCGTGCTGCTTTCGTGCAATTCGTATACGTTTCTCTTCATTTGGAGAGGCTTCAGCTCAGACTGCCGGAGTTTGTGTTACCTGACCCGGTCCCTGCTTGGAGGCTGGGCCCCTTAAATGTCCCTTAAGAATGAACCAGCCTGAGAAAGGCTGATTCAATGTAGCCAGGCAACCTGCCTCTCCTCCACGCAGTCACCTTCAGTAAATAGTCTCCAAAATATAGTAAAACTCAGCGTTGGCCATGGGGAGATTACAGTCTAGAAGACCAGCAGATGGCAAATGACCGGTCTCAGCACCCTGGGCGAAGCTGACGTTTAAACACAGGGTACTGGGGGGCCCAGACTGGGATTTTCCCTTCCTGATTTGAAACTTCAAGATCAACTACGAACAGGAAGGGAGAAAGGAAAGATGCACCCCAAGCCTGTGGGTAGCGGTGCTTTTCAGGGGTAGGAAGCAGAAGCAGAATTGGGCTGAAGGGCAATTTCGGTTTTGCGCAGTAATACTTTGATGCAGTTTTCACTCTTACAGTGAGAATACAGTCATTTATCAGCTGCATGAAAAAGAACGAAAGACACGTCCAGCCCTGCACAACTTAGTCCAAGTGTTGCCAGTAGATGTAACCGGTGTCCAGGTTCTTGTCCCATCCCAGAAAGAATTCAGAGACAAGATGCAGAGGTTAAGAAAGTAAAGTGAGGATTTATTAAGGGATGGAGAGTACACTCTCAAGGGGATTGCAGGTGAGGGGCTGCCCTGACATTTTTGTTTGTTTGTTTGTTTTGGCAATTTGGTTACACAGAGTGTGAAAATGAATGGGCAACACTCATTAGGGAGGGAAGGGTCTGGGGTCATATTCCCTGATTTTCATCCCAACTCTACCTTCCCAAAGGGAGGAGGGATTTTTTGTCCTTATTTCATCTGGATCAGAAGTGTCATGGCCTCGGTGCATGATGGGTACTTCTAATCTGCAAGGCTAATTTTATTGTAATGAGGGCATAATAAGCAAAGGTTAAATTCGGACACTGGAGATTCCTGCCTTTTCTCACCTTTTTTTGTCAGCCTCCAGGGCACTGATCACCCTAAAAGGTGTGACTACTTAGCCCAGAGGTTTCTGCTTTTCTTGCTCTGCCCAGGGACCCATGGTGCTTACAAGATGTATGGTTTCCTGTATTTGGCCCATGCCCCTTATTTCTGCCCCGTTCCTGCCATTTGACCTGTCCCCCTTTCTCTGCTCATATTGAGGTATCTGCCTGCTCTAACACAAGCACAGCATTGCTCCATCATCTATCCCACATTTCTTTCTCCATCCTCCAACTGCAGGCTCACGTGCTGAAAACACCTCAAAAGTATGCTAGTTTAACAAAGCAGTCATCAGTATTAACTCCAGGTTTTGTGGAGACAGAAGGACTATTGAACATGTCTATGCACCCGTTGTGATCTCCCCTGGATGCTTTGATTTGATTCCCGGAGACTTCAGTCAGTAACTCAGGCAACACTACGCTGCATATAGAGGTGCAAATTCACTGCAAGCGTTCTTCCCAACTACTTCCTCCTTCCTTCCTGCTCCTTCCTAATTTAGCCATCAGCAGAATTTAGCTCTATGCTTAATTGATACAAATTACTGGTCCAGATCATTCTGCAACCATGCTTGCTCTAGTATGTGACTCTTACTCTTAAGCATTCATATTAAAAATTATTATTAAAATTATATTTTGAACCACGTAGCACTTCTTTGTGATAGAGATTCCCAGTTTCTCGACACCTCCCAGAATATCTTTGGAGGTCTCTAAATACAGTTCTAGCCTTCTAATTCTCCATCTAATTGTGAAACTCAGTAAAGGTCAAAAGACATCAATAAATAACGTTGAGTAATGATAAGAGGCAATCTCCAGAATCAAAATTTTAACTTACGAAGTCTGAAATGGAGAAATGTTTAAAACATTTTAAATGGAAAATTTCAAGCATGCAGAGAGTAGAAAGACACATACCAAGTCCTGAACCTCGATATTACCAACATGTAGTCAGTCTTGTCTCATCTACTGCCTTTATTCCTCCCTATGTGTTATATAATTTCATCTATAAACTATTCACTACATTAACTTCTTTTTTTTTAATTTCGGGCTTTTAAAAAAACTGTGGGTTAAAAAACACATAAAATTTACAATCTTCACCATTTTTTTAAGTGGAGGTACTAGGGATTAAACTCAGGACCTCATACACGCTAAGCATGCACTCTACCACTGAGCTATATATACACCCTCCCACTTTACCATTTTTAAGTGTACAGTCCAGTAGTGTTAAGTACAGTACCACATTTTCTTCATCCATCCGGCCCTGGCATTTGGGTTGCTTCCACCTTGTTACTATGTATAATGCTGCTGTTAACACGGATGTGCAAATATCTCTTTTATACCCAGGGACAGAATTGCTGGATAATATGTTAATTCTATTTTCAAGTTTTTGAAGAATCACCATACTGATTTCCATAGCTACTGCACCATTTTACATTCCCACTAATAAGCTCCTTCTATCTTTTTTTGATTGGTTGATTTTTTTTTCAAGGTTTTTTTTTTGACATAATTTCAAACTCACAGAAAACTGCAAATAATTTCCATAGGCTTCTCACCAGATTCCTTAAATGATAACATTTTTTACTACATTGGCTTTTTTCTTTTGTCTTCTCTTTTTCCTAAACTGTTGCTGTGTAAGTTGTAGACACCAGTCCCAAATATTTCACTTTGTGTTTTCCTAAAAATAAGGACATCCATTTACATACCCACTATACAATTATCAAAATCAAGGTATTAAAGAGGGGAGGGTATAGCTCAAGTGGTAGAGCACATGCTTAGCATGCACAAGGTCCTGGGTTCAATCCCCAGCACCTCCATCAAAAAACTAAATAAGTAAATAAACCTAATTACCTTCCCCAGAAAAAAAAATCAAGGTATTAATACTGATATAATACCATTATCAAATTGACATAACTTACTCAGATTTCACCAAATATCCCAACAATAGAGGAAAACAAAATCCCAGATTAGATATTGCAATCAGTTTGATCTCCTTCAATCTAGGACAGCTCTTCTCTTTAAATAAAGAGAGTCTCTTTTACGACATTGACCTCTTGAAGATTACTAATCAGTTACTTATTTCACCCTTCAATTTGAGTTACCTTGGTTTCCTCCTGATTGGATTCAGCTTAAACATGTTTGGCAGGAATAACACAAATGTGCTGCTGAGTTCCTCTCAGTGCATCAAAATAGAAAGCACATTGTGTCAACTTCACCAGTTACTGGTGATATTAACATTGATCGTTTAGTTAAGACGATGTTTGTCAGGTTTCTCCACTGTAAAATCGCTACTTTTCCCTTTATAATTAATAAATACCTTGTGGAGGGAAACACTAAGACTTGTACATTTTATGTCTCTCTGTAAAACTTCACCCATTCATTCATTATAGCATCTATTGATTTTTGCATGATTTAGGCATTGTAATGATAGTTGCCAAATGGCAATTTTCCAGTTCCATCATTCCTTATACATAGATTGGTTGGCTTTCTAATATTGATAAACTGTTTGTTTGTTATGTCTACAAGGTTCATAAACTTTATCCAAGTAGGTTGTAGTACTTTGCTATCATTATTTATTTTAGTGCTCAAATTGTCCAAGATTGGGTCACTGGAAGCCCCTTCAAGCTAGCTCCTGTGTTTCTGTAATGTCTGCATCATTCTTTGAGCTCATTATCACTTTCTGGTACAGCAAAATGTTCTAGGCTTAAGAATAAGCCATTTTAATTACCTCCCCACCCCAAAACAAACAAACAAACAAAAAAAAGATGAAGCAGCCATTTCTTCAGCATCAAAAAGCCTACAAATAATGAATGCTGGAGAGGGTGTGGAGAAAAGGGAGCCCTCCTACACTGTTGGCTGGAATGTAACTTGGTGCAGCCACTATGGAGAATAGTATGGGGGTTCCTTTAAAAAAAACAAAAACAAACAGACAAAAACAAAAAAATGGAGTTACCATATGATCCAGCAATCCCACTCCTGGGCATATATCCAGAAAAGATGAAAACTCTGATTCAAAAAGATACTTGCACCCCAATGTTCGTAGCAGCACTATTTACAATAGACAAAACATGGAAACAACCCAAGTGCCCATCAACAGACAATGAGTCTAAGAATATGTTGTATATATATAAAACACACACACACACACACACAGACACACACACTTGCACACACAACTAAATATTACTCAGCCATAAAAAAGGAATGAAATGTCACCATTTGCAGCAACATAGCTGGACCTACAGATTACCAAAGTAAGTGAAGTAAGTCAGACAGAGGATGACAAATATATCACATACATGTGGATCTAAAAAGCAATATAAGTGAATCTATATACAAAACAGAAACAGACACACAGACTTAGAAAACAAACTATGGTTACCAAAGGGGAAAGGAGGGGGAAGGCTCAATGGTGGGGGTGGGGCAGGGATAAGTTAGGAGTATGGAATTAACAGACATGGACTACTATGCATGAAACAGACAAGCAACAAGATTGACTATGACATAGGGAAGTATATTCAATATCTTATAACAACCTCTAATGGAAAATAATCTGAAAAATATATATATTTATATGGCTGAATCATTTTGCTATAGCCCTAAAACTAACACAATACTGTAAATCAACTACATTTCAATCAAAAAAGAAACGGTGATGATTAATGTCAGACATGTGTGAGCTAAAGCTATGGTGGTAATTATTTTGCAATATATGAATGTATCAAATCAACTGGTTGTACACCTTAAACTTACTCAGCGTTGTGTGTCATTCACATCGCAATAAAACTGGCAAAAAAGATAAGCCACTTCAACGAGGAATAGGAAGAAACCAAGATCCGTGTGCCAGGTGTGATCACGGCAGTGACTACAGCTTCATCTCCTGGCCCCGCCTTCTCCTTAGTCTTCATCGTCTTTTTTACATAACCACAAAATTATTATAAAATCAATAAAAGTTCCTCTTCCAAATTCCTTACTGTCATCCATTATCTAGTCAGTATTTAGGTTTCCCCAATTGTGCTATAAATAACTTCTATTGTAGGTTTGCCCACTTAGGATCCAAACAAGGTCACAGCATTGCATTTGGTTGATATAACTTCTAAGTTCCTTAAAAAGAATGTTTTTCTATGGACAGTTTCAATCATATACAAATGTAGAGATAACAACAAAATTAATATAAGATATAAAATAGTACTAAAATTATAATTATGATAATATAATAAACCCCAGTGTGTCCATCAGCCAGTTTCAATAATTATCAATATTTGGCCAAACTCGTTTCATCTAATACCCACTAATGCCTTGTGCTGTAATTCTTTTAAAGCAAATCCAACATGCTGTATCAATTCATCCATAAGCATGTCTCTAAAATAGGACTTCTTATCCCCTTTCATTACAACAATAATATAATTATCATAGATTAAAAAATAAGAATATCAATACGAGCGTATCTTCAGTAACTATTCAGATTTTCATAATTGTCTTATAATTTTTTTGCAGTTGGTCTGTTAGAACCAGAATCTAAACAATGTTTCCATATTACATTTATATCTCATCAGTCTTTTTTAAAAATCAACTTTATAAGGTAAAATTAAAAAACTTTTTTTTATTGAAGTATAGTCAGTTTACAATGTTGTGTCAATTTTTGTGTATAGCATGTTTCAGTCATACATATACATACATATATTCTTTTTCATTATAGGTTACTACAAGATGTTGAATATAGTTCCCTGTGCTATACAGTAAAAACTTGTTTATTATGTGCTCTTGAAAAACTATGTTTTCCTATCATTTTGGGGTGAAGTATTTTATGTCAATTAAGTCAAGTTGGTGGGTAGTGTTGTATGTCTTCTATATCCATATTAATTTACTTTATACTTGTTCCATCAGTTACTGAGAGAGAATTCAAATCTCCAACTACAGTTGTGGATTTGTATTTGCCTCCTTTTAGTTCTATCAGTTTTTGCTTCTCACTATTTTGAGTCTTTATTATTATTAGGCTCATACATGTTTTTGGATTGTAAGGTCTCCTGATGAATTTAAGCCTTTAATATGCACCCCAATGTTCACAGCAGCACTATCTACAATAGCTGAGACATGGAAACAACCTAAATGTCCATCAACAGATGATCGGATAAAGAAAGCATACATAAAAGATATATGTGATGGAATACTACTTCACCATAAAAAAGAATATAATAATGCCATTTGCAGCACTGCATTGGAAAGACCTGGAGAGAGCCAGAAAGAAAAATACCATATGCTATCACTTATGTGTGGAATCTGAAAAAATGACACAAATGAACTTATTTACAGAACAGAAACAGACTTACATAGAAAACTTATGCTTACTGGGGGGAACAGGGTGGGGGGAAGAGAGAAATTGGGAGTTCGAGATTTGCAGATACTAATTTATATATAATAGACATACAATATATATAATATATAAAATAGACATACAAATTTCTTCTGTACAGCATAGGGAACTATATACAATATCTCGTAGTAACCTATAATGAAAATGAAAAAGAATATGAAAAGTAATATATGTATGTATATATATGACTGAAACATGCTGTACACCAGAAATTGACACAACATTGTAAACTGCCTATACTTCACTAAATATATATGTATTTATATATATATTAAAAACTCTGAAAAAAAATTTTTTTGAGAGAGAAGCCATTTTTGGCTTTAGCCATTTTGTGATGTCAGCCTAGCCATAATGCTTGTCCTTGAACAGGTCTCAGCAGTTAATGATCCAAAGGAAATAAAAGAATGTGGGAACAAAAGAATGTGGAAACAAAGGATTGCTATCAGGCAAGAGAAGTGACAATAGCAAAGATTCAGTTGTAAAGACTCCCAGTTCCTTTTTAAAGGTAAAGATTAGCCTGAAGTGCTCAACCACCAGAAAAACTGGTACCTAAGGGCTGATGTTGACCTTTTCTGACCCTCCTGATGTCAATCAACTAAAGCTTGGACTCTGCTGACCACCCAAGCACCTTCAAGAATATGCATATACCCTTAGCTTAAAAGTTCCCCAGTTTTGCTATTGGGGACACTACTTTGGGAAAGATTTTCGGTGTTATCCTAACGGCTACAAGTAATAAATCCTTCCTTCTCTGGATCTTTGGCTTTGTTGTGTCTTTTGGCTCAACACCTGCCAAGAGGCAAACGCAGTTTTTTGGGTAACAGTTTGCCCAGGGATGTCCCGCAGTTTGCCAGGTGGACACCAGAACCTGAATCCAAGTCTTCTTTGTCCAGTCCTGGGATCTCCTTTCCCTTGATCACAGAGAAGATGGGCCAGTGGGCAGAGCGATGGAGGAGGTTGAAGAGAGTTGCAAGACGGGTGGACCAAAGCTCTAAGACTGGTAGCGCCACTAATCGTCAGCGACCTGGGTGGCCCATTACGAACAATCCTAGCAGGCAACTTGCAAGTCACGACTTTCAAGTGGTTTGGGCGGGAGGGGGGGCGGTATTAGGTTTATTTATGTATTTTTTTAGTTCATTACTTTTTTATTTTTTATTGGAGGTACTGGGGATTGAACCCAGGACCTTGTGCATGCTAAGCATGTGCTATGCCACTGGGCTATACCCTCCCCTTGTCACGACTTTCAAGTGACCAGCACCTTATACAGCCTCCAGCTGGAAGGTGGCTTGGAAAACGCCCCCCACCCCGCCCCCAGTATTCAAGAACTTTCGGAACCTATGGTCAGGAGTTTTTGGAAACATGGCTGGAATAAAACATCAATCAACCCATATTTGGGAACAGCCACCATTTCCTAATAAACGTTCAGGCATATTGGAGATGACGGGAAAACGGTTAAGGAGCAGGTGAAATCTGCCGAGTGACATTCGGGAACTTCCCCAGTTTGGAGCATTCGGACTCTCTCTAAGTTTGGCAGATTTGTCGGTCGCATAAATCCTAAGGGCGACTTTGTACAGACAGTTCCTCGACGATTTCCGGAAGTGCTCGGGTTAGGCCCGAGAGTGCTGCCCTCTGGCGGCGAGAACCGTCACCAACCCCGGCCCGCAGGCCGAGCCCGCACGCCCAAACGCATCTGCACGCCGCCGGCAGCCGTTCAGACCGGATGTGGTTGCCACTGAGGTCACTTCCGGCGGGTGACGGTGCGGACGGGTCAGAAGCGTAGAGGCGGCGGCAAGATGGCGGCGCCTGAGGAGCGGGATCTAACCCAGGAGCAGACCGAGAAGCTGCTGCAGTTTCAGGTAGCAGCGAGTACTCGGTGCAGCGGATGCCGCCGCGGGCTAGGGAGTGGGTCCCTAGAGGAGCCCAGAACCTTGCTCAGATTGGGCGCGAGATTCTTCTCAGACCAGCAGTCGGCCCCCTCCCCCCCAGACGCCAACTGCCCTGCTGCCCCCGGCCCCGAGCCTGTGTGGGTCCCCGGCCTCCCAGCAGTGGCTGCGGCCAGACCCGCTTCCCCTCTCTCCCCTCAGCGGGTCAGCTTCTCCGGTTTCCCTTTGCGGCGCCCGTCCTCACCCGTCCTTTCCAGCATGGTTACCGGTCGGACCCTCTGCACCCCACGATTCTGGATCTCCTGAGATGGTTAACCCCCACCGCGGAGTGGGCCTCGTTTCGGGCCTCTGGAAAACCTCCTACCAGCCTCCAGTGCCATTTCCACAAACATTTACTGAGGGCCTCTTGGGGTGCCAGGTCCTGTGCTGGGCGCTCTGGGTCGGGGGCGGCGGTGTGCAGGTCTGGCCCCCGCCCTGAAGGTGTAGGAGGACACTTCGTAAGCGAACAGTGCAGCATTATTAATGTCATCAGTGGCTTCCGACGGGGTTTACTACCCCGGGCTTATTCCTGGACTCACGTGCTTGACTCTGCTTGCGGAGGGTGGTAACTTGCTCTGTCTCCTTTTAGTGGCTGTTTGGGTTAAGAACTTCTGGCACTTACCTCTGAGCTAGAGAATTTCAGTGGAGGAGGAGACATAGGTAACTTCGGCTCTTTGTTACCCTGATGGATGCCAGTTTCCTTATTTCTAAAACACGTATCTTTAAAGTATTTATCCCCTAAGGATGTTCTGGCAATCAGATGAGTTTATGGATGGCTAGGGCTTTGTAAGCTGTAAACTGCTCTCAATCAGTATTGCTACTATTAAACATTATTTAACTTGGGATAGAATTAAAGTTAGTAGTACACTTATATCCTGATATAAAATGTGCTAAATATTCATTAATTCCACAATATTTACTAAGAACCTTAGCGCTCAGGCAATAGCAATAAATATTGTAAGTACTTTGCTAGAACACTTAAAATGCATTATCATGTATATACATTATATACTGTTGTATATATACATTATATACTGTATATATACTGTGTATATATATACATGCTAATGTATGTAATACAACAGTCCTGTGAGATTCATACTGTTGCAGTCCCTGTTTTACAGATGCGGGATGTGAGGCGTAAGTAACATGCTTAAGTTTCAAAGCTACTAAGTGGTGGTGTCAGATTTAAAACCACGTCCATCTTTCCAGAACCTTTCCTGAGCTCTTGATGTGTGTGCTGTACAACCTGTGCGAGTGTCAGTGTACAACTGAGATTGAAATGCAAACACTCTAATATTAAGTCTTTTTTTTTTTTTGGCACGGCCCCACTTTTCTGTAATTTCCTTGATTAGATTTCACTGCGGTTAATTTTCAAGTGTTTTGTCTCTTAAATTGAGCAGTGGGTTGGAAGTGTATAAATGGGAAAATACTGCCATAGTAGTAGGTGAAGTTCGACTGGAATTTTGAGTAGGGAAAGTGATGATACAGCACATTAGAATCAGAGTGAATAAAGAGTAGGCAACTAGCTTCCACTTCCTTGTGGACCACTAATTTCAGGGTTTTAACTTTGGCAGATCATTTTACATTTTACATCTCTTGAGGGATAAGCCTGCATGCTGTTTTAAGTGTAGTGAGGTGATGTGAGTTGTAAGTCCTGAAGTACTTAGTCTGGTCCTGGAAGAACATGAATGTGTGGTAGCGTTTCTCAGGTAAAGTGCATAGGAACCTCCATTTTTGTCTTCATTGGGTATCTCTATCAGTAAGAGGTGAGTAGCAGGTTAAAGTTGTATTAAGATTGCACTGTGAAATTGGTTTTAATAAAGCAAATGGATTTCACCATTTGTGTGTTCTTTAAGCACCCGTGCTGCTTGGATCAGATTCATCTTCGGAGAAATTTAATAAATGCCAAGCATTATACCAGGTATTTGATTGTCAAGCGTTATACTAGGTATTTGATGGATATTAACTCTTTTAAACCTCTTCATAACACTCTAAGGTGTTAACCCCAATTCAATTTATTAATGAAGAAACAGGTTCTGAAAGGTCAAATAACTTGCTCAAGTGGTAAGTGGCAGAGATTTAGAAATCCATAGCTGTAACCATCTTGTCTATAACCTAATGGAGAAGTGAGGTGCATACATAAAGAATGAGTATTCCGCAGTGTATTAGCGCTCACAGTGTAATAAACACAGTGGTATAAACAACATGCTGTGGGAATTTAGGGAGTGATAGGCATATTGATGGGGGTGGGAGCAGGGAAGAAGGATGGCTTAGTAGGGACCATTAAGTTTCTACTGTGCCTTAGGCATGGGGCTAGATAGCTTATAACCAGTATGCTTAATCCTCACAGTAGCCTTGTAGAGTGCCACAGGTGGTGGGCCTGCTCCTAAGTGAGGAAACATGTCTACTGAAGTATTTGCTCAAGGTTATTAAGCTATTAAGTAGTGGGGATGAAATTAGAAATCTACTGAGTCTGGATCTGGACTTCAAGGCTGGGCTCTTTCCACTGAAGATTGCTACTTTGAAGGAGGAATGGAATTTCAGTAGGTGGTGGGCTGGAAGATGTTCAAAGCAGAGGAATAGCTCGAGCAAGGTGTGGATATGGAATAGTGTGGAGTGTGTGTTGTGATGGACTTAGAGAATTGGAGGTGGAAAACAAGACTGGAAAGGTAAACTAGAGCCAGATTTTGGAGTGCACAGTGCACAGTGGTTTAAACTTTAAGCTGTAGGCACAGGGAGCCATCAAAGGTCTTTTCAGCTGGAGAGTGAAATAACACTAGACTGACAGTATGGAGCGTGTGCTTGGAATCTCCACAGGGGTCAGGACAGAGCAGGGTGACACTGCTAGGAGTCAGTTCTCAGTATGTTGTTTCATTTGATACATTGAAGTTAGCAAAAGTAAGTATTCTAGACATCTCAGGTTTCCTTTGTTTAAATTTTTGTGACGTTGATTTGGTTGGAACTCGTTAAATTATATTTACCAGGCTTCTAAGTCCATTTGATGTCTTTAAAGATTTTTCTACTTTTTCTTTTCTCCTGTTAATTTTGGTACCTGTTGCATGTGAATAACTAATGCAGATACTTGTTTTAGGCTGCTGCAGATGGGAAATAATGGGTTTTAAGAGGAGCGAATACAAGTATATGGGGAAGGTCACTTTTGTCGAATTCATTTTCCCAAATTTCCAAATATAACACTTGGAAAAGGATGGCATGGACAAAGAGAGAAGGGATTAAAGGAGCTATGCATGACCAATAGAGGAAGAAACCCATTTTTTTCTGCTTGTACGGGGGTAAGAAATTTGAGATTTGAAGGTGTGTTTGTTTTCAGTGTTGTTGAAACACTTATTGAGCATTTACTTTGTCCTAAGTTCTCTAGATCCATTGTATCTTTGAATCCCTCCCAATAAACACATGGTGTAGGTTCTAGTATCGGTGAGTAAACTAGAATCAGGAGAGAACTTACCCAAGGTTAGTGATGAGCTTAGATTTGAATCCAGAACTCTGAATCCTCCTTCCTACCACCTAACACTGTCTCTCTGGCTCTCGGTGTTGTTTTGTTCTCAGCTACAGGTAAGTGAGTAGAGCCAGTAGAAATAGTATGGGGCACTTGTAAGAAAGAGAACACAGCAAAGGAAGTCCAGAAGTGTGGTTCTAATCCTGGACATCATCACTAATGTTAATTCTCTTAATCTCCTCTACATGAAGATGGACTTTTTAAGGAGAAGGGAAGAAGAATCCCCCAAAGTGGGAATGAACAAGAAGGACCGTTCTCTCACTTCCATACCCACAGGTATGAGAGAGAAGAATGGGAGAGAGGGTTTCAGGGGAGTATCTTCAGGGACAAGCTAAGCTTCAGTTAGGACATAAAGGGGAAGGAAGTGTTCAGGGATGTTCATAATCTAGGAGATATTGCTAATATAAGAGGGCTTTTAATTCTGTAGAACAGACTCCTAAAAATGTGGTGTTTCTGGGTCAAAACAGTGTACTTTGTATACTTTAATAGCTACTGCTAGACTACTTTCCAGGGAGTTTTGGCAGCTCACACTCCCACCAAGAGGATGTGAAAGGACCTGTTTCTCCACATCCTTGCCAGAATTGGATGGTATCTTTTCAGGTGTTGTCGATCTGATTACATTTTCAGAGTTCTCATTTTAATTTGCATTTCTAGAGGTAGTGGTGGTTGTAGTTTTCGATTTCTCAGTTTCGTTTTGCAATCAGTTGAGTTTGAATAGCTAATACAAACACTTGTTTTAAGCTATTTCAAATGGGAGAGTGAGGGATTGGCTTGTCAGCCTTTGTTTTTAAAAAAATAAAGAGATAATGCAGGTATATGGAATGTTCACTTTCTGGCCAAGTTGGTTGCAGAATAAAAAGTGCTGATTTTAAGACTGAATCCCATTGTTCCATAAACTGCTGATAACAGGTGAGATTGAGCTCCTTTTGGCTATTTATGGTTAGTTATAAATTGCCTGTCTATCCTTTGTTCATTTTCTGTTGGATTATTTGACGTTTTCTTATCAATTTGTAGGAGTTCTTTATGTATACCAATCACATATAGCAAATATTTTCTTCCATGATTTCATTTATCTTTGTTATCTTTTCACTTAGATTTGTTTAAGTTGGCTTTTTTCTTTCTGGCTTTCGGATTTTTAGTTTCGGCTAAGAATGCTCTCTACTTTATGAAATTATGTAAATGTTCTCATTTGTTTTCTTCAAAATATTTTACGGATTTCTTTTTGAAATCAGATTGTGGCATTTAATACTTAGTGTGTATAAGAACCCAACTTCACTTTTCCCATTTTTCCAGAAGAGGCCATAGGTTAGCTGAATAGTCCATCCCGTTCCCCACTGATTTGAATAGTCCTCTTTATTGTGCATATTCTGTTTTTGGTAGCCCATCTACTAGTAACATTACTGAATTAATAATAATAGCTTTATACCAAATTTTAATATCTGATAGGACAGAACTCCTTCCCTACTTTTTCTTTTTTATCCTTTTTTGAAAAATTATTGATAATTCTTACAAGTTCTTTCATATACATTTAAAAATCATTTTGTGCAGTTATGGGATTTTTGAATTTGCATAAAAATAGTATATTAATTTGGGACAGGTTGAAATTCAGGAACATATCCATTTCTTTATTCAGATGTCACATGTCCTTTAAAATATTTTTTGTAACTTCTAGTATTTTGTGTGTTCCTTATTAAACTTATTCCTCGGTATTTTGTAGTTTTGGACACCCTATGAATGGGATATCTCTATTTCTAAATGATTACTAATAGAAATGCTGTTGAATTTTGTACATTTATTTTGATTTTTTTCTATCTAGTTTCTTGTATTTTTTGGGAATTACTAATTTTCTAGTTCCGTCTCTTGGGCTCTTTTTAATAATTTTATTGAGGTATAATCCACATATCAAAAATTGACCCTTTTAAAGTATGCAATTTAGTGGGGTTTAGTGTATTTACAGAGTTGTACAACCATTACCACTGTTTATTTCCAGAGCATTTTCAACACCTTAGAAAGAAAACCATGCTCATTAGCTCAGCATTCTCTCCTCCTAACCCTTGGCAACCACTAATCTATATTCTGTCTCTATAGGTTTTGCCAATTCTGGGCTATTGATATGAATGGAATCATACACTGTCAAGCCTTTTGTGCCTGGCGTCTTTTCACTGAGCGTAATGTTTTCCAGGTTCATCCATGCTGTAGCATGTGTCACTACTTCATTCCTTTTTATGGCCAATAATGTTTCATTGTGTGGATAAACCACATTTTGTTTATCCATCATCAGTTGTTGGCCATTTGTATTGTTTCCACTTTTCAGCTGTTAATATAATGCTGCTGTGAACATTTGTATACCAATTTTTGTATGGACGTGTTTTCATTTCTCCTAGGAGTAGAATTGCTGGGTCACGTGGTAACTCTGTTTAACTTTTTGAGAAATTGTGAAACTTTTTCCAAAGGAGTTACACCATTTTCCCGACTGGTAGTGTGTGAAGTTTCCCGTTTCTCCACATCCTCACCAACAGTTGTTAATCATCCATCCTTGAAACCATCCTACTAAGTGTGCAGTGTTACCTCATTTTGATTTGCATTTTCCTAATGACTGAAATGATGTTGAACATCTTTTCATATGCTTGTTGGCCATTTGCGTATCTTCTTTTGGAGATAAAAATTCAAATCCTTGGTCTATTTTTTAAAAATTGAGGTATAGTTCATTTATGATATTGTGTTAATTTCAGGTGTACAGCAAAGTGATCCAGTTATATATTTTTTCCGATTATTTTCCATGATAGGTTATTACAAGATTAAATACAGTTCTCTGTGATATGCAGTAAATCCTTGTTGCTTATCTATTTTATGTATAGTAGTTTGTATCTATTAATCTCTTATTCCTAATTTATCCCTCTGCTTCTTTCCCCTTTGGTAACCACGAGTTTGTTTTCTATGTCTTTGAGTCTGTTTCTGTTTTGTATATAGATATATTTGTATTATTTTTTAGATTCCACATGTAAGTGATAATCATTTAATATTTGTCTTTCTTCGTCTGTCTTACATCACTTAGTATGATAGTCTCTAGGTCCATCCATATTGCTGCAAATGACAATAATTCATTCTTTTTATGGCTCAGTAATGTTCCATTTTGTGTGTGTGTATAACATCTTTTTTATTGACATACAGTTGATGTACAATATTATATAAGCTACAGGTGTACATATAGTGATATACAATTTTTACAGGTTATGCTCCATTTATAGTTATTATAAAATATTGGCTGTATTCCTTGTGTAGTACAATATATCCTTTTAGCTTATTTTATACATAATAGTTTGTATCTCTTAATCTCCTATCTGTATATTGTCCCCCACCTTCCCTCTCCATTGGTAACCACTAGTTTGTTCTCTGTATTTGTGAGTCTGTTTCTTTTTTTACCCTACTAGTTTGTTGCATTTTTTAGATCCCACGTATAAGTGATATCTTACAATATTTGTCTTTCTCTATCTGACTGATTTCACTTTGTATAATACCTTCCAAATCCATCCATGTTGGTTTAAATGGCAAATTTTCATAATTTTTTATGGCTGAATAGTACTTTGTTTTATATATATACACACACACACCACATCTTCTTTATCCATTCATCAGTTCATGGACACTTAGGTTGCTTCCGTATCTTGGCAATTATAAATAATGCTGCTATGAACATTGGGGTGCATGTATATCTTTTCGAATTAGTGGTGTTTTTTGTTTTGTTTTATTTTGTTTTAGTTTTTGTTTTTTCTTTTTGGATATATACCCAGGAGTGGAATTGCTGAGTCGTATGGTAGTTCTGTTTTTAGTTTTTTGAGAAACCTCCATACTGTTTTCCACAGTAGCTGCACCAAATTACATTCCCACCAACAATATAGGAGAGTTCCGAAACTTCTCTACATCCTCGCCATCATTTGTTATCTGTGTTCTTTTTAATGATAGCCGTACTGAGAGATGTGAGGTGATACTTCACTGTGGGTTTGATTTGCATTTCTCTAATAATTAGTGATGTGATGATCTTTTCATGCCTGTTGGCCCATCTGTATGTTTTCTTTGGAGAAATGTCTATTTAAGACTTCTTATTTTTTGATTGGGTTGGGGTTTTTTGTTGTTGTTTGGGGGTTTTTTTGTTGTTGGGTATTTTTGATAGAGTTGTATGAACTATTTGTATATTTTGAACATTAACACCTTGTCTGTTGCATCATTTGTAAATATTTTCTACCATTCTGTAGATTGCCTTTTTGTTTTGCTGATGGTTTCTTTTGCTGTGCAAAAGCTTTTAAGTTTGTTTAGGTCCCATTTGTTAATTTTTGCTTTTATTTCTTTTGCCTTGGGAGACTAATCTGCTGTGATTTATGTCCAAGATTATGTCCAATGTTTTGCCTATTTCTCTTCTAGTTTTATAGTATCATGTCTTACATTTAGGTCTTTAAGCCATTTTGAATTTATTTTTGTATGTGGTGTGAGGGGATGGTCTGATGTCATTGATTTACATGTAGCTATCCAGCTTTCCTAACTCTTGTTGAAGAGACTGCCTTTTCTCTGTTGTATATTCTTGCCTCCTTTGTCATAGATTAATTCACTGTGGGTGTGGAGGTTTATTTCTGTCCTTTGCCCATTTTTTAATTGGGCTCTTTGTCTTTTGTTGTTGGGTTGTTAGGGTTCTTTGTATATCCTGAATACAGGTTCTTTATCAGATATATCATTGGCAAAAATATTCTCCCATTCTGTGGGTTGTCTTTCATTTAATGGTGTCTTTTGAAGGTTTTTAATTTTGTGAAGTCCAATTTACTTACTTTATCTTTTGTTGTTTGTGCTTTGGTCATATCTAAGAAAATCATGGTCTAATCCAGGGTTACAGAGATTTACACCTGTTTTCTTTTAAGACTTGCAGTTTTAGCTCTTTCATATAAGGCCTGATTTATTTTTAGTTAATGGGTGTGAGGAAGGGGTCTGACTTCATTCTTCTGCATGTGGATATCCAGTTTCCCAAGCACCATTTCTGGAAAAGAGTACTCTTTATCTATTGAATAATCTTGAAACCCTCCTTGAAAATCAATTGACCTTAACTAGGGGTTTATTTCTGGACTCATTTCTAGTCCACTGATCTGTATCAATCCTTACGCTGGTACTACACTGTCTTGACTATTGGAGTTGAGTGACAAGTGTGAAATCAAGGAGTGTGACTCCTCCAACTTTGTTCTGGATCCCTTTCATTTCCAAATAAATTTTAGGATCATCTTAGCAGTTTCTGCAAAAATGGCAGCTAGGACTTTGATAGGGATTACTGTTAACTCTATAGATCAGTATGGGGAACATTGCCGTCTTAACAATATTAAATCTTGTAGTCCATGTGGGAAGTCTTTCCATTTGTTTAAGTCATCTTTAGTTTCTCTCAATGATGTTGTAGTTTTTTGTGCACAAATCTTGCACTTCTTTTATTAAATTTATTTCTCCGTGTTTTTTTTCTTTTTGATGGTACTAGAAAGGAAATGTTTTCTTAATTTTATTTTCAGATTTTTCATTACTAGTATATAGAAATATAACTTGTATATTGGTCTTCTGTCTTATAGCCTGGTTGAACTCATTAGTTCTCTATTAGCTTTTTTTGTAGGTTTCTTAGTTTTTCTGTATACATGATTATGTCATCTGTGAATAGATAACGGTTTTTCTTCCTAGTTTCCAATCTGGATGTCCCCCCACTCTTTTTTTTCCCCTTCTTGCTTAATTATTATAGTACAGGGTTGAATAGATACGGCAAGAATAAACATCCTATCTTGTTCCTAATCTTAGGGGATTCAGTCTTTGACCATTATTATGTTAGCTGTGAGTGTTTCTCAGAACAGGGTGAGGGAGCTCCCTTCTAGTCCCAGTTACGTTTTTATCATGAAAGGGTATCTTGGGTTCTTAAAAGGATTGTATGAGACCATGCATGTGAAGTCCCTGTTAAATACTAGGACTTTATCAAAAAAGGGGCAGTCTTGGAGAATGTTCGACTGTATGCATATTCTCTTACCTTTCTTTCTATTTTTCCAGAGAATATTTAATAAAGGGTAGAATTGAGAATTTGTAAAAATATTATCCTTTTTTAAAATTGCAATTTAGAAGGTAAATACTTAGCAAGTACCCTAATATATACTTGAAGGAGCGCAAGTCCTCTTCATAAAGGGTACATATAGAAAAGGTTTTACATACAGACGACTAGTCTGATATTTTTTAAATATACAGACTTACCCCTGTGATCTTGGGATTAAAAGTGTTAACAATTAAGCTTTGTAGAGTTTTTTCACTTGAAAATTCAAATTTAGCTTACAGTTTTAGTAGCCTTAGAGATACCATTTTCCATAAACTTAATATTAATATGTTACATTTCATTAGCTTTTACCTAGCTGTTTTACATACAAAATGATGACATTCTAATTCTCTCTTCCCATCTTTATTTGTTAATAGGGATTCCTCTATAAAGATACATGTTCCTTCACCTGTTCAGTTACACTGAATAATAGTATGTAAGTAAAGGCAGGATAAATAAACATTGATTCTTTCAGTTATTTATTAGTTTTTAAATAATGAGTTGATTTCCTAGCATTCTCCAAAAGTAACCAATGAGGGTTTTTTAATTTGAATTTTAAATTTTTGAAGTTTACAGTAAACTACTGAATGTAGGCATATTTGCTGTATTACATTTCATTGCCATTGTGCTTGTTAAGTCTTAGATTGTGCCATCTTTGACTCTTTTTCCTGAAGACTTACCATAGTGCCATGGCCCCAGTAGTCTTTGGTAGCTTTTTTAGTTGTTTGACATTATGTTTGACTCATCTTGTGCATTTTCTGCCTAGATTTAGAATCAGCCATTTCTCTAAGAAACTTTGTTTCTTTTTGGTAAGAAATGATATTTAGATGCCACAGGTCTGGGTGCTATGAGTGCTCATTGCTTTTGGGTTGGTCTAGTGCTTTTTAGTTAATAGAACTAGGAAATACGTGTAATATATAACACGGACATATATTTGTATTGTTTCATGATAAAACAATCTGATATTTCAAATTCAAATTCAGGACTACCAGTTCAAATCTGGCACCTCATTTTACCTCTCTCCTTTCTCCATGCCAAAAAATTTGGTTCTTAATGAGACTAACATAATTATTCATTTGCATTATTGCATAATCACCACTTAACTTTCCCCAAATAATAATACACATACTAGTAACAACAATGTGATTATTTAAAACAATTTAAGTCTTTTTATTGCAGAACATAGATAGTCAATTAACTGTGCTTTAAAGTCATGTGGGACAGTTTGATTTGGCATAGTTATGCTGCATTTGACTTTTGCTTCTGATATTTAGGGATTGTTGCTGCAGCTTTATTTTTTTGAATTTTGTTTTATAAAATAGCTACATGATTCCAAAGTCAGATCTACATGTAAAATATATTTAAAGAAATATAACTTATTCCTTTCCCTTTTACCCTCTTCCTTGCCTACCCCTACAGATAAGCTTAGAATTAAAAAATAAAAACTTTTAAAGTATAAATAATATTTTTAAAAAGATAAATGGAAAGGTATATTACACACGTTTCTCCAGCTGACTTTTATACCTAGTATCGCCTGGTGATCACTGCATAACAATATGGGTAATTATTTCTCTCATATTTACAGCTATGTCATACTCTATTGTATGGATATACCATAATTTAGCCCCTTATTGATGGATATTTGGGTTATTTCTCATCTTTTGATTGTAGTAAATAATACAATAAGTAGCCTTGTGTACCAACTTCTTATTTTTTGTCAGTGTGTCTTTGGGATAGATTCCTAGAATGATTTCAGGGTAAAAGGGTTAAATGCTTATATATATATATGCATATGAATATGTAATGTCGTTAGATACTGCCAAACTTTCCTCCATGAGGTTTGTACCATTTTGTATTCTAGAATGTATGAGGCTCCAACAACCTCACCAACAGAGTGTGTGTCAAACTCAGTATAGTTTTAATTTACTTTTTTCTTATGAGTAAGGTTGATCAACTTTCCATATATTTAAAAGGCCGTTTGAGTTTATTTTTCTACGAATTGTCCACTTTTTCTTACTCACTTTTCTAACAAATTGTCCTTTTCCTTCTGTATTTAAAAAAATTTTTTGTATATTAGAAATATTAATCTTTTGTCTTTGAAGTAAGTTCCAAATGTCATTCCATATCATTCCCACGTCTTTCACTTTGCATATGTTGTTTTTTAACTTTTTATACAGTCAAAATTTTATTTATATAATACAAAATCTTTTCCATTATTGCTTATGACTGGTTGTGGTTAAAGCCTTGCCCCACATTCAGGTAACAGAAGAATTCACTTGTGTTTTCTTCTAATATTTGTATGATTGGACTCTTAAAACTCAACAATAAAGAAACAGCTCAGTTAAAAAGTGGGTAAAAGATCTGAACAGATATCTCACCAAAGAAGATATTCAGAAGGTGATAAATAAACATGAAAAGATGCTTATTATCAAATGTCATTAGGGAATTGCAAATTAAAAGAACAATGAGATAGCACCACTCACCTGTTCGAATGGCTAAAATCTGAAACACGAAATGCTGACAGGGGTATGGAACAACAGAAATTCATTCATCACTGGAGAGAATAGAAAATATAGTACAGCCACTTTGGAGTAGTTAGACAGTTTCTTACAAAGGTAAACGTAGTCTTATTATATGACCCAGCGTATCATGCCCCTAGATATTTACTTTAGTGAAATGAAAACTTACATCCACACCTGCACACAAATGATTATGGCAGCCTTATTCACAATTGCCAAAAATTTGGAAGCAACCAAGATGTGCTTCAGTATATTAAACAAACTGTGGTACATCCATACAATAGAATATTATTCAGTAAAAAAGAAATGATTTGTCAAGCGATGAGAAGACATTGGAAGAACCTTAGATGAATATTGCTAAGTGAAAGAAACTAGTCCAAAAAGTCTACATACTGTGATTCCAACTATATGACATTCTGGAAAAGACAAAACTATAGAGATTATAAAGATCAGTGGTTGCCAGGGATGGGGTTTAGAAAGGAGGGAAGAATAGATGGAACACAGGGGATTTTTAGGGCAGTGGAGCTATTCTTTATGGCACTATGATGATAGATACATGACATTATATATTTGGCAAGACCCATAGAATGTACAGCACAAAGAATGAAACCCAGTGTAAACTATGGACTTTAGTTAATAATAATGTACAGCTAAACCAAATGTATACAGCATCGCTAGATGTTAGTGATGGGGAAGCTGGGGATCAGGGAGGGAGTATGTGGAAATTCTCCATAGTTTGTATTCAACATAAAACTGTTCTAAGAAATAAGATCAAGGGAAGGGGAAAATAGCTCAGTGGTAGAGCACATGCTTAGCATGCATGAGGTCCTGGATTCAATCCCCAGTACCTCTGTTAAACAAATAAAAATATACTCTTAAAAATATTTCTTAAAAAGAAATAAGGTCTATTAATTTTTTTTAAACTGTGTTTTCCTCATTGCTTTGAGATGTCTGTCAATACTTAACTTCTGTATGCATTTGGGTTTCTCGATTTTCTTTTCTGTTCCATTGGTCTTTATATATACGTATATACTATTCATAATTATAGACTCTTAAATTTTAATCTTGTAGGCTTGTCTCCCTTTTTGCTCTTTTTCAGGGTTTTCCCAGATTTTCTTACTTATTTGCTTTTCCAAAAGAATTTTATACTCAACTTCTCAAAACTGAAATTTTAATAAATTTGTCAGTGAATTTGAGGGGATGTGATTGACATATTTATGTTGTTGAATATTCTTCTTCAAGAACATGGTTATGTTGTCTTGGAAGCTTTTTTACATACATCTTTGTGTAACAGTTACAGGCATTTGTGATCAAGTTGGTTCAATTTTGGGGTTATCCAGAATGGGCTGGGCATCAGTGTTTGTTTATGCATTCCTAAGTGTTTTAAGGAATAACATTTGTGTAATTGGCAGAGTAGTATAAGTGCAAATTACTCAGTAGAGGATTATCTGTACTGCAGATACTCTTTTAGAAGCATATCTTCGAGGTGGATATTGATAAAGATTAATTTTGTCAATTTTCTTTTGGGCCATTTGAGGCTCATTTGACATATTTAGGAAATCTTACTGGCCATTTCTCCAATATTATATTTTTCTTTAAAATGAATTGCAACACTATAGTAAATTAATAAAATTGAAGATTTGATGTTAACTGCTTCTAGTTGTGTGTGTGTTTTATGAGAGTGCCAGAGATGATAAATAGCAAAATCACTGAACACTGAGGTGCCTGTTAGCTTTAGATTTTCAACCAAGGAAATTGTGAAAATTTTCTCAGTTTCCTGGACTATATTTAGAAAAGAAAATGTTTTCATGCTAAATATCTGGGGAGTTTTTTTTCAGTATTTATACATGTATATATGTATTAGTGCTTATAAATTCCTATTGGAGTTAAATAAAAGTCAAAAAAAATCCACTGCTCTCAATTAATCCTCCACTCTGCATTGTCTACCATAGTTCACACTTCATTTCCCCATTGGACTATTTCAATAACTGTACTGGTGCCCCTAATGAGAGCCTCTCTTCAATTTAGCCTTCGTACTTTTTCCAGAATAAACTTTCTAGCAAGGATTTGATTGTGTCATTGTGTTAAGATTTTTCATTTGCTCTGTACTGATTAGAGCAGCATGCAGTCTCGTTGCATCTCATGATATGGCTCATACTTCACCATCCAACTCCATAATTTCACCTTTTCTATTGTTTCCAGTGATGTTTTAAATTTCCCTTAACATGAAGTTCTTTCTCATGCCTCTGTGCCTCCATGCATACTCCTTTCTTGCTCTGAAATACCTCCTTTCACTAGTTTGCAGCTCAGAATTGTATCTTCCCTAGTCCCCCAAAGACTCTTTGATTTGTTTACTTCTGGTGTATGGTCAGTCATTATCATAATAATTTAATTATCTACGTGTCTTTTTACTCCACAGAGTTGTGGGGGATCAGGTCTGTGATTTCTGTGGTGCTTGCTGCATGAGGCTCAGTTCATGTTTGTTGAGTGAATTTAATAACTCACTAGGAATCTCACTTAGCCAGAGGGGCTTTGTTGTGATTGTTGTTTTTCTTGATGCCTGTTAGTGTCTCTCTCTTTGCTAAAACAGTTCTAGCAGCTTTAAGTATCTCATTTTTAGAACAAAGGGAAAAACAAAAATTCCAGTTAACCACATTCTCATCTTTGCAGCATGGTATAGAGGAGAGAGCTCCATATTAGGAATTGCACCATTTGAAATCTTGACACTTAATCAGTCCTTCTAGACCTCAGTTTCCATACTTGCATAGTGACTCTAATGTATCTCATTTTAACAGAATGTTGTAAGAATGGATAAGAAAGCACATAATGCAGTGCTTGGCTTATAGAGGGTTAATAAATTGAATCTAAATCCTAGAATACTTTATAATGTCAAATTTTGATTGAAAATTTATTTAACTAAATTTAATAGTAAATTAACATTTTGTGACTTGATATTAGATTATATGTATATTCACGTATACATACATAGACACATCTTATGCATGTCAAATTTTAGAAATATGATTTCAAGCTATTTTGGAATATACATAATGGCAGGTGTTGACCTCCAGGGTAGGGAGAGAAGATTCATATTACTGTAGTCAAAAATGAAAATGGAGACATTATTACCAATTCTGCAGAAATAAAAAATTATTAGAAGAGAGTACTATGAACAATTGTCTGCCGACAAGTTGGATAACCCAGAGAAGGTGTACACATTCTTAGGAAAGTAAAACCTCTCAAGACATTTTGAATCGCAAAGAAATAGAAAATCTGAGAAGACCTGTAACTGTAAGATTGAATCTGTAATAAAAAATCTCCCATCAAAAAAAAATTCTTGGACGTGATAGCTTCACCGATGAATTTTACCGAACATTTAAAGAACTAATTCCAGTCCTTCTCCAACTTTTTCAGAAAGTTGGAAAGGAGAGAACACTTTCTAACTCGTTTTATGAGTCCAGCATTACCCTGATACCCAGATACCACAAGAAAACTATAGACCAGTTGTGAAGTTAAATTTCCTTTTCCTTTTAATTAAAGGCAGGATTTTGCAAAGCCTTTAAAAGATGTATTGGGAATTTCCAAAAGGGGAATTTGATATGTAGCATTTTCCAGTCTTATTTGACACCAAATCCTTTGTCTAGAGAACAAATCTCTACCTATTAATTGTTAACCCTGGCCATAAATAGAAATTTTATATACATCTATGAGCTCTTATTTTTTTTTTTTATGAGCTCTTATTTAGCTACCAATAGGTACAGTGAAGAAAGGAGAGACCAGGAACAAGACTTCATGCTCTGTGACTTGGGGAAGCTTGTTCACTTCACTAAGCCCCAGTTTCCTTTTGTGCAAAAAGAAGTTGAAATATTGTCCTCAATTTATCTTTATGTGAAAATTTAAAACGTTTTAAAAAGATATCTTTTTCTCAATTGAACAAAAGTTTTGTTGAAATTTTCCGAATTGAGAATTTATGGAAAACTTCTTGTTTTCTAACATGAATTAATTAAATAATAGTGGGAGGCAGTATAGCACAGGAGACAACCTGGACTTTGGAGGTAGTTATGGCAGGTTTCAGTCTCAACTCCACCACGTATCATTATTCTTAGACAAGGATATTCTTAGACAAGGTACATAATCTTGAATCCATAGGTTTCTCAATGGTGAAAATGAGGGCTTTATTACTTATGGTGCTTATTGCATAGTAATAGGTGCTTAATAAATGGAAACTGCTGGTATTTAATTTGGTGATTAGTAATTAAATATGATCTAGGTTTATGAGCTCTAATTACAGATCAAAGCCTAGGTATGATCACTTCACTTCCTGGAGGGACTTCAAATTCCATTTCTCCTGCCACTCCCAGAGGGCATACTGCTTATTGCATAAAGCAAAGCTGTTTGTGTGGTAGGAAGGGGAGAACAAAGATCTCTGCTTTTTGCCAAGTTTATCTCCGGGAATAACTGAAAGCAAAAGTTGAAACACGCATCCTCAACAAGCTAGAGCCAACAAGCCAAGTGGGATTTACAGAGTAGATTTCAGCTGAGATTTCACACTGACCTCCCCTCCTATGGTGTCTGTTAGTATAAACAGCTAAGGTGTGGGAAGAGAAACATTTCTTAGGTAAGCACCCGTGATTACTGTGGAGTGATTAACTCTAGTTACCCAATCCCTATCCATATAATTGAACGAGACATCTGGTTAAAACATTGTGATGACTTCCTTGAGTCATACTTAAGCAAGAGAGAGATCAGGGGTCACAGTATTTTGAAATTAGGTCACCCCGTGGTGTTGATAGCCTCTTACCTTCTGCCTTGGGAGAGAAGGAAGTTAGATGAAGGCTGGCGTAGAAGTATATAGAATAGCTCACACACTTTCCTCCAATCTATCCTGTTCATTTTGCTAGTTTGAGATTGATCAGGGTCCAGGGGGTTTTTTTGCCCTAAAGATAAATACTGCCCTTCTGCTAATGCTGTCAGTCAGTTACACTTTTGTGTAAATTGGTGTAACTAAATGTGGTATTATGCTAAGTTCTTGGGAGGACAATTCATGCAAGAGGAGTTAGCTCTAAGGGGAGGAGTAAGCAGGGAAAGATCATCTTAGAGTAAGGGATATCTCAGTAAGACAGACTTGGATGGATGGCCCAAAAGGGGATTTGCAGGAGACCTTGGCCCTGAGAGATTAGAGGGAGCAGGAGGTCCCAGAGTTAACCTTTCTATACATCAAAGCTGTTTTGTCCAATGCCATCTTAAGTCACCTCAAATGTCTGTGGATCTAAATGTAAACTAGAGTTCTAGCAAGCAAGTTAGGAGAGATTGCAGATTTAGCTAACCTTTACTGAGCACTTGTTGTATGCCTGAATTAGTGTGGAGTGCCCTCCACACAATTCTTGAAGAATCTTGGTATTCTTAGCTGATAATGGGCATGATGGCAGTATCTGTCTCATAGGATTGTTGAGGAAAATGCAGTGAAGATGGCTAGCATGGTTCTCACACAAAGTAGGAATAAATGAGTGATGAGAAGAACCATGCTTAAAAACTAGAGAGGGATACAGAAACCAAAGTTGACCATTAGCATGGGGACAGGATTCATTCTTACATTTTCTACTGTATGCTAAGTGAGGCTCTGCACTGGGTCTTGGGGATAGAGAGATAAGAGTTCTCTTCTCAAAAGAATGTTCCTTTTTTTTTCAATTTTTTGGGGTGGGGGTAGTTAGATTTAAAGGAAAGTTCCTTTTAAAAGAGAATTACAGCCTGTTGAGTTCTAAAGAAATTAGTTTGGGAGGAACTTGAAACCGGTGACTGAGGTTATTAAATACAACATTCTGTCTACTTCCCTGTTTCACCTCCTCTGTAAGTGCTTATAGCAAAACGTTATTGCTGAGGGAAGAATTGGTAGCAAAGTTAATCCGGTGTCTCCAGCCAAAGCTGCCGTATTCTTTCTTTTTGAACAAAGCTAGCATTGCAAAACTTAATTGGTGCTGAAATGGCTATCGGCTTGAGACATTTAGCTTTTGACTCATGTTGAAAGCAGCCCTATTCAGTATAAAATGGAATAAGCCTTTTGAAGTGCATTTTAACAATATGTATCAAGAGCTTTAAAATATGCATATTCCTCTCAGGGAAATTTGAGACTGTGAAAAAAAATGCATATTTCTTGGCCCATAATGTTAACTGGATCCTAAGAGGGGAAATCCTAAATACAGAGAAACCTTATAAACAGAAATGTTCATCAGAGTGCTGTTTTAATAGCAGAAAATCAGAAGCAGTTTTAACATCTATATGTATATTGTTTTCGCCAATTGGAATATTATATAACCATTAAAATGGTTATAAGACTATTGCATAAGGGACTCCTTGGTAGAATAAGTAAGAATGCTCAGATTTGTACATATATAGGAGAGAGGAATTTCAAGAAGAGAAAATAGAGAAAGCTCCCCAAACCTTGACTGTATGCAGTGATATGAAGCTGGGGCTGGTTACAATGTGGAAGGAGTAAGGTGGAAAGATTGGTTCCCAAGCCACAAGGGAAAACACCAGAAGAGTCCTACAGACATCAAAGAGCAAAGGTGAATACATTATTCATAAGATGCTTACAGTCCAGAAAGGAGAAGCAAAGCCCATTTACCAGTCCATATATATGTGTGTATGTGTGTGTATATGTGTGTGTATATATATATATATATATATATATATATATATATATATATACATAAAGTTTGAAAGGGAAATTGGATCAAAACTCTAAATCCTCTTCTTAGAGTGTGGGTAACTAGAAGGAAGTATACTAAAATGTTAAACAGTTAATAGTGGTTGTGACCACAAGGAAACCTCCCCCTTCCCTATCTTTCTCTAGTATTTAAACTTTCTTAACCTCACTTATACTAGGTTTTAAAAAGTATAAGACAGAGAAAACCTAGGTAGCCAACCCTCATCCAGGTTTATGAGTGCAGCTGTTTTCAGACAATGAGTGCCAGGTGAGTCTGGCACGTTTTCCATTTGCCCCTGTGAGTAGGTCACTGGCCATTCTGGGGCTAGCATTGAGGGCAGGGAATCTGTTCCCACACGATGCATTGAGCATCTTGATGGAGTAAATAAGTGCATTTATCTGTGTTTAGCAGTCTGTTTCCACTTTTTCTCCTAATCTTTGTAAACACTTTCCTTTACCAAAAATAAAATTTTCTCACTAAGATGGGCAAAAAATAATTTCCCTCATTCTTAGTAAATAACACTATCATCTCATTTACTTATGAATCCATCTTAATATTTCTCTTCCACTTGCACACATTATCCACTTTCTTTGGCTCTACCTTTACAGGATACCCCCAGTCTATCCTCCTCCTCCCCTCTTCACTGCTACCATCTTATGCTGAACCACCATTCTCTTTCCTTTGGACTCCTTGCCGGTGTCTTGCTCTCTTTCATGCCCTCTACAATTAATTCCTCACACAGAAGCTAAAATAACTTGAAAAAAAATCTACATATGGTCATGACACTTCTGAACAGAAATAAATTAAGGCTCTGGGTTAGTGATTTTCAACCCTGGCTCTGCAGTAGAATCATCTAGAAGCTCCCTCCCTCCCAGGAAAAAGTTTACCTCTGCCTAGACTGTACATTCAGAGAATCTGATTAAATTGCTTTGAGGAGGGGAGGGCTCTAGTCACCTGTGGATTCCCCTCTGGTGCTTTGGATATGCAAGCAAGGCTGAAAAACTGCCCTAGATGAATGTTGTCTCTCCTGCCTACTCCTCAGACCTTATCTACCGACTTGCCAAGCTTGTTCTGTCTCAGGTGTGTCCCTCCTACCCCAGTTTTTTTTTTCTTTTTGAGTAAACTTTTCTTATTTTAGAATAAATTTAGATTTACAGAAAACTTGCGGACGTAGTACACGGACTTCCCCATCGTCACTCGGTGCTCCCTGTTAACATCTTGCATTATTGGTTGGGCACTTTTGTCACAACCAGCCAATGTTATTGCACTGAAGTATTGACCAAAGTCCATACTTTATTCAGATTTCTTTAGTTTTTACCTAATGTCCTTCTTCTGTTGCAGGATCTCACCTTGCATTTAGTGACTATCGGCTCCTCTTGGCTGTGACAGTTTCTAGGACTTTCGTTTTTAATAACCTTGACTGAGGAGCGCTGGTCATGTATTTCATGGATTGTCCCTCAGTTGGGATTTGGCTAATGTTTTTCTCATGATTAGGCTGGAGTTAGGGGTCTGAGGACCAAGACCACAGAGTTGTAAAGTGCATTTTCATTAGATTTTATCGAGGGTGCATACTGTCAACATGATTTATCACTATGATGTTGACCTTGGCTGGGGTAGTGTTTGTCAGGTTTCTCCACTATGAAGTTAATCTTTTTTCTTGCTTTTCCATACTGTACTCTTTGGAAGGAAGTCAGTATGCACAGCCCATACCAAAGAAGTGAAGAGTTATAATCCACCTCCTTGAAGGCAAAGTATCTGTTTACATAATTATTTGGAATTCTGCGCAAGATGTTTGTCTGTTCTCTCCCGTTTAATTATTTATTTAATCGTGTATTTCTATCTGTCTGGACTCATGGATGTTTGTTTTGTACTTTGGATTATAATCCAGTATTACTTCGTGTTGCTCAGATTGTACCAGCTTTAGCCACAGAGTTCTTTCAGCTGATTCTGATTCCTGTATCGCTTTGATGTACCCCCATCCTTGTGGGGTTTATGAGTGCTTCCTTTCTTTCTGGCACTGCAAGATGCTCCAGTGTTAGAACCCCAAATCTGGGCGATGTGTGTGCTTGCTGCTGGCATGTGTGTTGTTGATCCTAGGTGCTCTCAGCTGACAGAGCAAGGATGTGAATGTACTAAGCTAACTTTTTGTATGCAACCATCTGTCTGTAATAAGTTTAAACATGAGTTGACTCAAATGTCTTCAACTCCCATCCATTACCACATGGATTATTCTGGCCTTCTCCCCATGACTGTAACTTCCCACTTCAACAATGAGAAAACTGGCTCCCACGATCTGTTTACTTAATTGTTCAAGTCCAGTATATTTATATAGATACAGTGGCTTCAGAATTAACACATACCCCCATGTGAGACCACTCTATCAAATGAAGCGTCGTGCTTGTATGCGGTTCCTTTTGCCTTTAATCTTACGGACTCCACACTCATTTCCAGCTGCTTAGGTCAGCACCTTCCCCCCACCCCTACTGTTTGTTGTTTCATACGTATTTTTTTGTCTCAAGAGTTTTTGCATTTGTCCTTCTGCCTGCACATGTTTCCCCACGGTTAGACCTTTATCTTTCATCAGATCTCTGAAATGTTACCTCCTTGGAGGGACCTTCCTTGAGCACTCAGTCCTAAGGAATCCCCTAGCCTACATTTTTTTTCATTTATTTGCTCTGTGTATGTGGCTTCTTTTGGTCTCCCTCTGGTAGGAAACAAATGTGATGAGAGCAGAGACTGCATCTATGTCCTGGATGTCTAGAATACTGGCTCAGTGCATATTTGTTGCTATATGAATGAATAGTCCTGTCCTAGACTATGGCTGGTGCCTGTCTTTAATATTCATCAGCAGTGGTTGAAAGCAGGCTTGTTCAGTTAGGCTTCCAGTTTACCCTGATTCACTACTTACAAAAGGATTTTGCTTGCAAATTAGGTTATTTCAGTATACTGAAGATGTGCAATTACCCTGATTATTCTGTCCTACAATGTTTATAACCCTTTTTTAAAAGTTATTTTAATTAGTGAATTACTCTCTCTAGTCCTGTGTAAAATTGTGTACAGTATCGGGCTGTACATTAGAATCAGCTGAGAAGCTTTTTTAAAAAACAAACCAACCAACCCTGATTCTCTGGCTCCATCCCTGACTTACTGATCTCCAGGAAGATTCTGCAAATTTGCATTTTTAACAGCTATCTTAGGATCTAGTAAAAATATTTGGAGTTTGAAAGTCTCAGGGCATTAATGTACAATGAGATTTGGTGACAATGTCTGGAGGATTTCACTTTATAGCTATGATTGTTGAAGCTTATACTAAAACATCTTTTTGCCTTGGACTAACTTTTTCTGCAACCTTTTTAGCCCTTACTATGTGCTAGGTATTGGGGAGCATTGTATATAGATGAATCCCAGACATTGAGCTTAAGGAGTAGTAGAATGAATGTAAATAGTTGTGAAAGAAGGTAGAAAATAATAGGTACATGAAGGAGGTAGAAACATTTTTGGTATTTAAAGGCAGAGCGGTCATTCACACCCTGAGAAGGTAAAAATAAAATCCAGTTCTTAAAGAGAATGTACAGAGGGAAGGTGGAACCGTGGACATCCCCGTTCTCCGCAGGGGGCTGTAAGGAAATTAGAAGTTACAGGGGAGCCTCTTACAAGCCGGAGGGCGATAGCCAAACTGGTAGGAGAGGCCTGGGAAGGTCAGGAACCAATATCCAGATTATCAGAGCTGTCGAAGCCAAGAGTCCTTACTAGAGCTTTAGAGTTCTTAGCAGAGCTTTCCAGTTGAAGTACTGAAAATTTTACAGTATTTTAAACATAAAATTTTACTAGCGAAGTTTGTGTACTACTTGTGAATTTTAAAAAAAGGCAATTGCATTCCTAAAGAATGCAAACTTCAGTTTTTGTTTTGTTCTTTTAAGCTCTGGATATTCAGTCCAAATTAAATCCCTCATGTTGCACATAAAGGAAGCTAAAATTCAGAGTTAAAATGTGTCTGGTCCATGATCACAGGATGCAGAACCAAAGAACCTCAGGCTCCTGACTCACCGGTGCCTGTTGACACGTTCTTGTCAGGTTGAGCTCAGTCTCTTTTTGCTGTTGGTTGCTGATTGTTAAGAGGAATTCCTTAGGGTAGAGACTGTGTTGTATTCATCCCAAAACCCTGGACAGAGTAATACACAAAGTAGACAGTAACAGTAGATGTGTGTTGCATGAAAGGATGGATGGATGGGTTTGGCTTTTGTGTTTGACCTGGAAGGAAGGCTAGGATTTAGCTCTGGCAATCCTGGTCATTAGATGTACACGTGGACTGTTAGATTTGTTGAGTATTGGACACCTAAGGGGAAATAGAAAATAATATGGAAAGCTAGGTGGGGGTCACATTATAGGAACACTTGAGTGCCAAACTAAGGATTCTGTAACTTATTATCCAGTCAGCTGAAATGTTTTGAGCAGAGGAGCAACAGACACACACCCAGACACAAAAAGAGACTGGGGGCGGGGGAAGAGTTAGGAAGGAAAGAAATTTAATTTGACAGTTCACTCAAGATGTTATAAAAGCTTGATTAAAGGTGCTGGCTCTGGAAATGGAAATGTGGTTGTAGATATACAGAAAACAGACTTGATTACTGATGAAGCGTAGAGTTCAAGGGATAGAGTACTCAGAGATGAGGCTGCGGTTCCAGGTGTCATGTTTGCCTGTGTATTTTGGAGGGTGGTGGTGGCGTTAACACATATGGTGGTTTTAAATAGTGCTGATGCTATATCTAGGTGGAAATGTGGAATAGGCTCTTGGGAAAGTGCTGCTAAACTTGAGAAGAGAAGGTGGGTCCAGAAATTAAATTAGGAGTTATTTGAGTAGAAAGGATCATTGAAGGCTGAGGATTAAATGAGATTGCCAGAAAAAGACAAAAACCAACGGCACATCCCTAGGGAAACACCTACATTTAGAGGGAATGGAAGAAGAGGAGCCAGAGAAGGAGCTTTGGTCATAGACAAAGTGAAACTCGAGAATAGTACAAGGTTAAGGGAGTAGGGAAAATTCTTACTGTAGGGAAACGTCTGAATTACAGGCCCTTTTTAATAAAAAGTTTTGTACAATTTATAGTATAAGCTAAATTATGTGGCAGTTGGTAAAATGATGTACGTTAATGACCAGCCTTGCATTTTGCAAAAAACCTGCATAATTATATCATTATGTATTATAAACAGAATAGATGGTTAGCATTAAAGAATATTTTGTTGGACCCAGAGGTTGAAGAAATCTTTTATTTTTAAACTTGAATTTGAGATAGCATTGCTTTTAATCAAGTAGTCTTCTTGATTGAAGTTTTGCAAGACAGGAAATTTTCATTTTTGTTTCTATGGGAGTAATAGCTATAATAATGGAGTGAATAAATTCTGAATAGTGAAGTTTGACCATGTTTGAACATCTGCCTTCAACACTTCTTAGTGTATTTTCCCAGCAGTATTTATAAGTATTCTCTTAGCAGTAAAAATATCCAGTAAGTACTGTTATTTTTTCCCTAAGCAACTTTGTTCTTAACTTTCTTTTCAGGATCTGACTGGCATAGAATCTATGGATCAGTGTCGCCATACCTTGGAACAGCATAACTGGAACATAGAGGTATAGTAGGACTCATTCTGAGCTGCTTTCTTTTTCCCTGGTCTGATAACAGATCTCAAAGACATGTATTTTTTTTCACAGCATGAATCTCCTCTCAATAGATTTTTTTTTAACTGTATGACTTTTTGGTCTTTAAAAATAAATTTGTGCAAGATGAAGATTATAATCAAAGTTTTATAACATCATAGAAGAGGTTGTGACCAAATCCCTTAATATAGTGTCCCTCCCTCTTTTATTTTTTTCTTAATGGCCTTTGGAAAAAATACTGTTTTTTATGTTTTGTTTTATAACCAGATACCATAATGTGAGCCTTCTTATTACCTATTTTATAATTTAGTTTTTGGATTTTCTAGGTAATTGTGTCATGTGCAACTCAGTGTTGTTTTTTTTTTTCAGCATACGGACCTTCTGTTTTACTTGATCATTGAATTGGCTAGAACTTCAGAACAATCTCAGTTAATAACTGTAGTAGCAAACGTCTTGTCCTTACTATAATGCCTCTAGTGTTTGATCATCAAGTGTGATGTTGGTCATTGTTTTGAGATAGAGCCACTAGAATATAAGTAACTTCCATGAGAGCAGAGGGTTTTGGTTTTTGTTTTGGGTTTTTTTGGTTTTGTTAACTGCTGTGCTCCCAGCATCTAAAATTGATCCTGATACATCATAGGCTCTCAGGGGGTATCTGTTGACTGTTTTTCCATCCTGGTACAGTAATAGTTTTATATCAAGAGTGGATGTTGACATTTATCAAGGACCCTTTTGATCTCTTTTTGAAATTCTGTTGTAGTTACGGTATATTATTTGAATAGGGTGCTGGATTTCTGAAAATATATTCCTAAGTGATACTTAGTTATGCAGCACTATTTTTGAGGAATTAAATTCTGGGGCCTGGCAGGATACCAGCAAACAAGACCAAGTCCCTACTCCCATGGAGTTTAATTCTAGGTAATTGTAGTTTGTAATAAATGCTACAAATGAGTGCAGAAAATGTAACCGAGAGGATCTGGGAGGTTATTTTAATAAGTAAGGCCTTTCTGAGGAGGTTATATTTGAGCTGACACCTGAGTGATGAAAAGGAATGATGACTGTGAGAATTCAGGGGGAAATGCACGTTGGCAGAGGGAATGATGTTGCCCTGTGTGATGCATTGGTGCTCTCTCTCTGTTAGACTTTGATTTCAGGCATATGCTGGCTTTATAAAATGACTGACTTGATAAAATGAGTTGAGAAGCATAAATAGCAAAGATTTGAAAGAAAGCACTTGAAAACTTATTTTTGCCTATTGTTTATTAACTTCTTCGTGTTTTTACCCATTATTCATAATCTGTTTCCTACTTCTTTCTTAATAAGCTTTCTTAGAAAAATGCTTTTTCCGTCGAGATTTTCAGTGATTTATGGTACAGGCTGTACAAAGCAGCACGTCTTTTGCTCTCTTCTGTGTCTGCTCTGTTATCCCCTCTTCTCCTTATTTTCTTATGCTTTTTTTCCTTTTTGAAAAATGAGACTTGCTGGAGACTAGTTTTTAATTTGATTGTTTTATTTATAGAAAGCTCTTATATTTATCAGTTCTTTTTTTCTGCTTATTTATTAAGCAAAATCTAATTTTTTTTTACACTTTTGTATGATTGTCTTTTTTTTTAGCATCTTGATTTTTGCAGTTTTTTTTTTTTTTTAAGAATACAAATTTATTGGTACGCTTGCATTTACGGCTGTGGATTTTCTTCTGGAAATACATTTTAAAAGTTCTGATTTTCTTCTTTGGCCCAAGAGTTATTTAGGAATACTTTGGAATTCCTGTTGGCTTTTTAAAATTTATTCTTTTTATATTGATCTTTAATTTTATTTTTTAATATAACATTTATATATTAAGGAGGTTCTTTGATTTAATCATATTCCTTATTATTATATATTTTTAAATTAAGTGTTTCAAACTTAGAGAAAAATACAGAGATAAAAGGGACAACCATGTACCTACCATCCAGCTCCTGAAAACCAGACATTTTGCAATGCTTGTTTCAAATTTATTTTAAACAGATATGGATAAAATCAAAGCCTCACGTACATTGCTTGTGTGTTGTCCCAGCCCGCACCCCACCCCCTCTCTTTTTTCTTTCCTAGAAGCAACCACTGTTGACAACTAGGTGTTTATCAAGCAGTGTGTTTTTTGTGGGATAAGGGTTTGGTGTCTGCATTCAATCAAGCTCATTAGATGTATGATTATAATCTGCTATTTTTTTTCTGTTTACTTATTGATAAGACTACTTGACGTGATGAACCTGAATGTGGTTTTATAGATTTCCTTATTTCCCATTGATAATGTCTTTTTTTTTCCTAATTACAAAAATAATACATGTCTACAAAAAATTTAAAACAGAATTTATAAAGTTGAAAATGAAAGTTCTTGGTAACCATACTCGAGATAACCACGTTTGACGTTTTAGTGTATTACATGTCCTTCCAGACTTCCTTATGTGTACAGCTCTGTTAGGTGTGCTGACAGCGTGCATAAGCTTTCCCAGTGTTAGTAACAAGTGTATCAAAGAGAATGCTTTTCTACATGCTGTGGAAAGGCCTACGTGATGCAAGTAAAATGCACTAATTCTATGTTTATTTTGAGAGGGAGACATTTTCTAGCTTATATATAGTTTGATTATTTTATTTGACACATACAAACACATAGCTGTGAGAACTTTCTTGTAATAATACCTTCTGTTAATATCAGGTGATACTTAATTACTTTAAATTCTACTTTAAATTTAAATTTGATTTATTGCTATTGCTGCTCCTCTTTTATTTATTGGTTTACAGTTACTCTGGTGTAATATCAATCTTTCTGTAACAGGAAATGACATAGAAATGTTAAAAACTTGTTGGAAAAGTACACATGCACACTCACACAGGCAAATATTTCTAAAAAGTGTAAATAAGACAGTGCTCACCCTTAATCCCTCATTTCTGGTGGCTAATGATGTAATAACGTCTTTTTTACATGGTTCTTGATCATTTGTGTATCTTCCTTGGGGAAATGTCTATTCAAATCCTTTGCCCATTGTTAAATAGGGTTGTTTGTCTTTTCAATGGTGAATTCTGTATGTATTCTGGATACCAGACCCTTATCAGATAGATGCTTTGTAAGTATTTTCTCCCATTCTGTGGACTGTCTTTTTTTTTTCAAACCTTTCATAGAATGAGGAAACAATCTCAAACTTAGAGAAAAGTTGTACGTACAGTACAGAAGTTATTTTTTCTTAAACCAGGGTAGCTTGCCTACCGGATGTCCCATCACCACTAGTACTTCGGGGTGCATTTGCTGTAACCAGGACTGCGTAACCACAGCGCATGGGTTGTCTTTTGACTTCTCTGATGCACAAAAACTTTTGGTTTTGATGAAGTCTCGTTTACCTGTGTTTTTTTCTTTTTGTTGCTTGTATTTTTAATGTCTTGTCTAACAAATCATTGCTTAATCCAAGGTCACAAAGATTTTCACCCATGTTTTCTTTTAAGAGTTTTATAATATCAGCTGTTACATTTAGGTCTTTAATGTATTTTGAGTTACTTTTTGTAATATAGTGTGGTTTAGGCTTCATTATTTTGCACGTGGATGTCCTGTTGTCCCAGTCCCATTTGTGGAAAGACTGTTCTTTACCCATTGAATTGGGTCCTCATACTTGAAAACATGAAACCTAGAGGACTGCCTGAAGTTATATGACAGAGTTGAAAGCCAGCTGTCAAGGTCATACGAGTCCTCCAAAAGACCACCCCCACTTCTGACAGCAACTGCAAGTTCAGGGCACTCCTAAAACCTTCAGATTTTGTAGTTCACTAGAAGAGCTCACTGAAAGCTATTATAACTCACAGTTACCGTTTATTACAGGGAAAGGAGACAGATTAAAATCAGCTGAAGAAAGAGACATGTAAGGCAGAGTCTTGAGTTCCAGACACAAAGATTCCATACTTATCTCATGGAATGAGGGCGTGTTACCCTCCTGGCATAGATGTATGACAGTATACATGAAGTATTGCCAGCCAGGGAAGCTCACCTCGGCTTCCAGGTCCAGAGTTTTCACTTGGGCTTCATTACATAGGCATGATTGATTTGGTTGGTTGCCTATGTGACTGAACTCAGTCTTCAGGTTGACTGGTACTGCATTACTGCAAGTCCTGGCCTAAATCACATGGTTGGTCTTTCTAGGGTGGTCAGCCCCACTCTAAGATCCCATAACAAAGACACTCCTGTCTGATGTGGCACAGGTTATTTCCAGGAGGCAAGGCAATGACCAGGCTTTCCTTTGGGTAAGGCTGAATTTTTTACTACACTGGGACAAATACCCATTTTCAGGAGCTGAGTTAGGAAGAGACTAAGATTTTTTTTCACTAAACATCATCTGTTGCCAAGAATTGTATTAAAAACTTTATGTATGGTCACCTCATCAAATTGTCAAACCCCGAGAAATACTGTTTCTTCATCTTGCTCATGAGAAAACTGAGGCTCATAAGCCACACAGCTTTTCCAAGTGGTAGAGTTAGATTCAGACCCAGGTTCCTCTACTGCAAAGCCAAGCCCTCCATCAAAAACACCCATCAGAACTGCTCCGTCGCACAGCTCTGGGGGCACTGCCTGCGTTGTGTTCTCTGCAGACATTTTTCCGTAGGCTGTTACAGTGAAGCACCTTGTATCCCAGCCACTCTAAGTAACACATACCACTTGAATAAAAGCAGTGTGCTTGCTTATAAATGGAGTGTCCAGGCAAGTTGCTTGGACTACTCTACTGTGGGTGAATTCTGAAGCCATCACCACAGCTTGCCCGCCTCCCACCATAAGTTAAAGGTCCATGAGCATATACTTCCTGGTGGCCTGTTTTGAAACACTGAGCAATGGTTGCCTCGTCTCTTCTAGTCTGATGAGAGCATCACTGAAGCTCTTGCTACTTTTTTTTTTTCTTCCCAGGCTGCTGTACAGGACAGATTGAATGAGCAAGAGGGTGTACCAAGTGTTTTCAACCCACCGCCATCCCGACCCCTGCAGGTTAATACAGCTGACCACAGGATCTACAGCTACGTTGTCTCCAGACCACAACCAAGGGCAAGTTGTTTCATCACTGGAACCTCCCGTTTTTATTTTATAAGTTCATTTACCTGGTTATGGTGTTCTCTGTATGATTGGACCGAAGGAAATACTCAGAATGTAAACCTGTTAGCTAGACTAGCTCCTTGGCAGATTTATTGGATTTATCATTTTTCCTTGATTCCTTAATGAACGATAGAGTAACTGTCCTTTTTTTCCCATTTCTATGCCAGTTATTTGAAGAGTTTCATTTGCCTTGTTTTGAGTAATAGTGCTTTATTTACATGTCTAAAAATGTTTGCTACATGTTTAATAGAGCTTCAGCTTCTAGAATGTTACTGAATTCTTTGTTGCTTCCTTTTGCTTAAGTTTATGCTACGTCTAGGGAAGGACTGTGGGGGCCTTGGCCATATCTTTGAAATTAGTCTTGAAGGGCCAGTAGCAAGGAGGTGGTTCAGTTAAATTCGCAGGCATTTAAGAGTGCCCCAGTGCACTTGGTATTTTGCTGTTGGAGAGCTAGAGATGAACAGAGGCATTCTTTCCCCTTCAGATTATTTGCAGTGAAATTAGGTCAGCCAGGTGTGTGTACTGATAATGAGCTCCAAAGAGCTTTTTGGAGTTTCTTTTTCTTATTCTTGGGGTTACATGCACCTCTTACACTTGGATTTAGAATTCCAAGAAAGCGCTTCCTTTACCCTTGCAGCAGCTGGAATTTACTCCATCATCCATCATCATACCTCTTTGTGGAATATTTGGCAGTGTTTTAAAAATGGAGTTTCTAAGTGGTTGCTTTGGGGTATTCTGAAGCAGAAGAGCAGAGATTCCTTAAACAATCACATGACCCAAGGGGTCCTCCTTTGTGTGCCCAGTGTTTCCTCACTTTGTTTTGGGCTTCACTGTTTGGGACCCTGATGTCCACTGTGGAGCCTCCGAGCTCTCAGGCCATGGGCACAGAGAGGGTCTCAGGTTAACACAATATGACGTATAAGAAATGCTTTGTAAACTTTAGAGCCGTTTATCTATGCTACTTAATAATAAGAGCAGCAAAAATCAGTGTTGTTAAAATAATAATTAACATCATCACTAAGATTAGCAGCTGTATGGAGGTTTATAGTTATGGTTAATATAATTATGTCGTTTATATACAAATGCCCAGGGTAGTAATAGTGGTTATCTTTCTTGTTATTTTTAAATATTGTATTTTAGTCTGTTAACTCTAAAAGGGAAAGAATGAAAATTTATGATTTGGGGAGGAAAACTTGCAGTTGAATTTGACAATATAAGTAGCAGAAAAAAAGTGTTGAAGCAAATTTAATACAAAAATTATGTGATAAAAGGAAAATATAATAGTGTTAGATGAAATGAGGTCAAAGGTAGTTGGTTTTTAAGAAGGGTAAGGTGCCCAGAAAGAGAGAATCACATATTGCAGAGGGAGACTCTTGTGAAAGGACGGAAAAGAGTGAAAATCTTAACTAGCAGTTTTACAAGGTATTAAGGATTGAGAGAATGAGCTCTAACTTTGTTTTTGGAATTTCAGGGGCTGCTTGGATGGGGTTATTACTTGATAATGCTTCCATTCCGGTTTACCTATTACACAATACTTGATATATTTAGGTACGTACCTTTGTATTTGTGTGTTAGTAGTTGTTACTAGCAAGAGGGTAAACTTCGGAGCTAAAACATAGACTGGAATGAGATTTAATTTCTCTCAGTTTTGACTTGCCAGTTTGTCATCAGATTGAGTACTTTTTCTGAAGTGTTCATATAATGTGAAAATACTTTGTTTTTCAAGCGTAACAGCAGATGTTGTGAAATGGAATTGTTTTAAAGCTAGTCTTGCCTGTCATTTTCACAAATGACTGCCTACATGTGTGACATCCTCCCCATCCCACCATGTTTGTTCCCTGACATTTCCTAGTTAATCTTCGCACCCGTTCCTTTCCAACCACTGTTATCTACTAGCTTCACACTCTTGTAACTTTACCCTGAACCGTCCTGTAGTTCATAATCCCAGCAAGTTCTCTTCCTCTGAGTTCACCTACTTTTTTCTGGATTCCTCGTATAAGTTTCACCGTTCTAGACACACCTTCAATACATTTCCCGCTGTCCTAGCAACCCATGGGTTGCTGGCACTGGACCCCTTCCACATGCATACCCCTTTGCTTCACACCTTCAAGTTTCTTCTCACTTCCTTCATGTACCACTCAGCTTAGTACAGGAAGCTACAGAAAGGCTAGAAACTGTCACGGGGCCCAAGTTGCTGGCACATCAGGATTGGGGTGTCTGGCCTGGAGCTGAGTAGTAGATAAACCTACACCAAGGCTTTGTGGAGAACTAAAATATTTATGAGCATCCAGGCCAACAGATGGAGCTAGAATATGTCATCTGGGCCTTGCATACAGGGCAGCCTGTACCTCCCTCTGAATATGGGCTGATCTTTGCCTTGCTCTCGGGAGCAGAGGCTGAAGGTAGGGACCCGGCAGTTGCTGAAGTGTGAGGATCAGACAGTATCTTCCACCTTGGCCGCTTGGTGTCTTATGGAGCTGCTGCCATAATAGCTTCCTTGCTTTAGCAAAGGTCTTGTTGTTCACCAATTAACGATTAGTACTTTTCCCATCCTGTTTTATTTAAGAATGGACATATCAGAACCTTTAAAATCATAATGAAGACTCAGGGTTTTTTTTTTAATTTTTGTTTTTGTTTTTTAATGGAAGTACTGTGTATTGAACCTGGGACCTTGTACATGCTAAGCATATGCTCTACCACTGAGCTGTACCCACCCCATGAAGAGTCAGTTGACACCTCTATTTTTTTTTTAAGCTGATTATCATAAATTGTGTTGGCCATGGGGATATATTGTAATGAGAAACGGAAAAGTTAAAACCTTTATCCGTTCTTGAATGGACCAAAATTTGAAAACTTAAAAGAGTAATAAGATAATCCTAAAATACTTGATTTTAGGGAGTTATCAAAACATCAGTCTTCTGAAGGATTTAACCACTTCCCCCCCACACAGCTTCTTATGTTTTTAGTTTGCTCTGGAATGTTTGTGTCAGTGAATTTGATTTGATTGCTCAGGGCAGATTCCAAATGAAATTGTGTACATATGGGGAATTTGTTAAGAGAATAAGGAATTGGCTCAAGATTTGGTAAGGGAGGTATAATAGTGTAGTCAGCTTTTCTTTGCTGAAAAATTCCTGAAGTATATAAATATTGTTTGCTTTCCTTCGAAAAAATATGCATGGCATGTGTTACTAATTTTAATGCAACTGTATCATCCAAGCAACTTGTTTAGTGTTATGTAGCACATTGACTTATCAGGCCTCTGCTTATTGCCTTTTATGGAAACCCAAAGGATAAACAAATGGCGGTATACAAAAGTGATGGGCTGTTCAGAAACAGGTGTGTGGTACCACCTTTAACCTTCCAAGAGCTGTCAGGTCTCCAACTCTGCCAGTGTTGTCTGGCTCAGGTTCATAACTCCCTCCGTGGAAGCTGTTAACTGATTCACTGAGCAGATTTACTTGCCCCGTTGAAGAGTAAGTAAATCATGACTGCAGGTTTGGAACTGAAGTTCTTGTCCATAATTTGAACAGCGTTTTAGAAAAATCAAAATTCCAGGAGAACAAAAAGGAAAGGGAAATGCAAATAGAACACCAAGAAAGAGACAGAGCTCTGTCCCAGAGCAGCGCTGTCCAACAGAGCTTTCTGTGATGATGGAAATACTCTGTATTTGCACTGTCTAAGGTGGAAGCCACTAACCACATGTGGCTGTCGAGCGCTTGAAATGTGGCTGCTATGGCTGAGAACTGAATTTTGCACTTAATTTCCATGTCAGTTTCGATAGCCGCACGTGGCTGGTGGCTGCTCGATCAGGCAGCGCCATTACAGAGTCTGGGAGCACGGCCTGACCTGTGGTCTCTTTTGGATACTGTGTTTTTCCTTTCCCAATTCTTATAGCCCTAAATTTTTCTGCAAAAAGCACTCGGGATTTATTTAGGCCAGTGTTGGAATGTATAATCCTAGTCATTTGCATTCTTCTTAGGCAGTGGTACAACCCTTACTGTTTTGTGCCTTTTGAGCCAGATTGTACTCTCAGGGTTGATGGCCCACTCACAGGCCGTTCACTGAACTCCCTCTGCGGCCGTGCCTGCGGCTCTGTGTGGGAATCTTTACAGACTGGCCCACTCCGTGTGCACTACAGTAAGCCGATTCATGTGATATTTATTCCTTCCTCCCCAGGTTTGCTCTTCGTTTTATACGGCCTGACCCTCGCAGCCGGGTCACTGACCCCGTTGGGGACATTGTTTCATTTATGCACTCTTTTGAAGAGAAATATGGGAGGGCACACCCTGTCTTCTACCAGGGAACGTACAGCCAGGTCAGTGCCACAAACCATATAGATGCCAATTTATTGATATGATTCTATCCTCAAAGGAAAGCATAGCCCAGCACTGATCATGTCACTCTTTTATTCAGAAATCTAAAATAGCTCTTCACTGCTTACACAGAAAAATACCAAGCCCTTTAACTGGGCCCTCCTTGATCCGATCCCAGCCTCCTTTTGAGGTCTTTCCTGCATAACTTGTTCCCCATACCTCAGGTTCCAGCCAAACCATTTGCTTAACATACTCTGTACTTTGCCACCTCTGTGCCTTTGCTTTTGCTTTTTACTGTCCCTCTCTCTGGAGTGCCGTCCTCACGCTTTCACTAATTGGCATCTTGCCCATCCTTCACCAGCTCGTGCCACTCCCCTCTTACACCCTTTCCTGACTGTTGTCCCCTGCCCTGCCTGCCTTACACTCTGAAGTAGTCATCTTTCCTTTTGTACTCTCACAGTGGTGTTTTTTTTTTAACTAGTATCAGTTTCACATTCTTCCTTATTTTATAGTTGTTTGTGTTCATGTCTTATCTCCTATACCAGACTAAAAACCCCTTATAGACAAACCGTAAGTCTTCCTGGCTCCCTCACAGAACTGAATAAGGGCATCGACCATAGACTTGAGACAGCACATCTCATTCAACCCAAGCCACACAGACCTTTGACTGTTACTAACTCTCAGGGGGTAAAAATTAAGAATTCTATGGGTGTTAGGCATATCTCTAGTTTACTGGAGAAAAATGCAGAAGTAACACTGTGGGCAGAGGCCTAAGGGGGCTTCCGTTTTGCAGCCTCCAGGATTCCTGAATCTGGGGAAAGAGAAGAGTGCTCTACTCTTGCTTCCTGCTGTGATTCTCCCACATCTGCTTTTTCTCACTGGCTGCTCTCACCCCACTCAACAAGCATTAAGCACCTACTGTATGCCACACATCGTGCTCAATGCTAGAGATACGGACAGAGATGGGCACCTCTCATATACCTCTTTGCTGTGATCCTGAGAGTGGACCCCCATTGGTCATTCAGGAAATCTTAATTGAATTATGTGCTTGATATTCTGCAAATGCAGATGCATACGCAGGAATCTTGGACACTAGCCTTGTCTCTGAAGGTTGTTTAAACCCCATGCTCTTTAGGAGGCCTCTGGGCCCCTTAGTCCCTCCAGCTCCGCCTGGTGCGTGGCCTGCAATCAGGCTCATCTTCTCAGTGTGTTATTTACAAGGATGTTGTAGCTGTAAAGAGGCAAAATTCTTGTCTCCTTTTTCAGGTCAGGTTCACTTGTTCTTAAAACTTTCTTTAGACTGTGGGAACAGCTGGCTTTTCTGTGATTTGAGGGAGGGGGAACTTTCTTCATCAGCCTGTCTACTCTCATGTGCCTGATGCAATTTAAATCCTAACAACACTGAAACCTTTTCATTGAAGCTTGTTAGCATGGACTTTCTGTAGGGAGAGAAATGCCAGGGGTGTGAAGGTAGAAGCCCAGGAATTTTCTGGCTTCCTTGCTCACATTTTTTCCTCATTTCTTCTTTTGTTCCTAAATACACAGTGTATCCATTAGGACACTTAGCCTAATTAAAAGCTCAAAGCACAGTCATCATAATAATTGGTGTCTTTTTTTCTCACAGGCACTCAACGATGCCAAACGGGAGCTGCGCTTCCTTCTGGTCTACCTTCACGGAGACGATCACCAGGACTCTGACGAGTTCTGTCGGTGCGTGGACTGACCTTTCCTCTTCTCTTTTCTGGTCTTACTTGCTGACAGTTTACAGTAAGCAAGTTCTTCTCACCCCTCTCCACAGCAACACACTCTGTGCACCTGAAGTTGTTTCACTAATAAACACTAGGATGCTCTTCTGGGCGTGCTCCACAAACAAACCTGAGGGATACAGGGGTAAGTTGTGCTGCTTTTGTCTCACTGAGATGGTTGGGGTATCTTTGGAATAATCTGGAAAGACGTGCTCCTTGTGTTCATGGCTGACTGTTCTGCAGTCCTGAGGGGTGGGGTGTGTGTTCCCTCCACTTCATGGTTTAGGGAGTGGGCTCAGGGCATTCAGGCCAATGGCTCAGGGTCACGCAGTCGGCAAGTCTGGAGCAAGCTCAGGTCTGTCAGACTGGCCCATTCATTGCAGTTAACCTTTGCCAGAGCCTGTCTTATTTTAAAACACCCAGTCCTGGCCAGCAGCTTACCTTTGATCTTAATGGGCTTCCTACTGAAGACTCCATTCTTGTCACCAGCAGTTTTAACAGAGCTTCTTGCACAATGAGTTAGTTGTTTGAGTACCTTGAGTACTGATAGGGATTCAGAAAGCTCAGATCTGTGTGGACTGTAACTCTTAGCTGGAGGCCAGTATTTTTAGAAGTCAGTATCTAAGATATAAAGGCATCCAGTGAAGGAACATGTAGCTACTCTGCTGCTACTTCTATTCAGCAGCTTTTGAGGATCTGCTAGCACAGCAGGCCCTGTGCTGGATGGATCCTGAGAACCAGAGATGCAGCAGGTGAGCAGGTGTCTTCCCTGCAGCCTGGCCTCTGAGTCTTTCCTCCTAGTTGGTTTTAAAATACCTCCTAAGTTCCTGTGGTGTATGTTTTGCTATTCTGATGTGGCTTTTGGTGGTAAGGGGTGATGGATAGAAGGAGACTAAGGATTTTTTTCCTTTTTTTAACATATATTTGTTTTAATTTAATTTATTATTATTTTTTTATTTTTTATTTTCCCCCTAATGGAGGCACTGGGGATTGAACCCAGGACCTTGTGCACGCCAAGCACATACTTTACCACTGAGATGTACCTCCCCACCCTCAAGGGTGTTTTTAATAGAAGCTTAAAATCTCTCCTTTCAAGCCATAAGAAAAAACATAGGCAAAACTCTTTATGGTAAAATCTTGGTTATTTGGGAGACCAACTTTCTAAATTCTTTTGGAACAGAAAAACTAGCCCTTTTTGGCAGGGTGGGGCTGGTGGGACATAGGAGAGAGGGTAAGAATTAGGTAAGAGAAGGAAAAAACCAGAGGAGAACAGTGGTGGAGATTACCTCCAGCAGCACAGGGCTGAGACCGTACGCTTGACCCTGACGTGGGGAAGTGGCGCCGAGCAGCAGCCAGACCCTTTAGAGATCCTTTTCCTACCGGCACTGTCCTTGAACTCTGCAGCAACAGCATGACAGCCGCGCCCCACCAGAAAAGCCTATCCTGTTCTAATCAGATTACCTAGGAATAGGCACACAAATAAATAGCAACAACAAAAAGATTTAAGAAACTAGGAGGAAAAAAGGCAGGGAATAAATGACACCGCCCTTCTTTCCCAGCCGAGACTAAAGCAGTTCTAGCTTGTTGTGAAAGTCTGAGAGTTGATCTGTTTCATCCCTAAGTCCTGCCCTCGATCTGTTGGGTCTTCTGTTAGTCTCCCAGGCTTTACGAGAGAACACCTATCCATTCCTGGCCATGATTATGCTGAAGGATCGGAGGATGACTGTGGTGGGACGGCTGGAAGGCCTTATTCAGCCTGATGACCTCATTAACCAGCTGACATTTATCATGGATGCAAACCAGACTTACCTGGTGTCAGAACGCCTGGAAAGGTACAGGGGAGTTCCTCTCTGGAACTGAGAGGCCAGCTGCAGACTTGGGTGCCTTACTTAGAGTTTCACAAATCCTGATTTCTTCTCTGTGTTAGGCAACTTTAAAAGCCTTGTTCATTTTGTGTTAAGATTTTTTACATACTTTTACCTAAATAACTGTCCATCAGATCATCTGTTCTTAAAACATAGAGTCCTATTCAAAATAAAGCCAAGACTCTATGCTCAGGAATAGATATGTCATTTAAAGCAGCTCAACATGATATAAAGAACTTAAATGTAAAAACTGAGGAGTGGTTATAATTCTCCCCTCATTGCGTAAGTATTGTACATTCATTAATGTAGAAAACTCAGGAAACAGAAAAGCACAAAGAAATTTTAAAACACTCATAATCCTACCACCACTTTTAACATTCTGGGATATTTTCCTTTAATTTTATAAGCACAGACACACATTCCTATGTACGTACACAATTTTTTGGAGCGGAAGGAGGAAATACTCCAAAACATTACAGTGTTTTTTCTCTTTGGTTAGTAGAACTCTGAATATTTCTGTATTTTTTAAATCTTCTAAAATGTGTGTATGTGGTTTTTTGGTTTTACGAAAGCATACATAAAAATGCGGTAACCCAAAAAGACATTTACCTGTGAAATCTTGGTCATTGATCATTTTATAGGAATAATACTGTGTGGAGAAAACTTGGCCTTTTCTTTTTCTGCCAAATTAAACTCAGAGAAGAGATGGCTCATTCAGATATTCAGCGCTCTGCTTTGGAACCCTTTATGGGAATGTGAAATAGTCATCTGCCAGGACTGTCAACCTTTTGACACCGCCCCCGCCCTCCCCCCAAAAAAAGGTTTCGATCTAAGAAAACACAGAGCTCTGCGAGATATATCTTTTCCCTCTGCGCTGTTGCTCTGTCCGCAGGGAAGAACGAAACCAGACCCAGGTGCTGAGACAGCAGCAGGACGAGGCCTACCTGGCCTCTCTCAGGGCTGACCAGGAGAAGGAGCGCAAGCGGCGGGAGGAGCGCGAGCGCAAGCGGCGGAAGGAGGAGGAGGTGCAGCAGCAGAAGCTGGCAGAGGAGAGGCGGCGGCGGGTAGGGAGCCGCCCGAAGTGGTCTCTTCTGGCGTGGGAAAGGGGAAGCTAGATGATGGGGTAGTGAGTGACTTACAGTCTCCAATGCCGAAGTCTTTTAAAAATTTTTTTTTAAGTTTTTTTTTTTTAAACCAAATACAAGAGTGAGTGAAAGTCAGGCAAAACCGCTCTGTTCCATGAAAAGTAAAGCGGTCGAGAATGCTGATTCACAGCAGTAGTGTTCAGCGTTCATTCTTAGTACAGCGTTAGCTCATCTGACACTTGATTCATTATCTTGTTTCATTGTGTGTTGCCGCTTGATTAAAGCTTGTGTCTTTTGGTCGTTCCCTTTTGTCAAACAGTTAAGTATCTTAACATAGTCAGTAAATAATACATGTGATGCAATAGCATGTGATCAAATACATAGAGTTTGAATTAGGGTGTTTCTGATTCTCGCCAAGAAGTTTTTCTTCTGATGCTGGTCATTAATTTTTCATCTGACTGCCCAGTAAACCTGCATATTGTTGAATTTCTGGTTTCCTTGCTCCCTAATAGGAGCTGTAGCCTCACTCTGCTTTGTGTCTCTGCAGAACCTACAAGAGGAGAAGGAAAGGAAGTTGGAATGCCTGCCCCCGGAGCCTTCCCCTGATGACCCTGAAAGTGTCAAAATCATTTTCAAATTACCCAATGATTCTCGAGTAGAAAGACGATTCCATTTTTCACAGTCTCTAACAGTAAGGACTACTTGAGTTGTGTGACGTATATACAGTCTGGACTGTAGATTTGGAAGCTTTTAAGGACTTGTAAGAGTCTTGTTGGTGTATCTGCTGCTCTGATGAACGAGGGCGAAGGGGGTGGGGCAGAGAGAGAGAAGAGCGCACTGAATCGTTGCAGTCTCCTTCAGACCTAGCTGCCAACTCAGAGCAGGTACTAAGGTTTTATTTCACCATGTCCGAGCTCTGCTAGGAGGAAACGATACTTGCTTGTATGTTTGAGGTGGGAGGCTCTTCCATGCTGCTCGGCCTGCATTGTCTTCAGATCCCTCACTGTGTAGCGAGAGCTCTGTCTGCACTGCCCTGGAGGCTCTGGCATTATACGTTACGCAGCTGGATGTGAGGGCTCGGGCAGGCTGCGTGCAGTTGTCACTCGGCTCATTTAGCCCGTGAGCAGCCCCACCCAGTTCCGTAGGTAAATAGTGTTTGCCATTCCTTAGGGATGTAGTTAGAAGCAGAGGCTCTCGGAGTCTTACAGAATGAGGATCACATTCTCATTGTTCTGGTGTGAATAGATATGTTTCCTTGGTCGCTTTAACCTCTAAATTCAGTCTGTAACATGGGTATAATCGGCAGTCTAATAGGATGGTTAGGATTAAGTTCGTACGTAAAGTGCTCAACATTGTACCTGGCACTTAGTAACTAGCACTCAAATGTTTTTGGTGTTTATTATCAAAAGGAAGTTTCTATTTATATTGAGAGTCGGTATGTCACCTTTCCAAATTTACAGCTATAATAGATTCTGGCATTTCCCTGATCATTTGACGTAATCCAGAATAAACTGCTTAATAGGAGTGTGGGTGTACTGCAGTCAGGGGAGGCACATTCATTACTTCTCCCTGTGTAACTGGAGAGGACTGGGCGAGCTACGTGACCTTCTGTAGGGCCTCGGGTTCCCGTGTGTACAATGGAAACGTAATCTGCCATCTGGTAATGTCAAACTGAAGGTACGTCGGGCAGTGTGCTGGGCGCGCTGGGGGTCTGCAGGCAGCTGGGATTCCTAGAGCTTGCTGGCCAGTAAGGAATGCAGGGCGGTTCAGAGAGCTAACTCAGCAAAAAGTTGTGAGGCGTCCTGGTGAGAGGGAAGCGGTAGTGTCCTCATTTTGCATGTCCCTTGTTTATACACTGATTTATACGGGGGAGGGTGCCCACGTCTCTAACTCTGGAACTTTCAGTTGGAGTAACATAAGTGAGCCTCACACAGGACCTTCCACGTCGTAGGTGGTAGATGGCCCCTAAGTGTTCGTTTCCTTCCTCAGTGTGTTTCCTGACTACTGGTTTGTGTACGGATTTTAGTTTGCAGCTGTGTTCACTAGCAGTTTCTTTATAAGTGCACCTGAGCTTTTATGATGCGTTTACTCTCCAAACTCTTACTAGGTATCTGAAAACCCTAACCAGAATTTACTCTCTTGAGAGTTTTGGAGGAAAATCTATTAGAATTGTGGAACAGAATAGACTTGTGGCGCCAAAGGGGAACCAACCCATTTGTTTTGTTAACTATTTAATCCTTGTAGGCTTTTAAACAGGTTCACACTCAAAAGTTATTTTAAAATCAACAACAGCTTCAGGCGGAGAGGAATACCTGGTAAATGGGGACAGGGCTCAGAGATGGGAGGGTGTGCGTGAGGAGTGCAGGGGCGGCGCTGCCTTCCACTTAATGCTCGTAGAGTGAATAACATGTACCTGAACGAAGAGTTGTAGACGTAGTGCTCTTTCTGACCTTGTGTGATCTTCCTGTGAGCTCTGCCTTTCATAAATACTCTGAATGAGTGAGTGTTCAGTGAAGAGCTCAGCTTGTACCTGGTGCTTAGCTCCTGGGAGTGGTTAAATGCTAGGATAAAAAGGACCAACTACAGAAAAACTTACAGCTCCCATAAGTGGGCAGAAAAGTGGCAGCTGACTTTCTCTTAAATGAATGCTTATAAGAGAGAATCCAAATTACACTCAGCCCAGAGATCATTTTTCTATCCATTGTGAACCAAAAGGGACCCCTAAAGGTGATTTCACCTGTTCCCTGGTGGTATTAGCACATCGCCAGTGAGAAACAATAAAATTCCAGTGTTGTGCCAGTGTTGAGTGTTGTCAAGCAATGAGACAGAGTAAGGAACTGAAAATGAGATTGACGGATCAAAGTATAAGTTTATAAAATCATGAATGGATTAGGTAAGAGGAAGAAGAATTTACTCAAATGGATCTGTGGCTTTTATAGCCCCTTAAAAGTTCTAAAAAGGTAAATTTAAGACCAAGGCAGGAAAAACTGCTTCCTGCAGAGGGGAATAAACTTACGAGAGGTGGAACAAGAAGAACATATAAATAAATTGCCTCAAAAAAGCAAGGGCAACTTGAAGATGTGTTTCTGATCTTTGGAACGGACCTGAAAGAGGTTAGCAACACCCTCCATAGCACATCTGTTAGAGTCTCTGTTAAGAATAGAATTTGAAAGAAAGAAAAATACCATGTGATATCACCTATGTGTGGAATCTAAAAAAATAACACAAATGAACTTCTTTACAAAACAGAAACAGACTCACAGATGTAGGAAATAAATTTATGGTTATGGAGTAGGCAGGAGGGATAAAGTGGGAGTTCAGAATTGGCAGATACTGACTATTGTGTATAAAACAGATAAGAAGGCCCTACTGTAGAGCACAGGGAACCATATTCGATACCTTGTAATAGCCCACAGTGAAAATACACATCTGTATAACTGAGTCACTGCTGTACACCGGAAACTAACGCAGCATTGTAAGTCGACTAAACTTCAATTTTAAAAATGAAAAACAAAAACGTAAAATACAAACAAAAGAAGTAGAATCTGAGATGACGAGGACCATAGAGCACATGCAGGGTGCCTGTTCACGCGTGGCCTGTTACACGGGCATCGCACATGCCACGTCTTAGCAGTGTGAGCTTTCCTGCTGTCGCCTTGCTTCACGTTAGGAATTTACCCATATGTTGTCAGAGCCAGACCAAGCTGAAGGGGGCGTTCTCACAGAGCAGAGGTCCACGTGGAGGGCGTCCACATGTAGGGGCAGCCCAGTGCAGAGAAGCCAGAGCCCAAGTGGCCCGGGGAGGGGGGGTTGCTAAAGCCAGAACTGGGTGAGGAGGGTGTACACGAGGAGAGGGGAATCAGTTCGTGGCTTTCGGGATGTAGAGGGAAGCACAGTCACAGGTTGTGTGTGTGTGTGTGTGTGTGTTTGTGTGTGTGTGTGTATGCTCGTATCCTTTGGCTTTCTCCGCAGAGAGTGCTTGGGAGCATCGACACCCAGTAGCAGGGAACACACCTAGCATCTAGATCGTGGCTTTTAAATGCCATTGTCCATTACAAAGACTCAGAGTTCCTTAAGGAAATCCAGGGCTGGGACAGGGAAAATACAAGATTAGCCTGGAACAAAGCAAGGAATTATTCAAAGAACAATGGAGACGTGTCAAAAAGACACAGAAGCCAGCTGGAGTGGTCTCCTCAGGCTCCATCTAAAACAATTTGAGAATGTGACAGTGAATCTATGTATGTTCATGTATAACTGAAAAACTGCTCTGCACCGGAAATTGACACAACATTGTAAACTGACTATATAACTCAATAAAATAAAGTTAAATAAATAAAACAATTTCAACATTGTAACCTATTGACTAACACAGGAAATGTATGTTAATACAAATAAATAAATTGAAAGTCTGAGGAGCGGAATGTCTCCATAGTTTGAAAGTACCTCCCTATAAGATACTCAGTAATTACGAAGGAGAAAAAGAGTAACTTCGGGTGCAGAGGCCTGACAGGCACCACCTTAATCAAGTGGTCAAAGCGTCAGAGGTGATGGAGCCGACTGAAACCGCGCTCTCCCGAGCAGGGCGCGCTGAGTGGAAGGGAGCGTCACTTCTGTGATACTCCTGGCAGAGATGCACAGCTGGAATCTAATCATGAGTGACCAACCGTCAGATAAACGGATTGCTTGAGAGACGGTCTACAAGTAAACAGCTGACCAGTAGTCTCTAGGTTATGTCAAGGTCATGAAAGCCCCAGAAGCCCTGAGGTTTTGTTCCAGGCTGAAGGAGCAGACTTTGGAGATGTGACAGTTACTAAACGTAACACAATCCCAAACTGAGTCCTCTCGCCATAAATAAAAGACACCTGCCAAAGCCTGAATGGATCCCGAATGAAAATGCAATGTATGTTACTATAGTACAGCAACAACGAATCAGCTTTCCTGGTTTCGAGGGTTGTATTGTGAAGGGGGGCGTCCTGCTTGTAAGATGTACGCAAGTGTATGGGGTGACGGGACGTTCAGCTGGTAGCTCGTTTTCAGCTGGTTCAGAGAGACAGGTTCTGTGTCCTGTTCTTCCGTCTTTCCTGTAACTCTTGATTGTTTCTAAGTAAATAATGTTTAGCTTTATATCAGACAAGTTTTCAGAGAAGAAACATGGGTCAGTTCAGAGCAGGACTCACATTGGACTGTGTAGTAAATCTCTTAAAAGAGCTACCCTACGTGTTTGCTCTGTGAGATGGATTGACTCTGAAGTGGAATTTCAGTGTAATGTGATTACTTCATATCTCTGAGTCGTCCTGGGGGGAGCTGGGGGTTATTCGATTTTGTGGTTGTATGTATGTGTGTGTGTCTGTCTATTTTTTCTCACTGCCCTTCTTTTTCTGTGCAACCTCTGCAGGTGATCCACGACTTCTTATTCTCCTTGAAAGAAAGCCCTGAAAAGTTTCAGATTGAAGCCAATTTTCCCCGGAGGGTCCTGCCCTGCATCCCTTCAGAGGAGTGGCCCAACCCGCCGACGCTGCAGGAGGCCGGACTCAGCCACACAGAAGTTCTCTTTGTTCAGGACCTAACAGACGAATGACACTTTTTCTTCCTTTCCTCTTCCACCCCAGTCCCTAAAAGAAATGGAAAAAAACAAAAAATAAGAGAGAAATTCATATTATTATTATTATAATACAATATTTTTTTTAAAAGACTGCTGCATCCTAAGGAAGGATCAGAAACCATGCTGCCTGCAGGAGTCACCACCTGTGTGCACGCGCAAGGTTAGCAGTGAATGTTCCCGCTGGCGAGCTCTCCCTTCCCTTCAGCGTCTGCACCGCGCATCTCCAGCAAAAGGAGGCCTCACCTCCGACCCAGCCGTCGTCCCCACTGGGGAAGGGAGCATTCCTACCAGTTCTTCATTCTTGCTTTTATGGAAAATAAAAGTGAAAAAACCTCCTTCAGCCAGCCACTGCAGCATCTCCTGGGGACTCGCTTCTCCCCCTCTGGAGAAGAGGGAAGAGAAGGCACAGAGCAGAGATGTTCCTTGAACTTCCCACAACTTACGAATAACTTTTAAATTTTTTCAGTTGCTTTGTAATGACCAAAGGAATGAGGCTGACATAGGTGTATTTTTTTCCTTAACATTGTTTGATAAAGAGCCAATTCATAAATCCATGAGCTCATGCCCTGGGCCCCGTAGCCCACGAGAGTGTAATAAAGGTGCCCCTGGCTGGTTTGTGCTTATTTCTGCCATTGTCCCTCTCGTGTTCCCAGAGAGGTGGTTCTTTTTGGTCCAATTCTTGCTGTCCTTCTTGCCTTCTGTGCACCCCACGTGGAGCAGTGGGAGGAAGTCTGGGTTTGGAACCCTACAAAGGCCGTGTATGGATATGCACCCGTGTATGTGCCGTGAACTCCGTGTGGACGCACCTGTGCACACAAGCCAGGCGTCTCCTTGGAGTCGGCCAGGTGGTCATTGTGGGATCTGAACCAAAGGACAGCAGCCCTTCGTTCCTCCTCTGCTGTGTGCACGCTGTCCCGCCTGGCCCTGAGCCACCAGGCTTGGTGCCTTTCCAGAGGACGGGCAGGGCCCGCGGTGGGACCAGCGGCACCACGGCAGAGCGCCCCTCCTGTCTCGTTGGGAGTGTGGTGGTGGTGGTGGTGGTGGTGGTTTGAGGACAGAAAGAACCAGAGCCCTTGAAGGGCGCCGAGCCAGAACGCGGCCTGCGTCAGCCGTTGGAAGGCACATTTCAGTTTCTGATGTAGCCACCTGCTGGAGGCAGTTTTGTCCTCTCCCTCTGTTGCTGTGTTGAAGTAACAGGGTTTTTAACCCCTGGATGCTTTGTCTGTGGTTGAGTTCGTGGGTGCACGGGTCAGGCCACATATGAACAGGTGCCCGCGTGAGCTGACGAGTGTTCCAGAGTGCTCTGCAGCTGGCGCAGACCCGGCACTGCGGGCCCTGAAGTTGCTGCAGGTCGCTAGCGGGCTGTGAGGCCCAGGGTTCCTACCAAGATGAAGCATAGCTTGTTAGATTTGCAGCCTCCAGAGGCTTCCTCTTGCTTAGCTAAAACCTACGGACCATTCTTTAAGGTAGTGGTGTGGCTGCTGCTCCCCGTAGCCCTGAGTGGTTGGGGTGGACCCCAAGGAGCAGGGCGTGGGGCCTCAGGGGTGGCCCCAGGGAAACCTGAGGGCTTCCCGATGGCCTTGGCACAGGAGTCTACAGCACCGTCTCCAGGAAAATCTAATTCTGCTCCTGGCTGCCTGTTCTTCCACTTTCCTGCTGTTCCAAGGCCACACGAGTGGGAAATCACCATCTCACTGCTGTCATGAAATGTACCTGCAGTGATGACCAGGATAAACCTGTTCTCCACCTTACGTGAAGTCTGCTTCCTGCTGACAACCATGCAAAGAGGAGTGCTTCCACTTCGTCTCCCCGTCTGGAATTCATAGTGGTTTCTCTGCAGTGCGCAGGAGGGTACTGAGGACCCTCGCCAGGCTGGCTGTACCAAGTATCTTGCCCACACCTCTTTGGGAAGTTGTAAATTTTTTCCTTAATAACTCAGTCTGCATTTTATTTTATGATGTGCACTTTATGCCTCTCGCCTTTTGATAACTTGTCCAGTGAAAGAGGTTAGATGCCAGAGTATTAAGAGAAAGTCTGTTTGTGCTGGTGCAACTCTTGGGATGGCTTACCCATTTACTTTAAGTTTCAAGAGGCTCCACCTGAAGCCCACACCCCGTTTCTGGTCCATGTTGACCCAGCCCTGCTTTACTCAGACTCGGATCCTGTGTCCTTGACAAAGCTGCTGCCTGGGTGCCATCTCCTTTCCTCTGTGAAAGATGCACATTTTGTCAATGCCAGTACAATCTGTGGACCTCTGGGAACTCGATGGGACTTGAAATGAGAAAACATTGAGAAGCCGGTGATCTGCAAGCATTTTGTTTCCAAATCACCTCTGGGTTATTTCAGCTGTTTCCAAATGGCAAGTCATCAACTAAACAAAAATACTTGTTTCCAGTTTGTTCTGCACTCCCAAGACCGAAGTAGATTCGGCTGAGATTCCGCACGAAATGACAAAGCAAAGACACCTAATTGGAGTCAGTTGAATTTCTGCAGCATCAGTTGGGGCCCTTCTGGCCTTTTTTTTCCACTTCTGCAGAATTTCCTGCAGCAAATACTTTTCTCCTTGCTTGCTTCCACTATGATGTTTGTATAAGAGATGACCAGTGGAGAATATTTATCTCATTAAAAAAAAAAAAGCTAAAAGAACCTAGAATCTTCAACTGAGCAGTCATTATGAAAATTGCTAATGGTGCCAAGGCCAAGGCAAGTTACAGAAAATGACTGTGGGAGAGTCATGACCCCCAGAGTGCAAGACCAGGGGAGTATTATCTGGTGCTTGAACAAGGAGCTCCACTTACAACTGTTGTTTTTTTTTTTTTTAAAGGACTCGTGAGGATGCAGCAACAGGAAATCCATCCACAAAAGGTGCAGTGCCCCAGCTTGTACTGCACCTGAATAGTTACGTGATAATTTGCTGAAAAAACCTAGTGTACTTTAAATTTTTTTCATAAAGGTTTACATTGTATTGTAGGTTAACATTAAATGTTTTATAACAAAAGTTTCCTAAGTTGTGGGTCTTTCTGTCTAGGAGAGAGGTGGTAGATATTTCTCTCTGTGTGAAGGCAAGGTTGGAACACACGGGAGGAGGGAACAGGGTTTTGCATTGCCGAGCAGCAAAGGAGAATGAAAAAGAAACAAGGAGTTAAAATAGATGTTCTGTGATGTGTTCCTGTTAAAAATGGCGGCTCCAGCAGTGGGGGGTGCTGCAGAGAGCTGGCAGATCTGGGTTCAAGCTGGGGCTCCACCGTGACCTCAGACAAGTTCTTTAGCTCCCCTAAGCTTTAGTCTTCCCAATTATTAATGAAGTTAGCACCATGTACCTCAGGATAGGTTTGTAGATAAAGTCAAATAAATGTATATAAAGCTCGTGACTGCACTGATGTCGTCAAGTGTCTGTCCCCCGTTCTCTAAGGAAGTGGATTTTGAAGGTGCATTTCCTTGCAGTAGTAACTGTCAGTTTCTTAAGGAATGTCATTTCTCCTGCTAGAACAGACCTATGTCCTTGCCAGTGAGAGGCTAGGGAAGAGGCACTTTGGACCTAACAGATTCTGGACTACTGGGACTCCCTCCTAGGGCATTTTGGCTTATATTGTCATTTCTGAGAGGAAATTGAAGCCTCAGTTCTTTGCCTTTCTCTTTCCCACTATCCATCCTGGACAAAGAACTTATTTTTTTTTCTGTGAGTTACGGATTCTTGTCACCTTCAGAGTCTTCCCTGTCCCTTACCCAAAGGGGTATTTTTTAAAAATGCACAGCATAAGTGTAAACTACAATGTCTTCTCGGTCTAGTAAGTCTGCAAGATGAGTTTATTCACCTTAGATCAGAATGCACTAAAAATGAACACTCCACAACTGATGGTGAAGGTTACATATGAAAACTTTGCCGTCGATCAACAGTCAAGGAAGATGCAAACTGATGCCAGATACAGCTGGTCTCAAATGCTGGCTGTGGCTGTGGCCAACCGACCTCAACTCTAGGCTTCAGTTTATCTGTGAAACAGGGCCAACTGTAAAGATTCGATGAATTGCAGCTGCAGTGTGTCGTGCAGTTAATGTTGGGTGAAAGGTCTTACTGCTGATTTCCAAACAGTTTATAGTTTGCCCACTGCGTGGATCAAGGGAGGGGAGAAAAAGGGGAGGAGGTAAGGTGAGGCTTTGCTTTTGGGCAAATAGTGCCCGACACTTTTCTTGACATGCTTCTGTCGCTGCAGCTGGAACTCCGTGTGTGCTTTTACCCTGATGGAGCCACGAGCCCCCAGCTCCCAGAGTCCCTTCCTCAGGCCTCTTCTGCCACTTTGACACACTGTCCTCCAGGACGAGTTCCTGGAGCACACGCCATCTGCTTGGGCTACTTTATCCTGTTCTGGTTGCTGCTGGCCATTCTCCAGATGTCGGCAACTGATACATTGCAGCGGCAGCCTCAATGACTCCTGTCCACGTATGTGGGTTCCCTAAAATTCCAGTCCTCCTGCTCCCGATCTGCTTTGTGTGGCAGCTGAGTATGGTGGCCTGGAGTCAATCTGGGTTTGAAACTGCTGCTTGCTGACTGATTCAGGGCAAGTTTCCTCATATATAAACCTCATGGCAGTGCATCCTCGCGAAATCCGTTTTAGCGAGCTGCCGCTATCTGTGAAGTGCCTGGCGTCGGATAGACACTGAGTGCTCGCTTCCTCCCCCCATCCCAGCAGTGCCGGGCGGGCGCCGAGCGAGGCCGCCGCCCCCCAGGGCTGCTTCGCCCTCGGGGCTTCAGAGCCAGTCCCTCTCAGCACAGCCGTTACTGCTACAACTCCACTCTCCCTATTCTGCCCTCAGAACCTGCCTGTCCCTTCCCTCTCATCCTCCTGGAATCGCCTTGGCCTCACTGCAAGCCAGTACTGACTGTCACGAGTCCCAGAGTGAACCAGCCGTCCGGTTTGTCTCTCGCTCCTTCAGCCGCAGGACCCAAGCCCGAGGTCACAGTGAGCCGAGGGCCCTGGGGGTCGAGGCCCGCCCCTGGGATCCAGCTCTAAGAAGCCCCCCGCGTGTCTCCCGCTTAGACGCTGCTCCCCTCTGTCCCCCTTCCCCAAGGCCAAGGCCACCTGCAGCCTCCTCACCCGAAGCCCATCGCAACGGCTTACTTCCTGAGAAAACAGGTCTGGTCACACAACTTCCTCATCGGCCTTTTTCACCTCCAAACTGTTCTGTGATGTCACCTGCTTCCTCTTTCCCTTCTGTCTTGTGGGTGTATTCTTTTTTTAAAGACATGTGACTTAAATCCACAACTTCATAAAGTGTTACCTAAGTGTAAACCAAAACCAAAAGGCAGAACGTCTCATCACCGCAGAAACCTGCCCTGCACGTCTCCCCCTTCAGCAGCCTCTCGGAGACGGCCCACCGCTCTGACTGCTTTCACATAGTTCTGCCTGCTCTTAAACTTCGTATAAATGGACCCACTGTGTATGTGTGTATGCTTTTGTAACTTCTTTTCATGATGGGAAATTTTAGGAAGTTCAAAAAAAAGAAAATTACTCTACCACGCTGTCTAGAGATGTCCATTGTCAGTATTATGACGTATACCTTCCCAGACTTCACTGCATATAAAAATATTTTTGTACAGAAATGGGATAATATTATAAATACTGTGCAGTTTCACACATTCTTCTGTATCTTTTTTAATGGCTGTGCAGCATTTCACTGACTGGATGTATCATAAATTGATCAAAAGGCTCTTGTAACATTTAGATTATTAATTTTTTTTTTGCTTTTCTAGATAATAGATTGATAAACATCCCTGTAGCTAAATGTGCATGTCCATGTTAATTTTCTCAGGAAAAAAAAAATCTAGTTGTGATGTTACTGAGTCAAAAGGGAATGGAAATTTTTACTTTTTAAAATGTTTTTATCTCCAAATTGTAGTCCAGAAAAGTTATTTATACTCCTACCAGCAGTGTGTGCTCAGTTTCCCATCTGTGTCATCATCACCAGGCCTCTCCCAACATGCCCTTTTCAATTGTTTGGATCTCTATCTTCTACCAAAAAATGTTTGGCATCTCCTCCCTTACAAAACCTTAATCTTGCTTTACCCACAAGTCACCACCCTGTCTCCTTCTCTGCCAAGATAGTTTGCACAACCAGCCTCCAATTCTTTCTTAACCTCCTTTATTAATTTTACGTTTCGTCCCCGCTGACTGTGTCTTACGGTCACCCGTGACCTCCTGTTTACCATCTTCAATGGCCTCTTACAAGACATTTCGGAACGTAGGAGCTCCCCAGCTGGTACTTGACGCAGAATGTCTTTTTGTTTCCGTTCCCACAGGTTGGGAGTCAGAATATGTGAATGAGGGCAAAGACTTCACACTTTATCCTGAGGGCCACTGAGGGGTTTAAACCAGGGAAGCACCTGAGATGGGGGTTTGAGAAAGCTGATTCTCCCACTGTGGAGAGATGGTGGGAGGGGCAAGACGGCAGGCACAACTAAGAAGCCACACGATGGAGGCTCAGGTCGGGGGTGACGTGGGGGTGGAGAGAAGCTAATGACGGACTGAGCACTATTTAGGGGACATAATGACCAAGACTTGGAGGCTGATTACATATGGAGGGTCAAGGAGAGTGAGAAATTGAGAGCGATGCCCCCAACAACTGAACTTAGGAGCAAAGTCACTGGTGACCTTGGCAGGTGCTGTTTCAGTGGAGAAGTACGCTGTCAGAGGCAGAAGTAACGCATGGGAGATGAAGTGGAAAGATTGAATATAGGCAGCTCTCAGAAAATGCTGGTGACAGGGTTAGGGGGAAATAGGGTAAGTCAGAGAGGAGCCAGGACAGAGGGAGGGTTATTTGTTTTAAGGTAAGGAGAGGCTGCATTATGTTTAAATGCTAAAAGCAATGAGAGTTTAGAGGCGCCCAGCTAGCTCAGCCGGTAGAGCATGAGACTCTTAAAAGTAATGAGAGTTTAGAGAAAGAGGCTGAAGGTGCACAGAGAAGGGATAAGAGAGAAAGATGTCCCTGGGGTGGTGGCAGGGTGGCCTTAGGAGAAAGGATGAAAGCAGAAGTCAGTGCGTTTGAAGGCAGAAGTTGAGGGTGTCCCCATGTGATGATGTCTGTTCTCTCTGTCAGGTTGAGGGGAAGTGATGGGGCCAGAGGTCTGAGAAGACTGAGGAAGATTTGAAATAGCACTTTCAGGGGAGTGGGGACAGCTCAGTGGTAGAGTGCACACTTAGCATGCACCAGGTCCTAGGTTCAATCCCCAGTACCTCCATTAAAAAAAAAGAGAGATTAAAAAAAAATTCATGCTTCTGCAATAGCTATTTTAGAAAGCAGGACAGAGTATAGGAAGACTTAGAAGCCTTTTTCAGCAAACGGAGGGCCCAGGTGAGAGTCAGATGGTGAGAGACCAGAATACACGGTGGGAGTCAGCACAGAGAGCCTCCAGTCTACCTGCTCACAGCTGCCAATTTCTTTTTGAAAACAGAGGCCTCATGGGAGCGTTCAGAGGCTCCCATCCCCCCAATCTAGAAATCTGGGGCCTTGTGGAACTTCATAACTTCATTTTCCTCCGTCCCTCCACATGGTCACCTTAAGTCGCCAAACAGATCTCATGATTGTCCCCTAGACACAGCAGGCATTCTCCCGCCTAAAGCTAGACCAAGACAACTCATGTTCAAGAGAAACGGTTTAAAGGATAGACTGTCATTTTTTCAAACTCCTCTGATTGCCAGGAAGTAAGTGTCTAGAAAACCACATGATGCTAGTCTTCTAGAATCACATTTATAAGACTTTTGTTTAACTCCAGCTTCTTTACAACCCAGATACTGGCAGGGAGAGTGGATGTAAATCATCACGGCCTGGCATAGCAATTTAGACCCACACAGCCACGTGCCTGGATGTTCTCACGGCTCTTACCTTCTGGTGTCTGTCTCCAAAGAGGCCTTTCATTGGCAAGCAACAAACAGGGAACCCACTCTAGCTAATTTAAGGAAGAAAACTGATGTTTTGAAAGGCTGAGGGGTAGGTCCCAGAATGGAAAGCCAGACCTCGGAAGGGCCAAGGTCCAGGTTTCAGCAAGGGAGGGCGGAGGGCCGTGTGGGAAGGGCTTTGGCGGGGGCAGAGGGCACACTTCCCATGCCAGGACTCCCGCCTGGGGAGCATGCCTGGCAAGGCGAGTGGACTAAGGTTTCTGTGCCCGGTTGCACCCCACACAACGAGGCAGAGCATTTTCTTTTAAAAAGTTGCAGAAAAGTGTAAAGACAATAACTGTGACTCACATTCCCACCACCCAAGATTATTAACATTCTGATTTGGGCATATTTGCTTCCAGCTTCTTTTTTTTTTTTTTCTGTGGGTGTACTTTGGTTAAAATTACCTGAAATGTTTGTTTATTTGCTCAAATAGATCTATTCCTGCAGACCAGATGTAGCTCATTTCTGGCTGAGCGGGGCCCCGTGCCAGGAGCCTCTGTGGTCGGGGGGCGCTCCCAGCCTGCCCATCTCTGTCAGAGCATCTGCGGTCACAGTGACTGTGAAGGCCAGCGGGGCAGGGGGTTCCCAGCACGTCAAAACTGCAGGGGCCCTGGAGTGGGGACGCAGAGGCATCACCATACAAAAATCACTGGTAATGGGAGAGAGAACAGTTCATGTCACTCTGCTGGGACCCTGCAAAGAGAGGGCAGGGTCTGTGGAAGGTCACCTGGACCTGGGGACCAGGGTCAGCTTCCCACACGTTTTTCCTCCCAGCCTTGCCCTCATCCATTCAGAAAACATTCAGGGATGCTTACTGTGGCCTGGCTCCTGATAGGGTCTGGGAATGCGGGGACTGTGATGGCCCTTGGTCTGGTGAGGAGAGATGCGGCAACCAGCAGGATTCACGTCAGGTGAGACAGCGGCGTGGGGTGCGGTGGGACCCCAGGGCCGAGTGCGACCTGCTCTGGCTTGAGGGAGGGGTCTGAGGAAGCTCTCTTGAGGAGGGACCGCTCAAGCTGGGCTTCGGGAAGGGAGCACGCCCACCAGGAGGAGAGAATTTAGAGCATCTGAAGCAACTTAGTGTGGTTCATGGGCCAAGGGAGCCGCTCCCCTCCCTGAGCGCCAATTCTCAGTCTCCTCAAAGGGAACCGTGAGGACGGTAGGAACAGCTTTACAGTCAAGAAAACAGAAGGATCCCATGGGAGAGAACGTGGCAGCATGTGGGGGCTCATGAGATGTGAGCAGTCTTCCAAGCAGAGAGGACGGCCCGCACCATGCAGGGGTGAAAACAGGGCACATTGGAAAAACCCTGGGAACCTGGGGGTGGCTGGAAGGGAGGCGGCAGGGGCGGGAGCTGACGGGAGGCTAGATGGGGTGCTGCTTCTTCCACTGCCTCTGGATGGGGAGGCCCAGGAAGAGCAGCCTGGAAACCCCTTCCTCTGACACCGTCCATTTTTCTCTGAAATAACAAAGGAAGTTTATATTTGGGGCTGAAGTCAGTCTCCCCATTCAAATAAGAGAAAACGAAAAGTCAGCAAAACTCCTTCTGTGTCTGTCAGCCCCCAGAGGACCCCTCCAAGGGACAGAGGTTTCCACCACCTGTTGCTCCTGGGAAGAGGTAGGTGGCAGTGGCGGGGAAGGGCCCGCCACCGCCTGGAAGAGGGGGAGGAACAGTGTGAAGGGAGGCCTCCGCTAGGCCTTTCAGAAGTAGAGTCTCTGACGTGGGGCAGGTAGAGGTGGAGACTACGAGGCTGCCCGGATTCTCCCACTTTGCACCTGGGCCTGGATCCACACCTCTCTGAGCCTCAGTTCCTCCAAATGGAACCTGAAGATAATAAATACCTCAACTCAGGGTGTTCAGTAAACGAAACACTATGGGAACTGGCCCCTGCCTTCCTCTCCAGCTTCACCCTGGGCTCCTGCCCAGACTCATTCTTGCCCCCGGGCCTTTGCGCAGTCTGTTCCCTCCCTCTGGGCTGCTCTTGGCCTGACTAGCTCCTTCCCATCACTCAGGTCTCACTAATCTCAATGTTGCTTCCTCCGAAAGGCCACCCCTATGTCAGGGCACACGTGCCCCTGAATTCTCCCTCAAGGCCCTTGTTATAATTTGAAACAATTGCTTACTTGGATGTTGTCTGTTTCTCCTTCTGGAATGCCAGCTTCCTGGAGGCAGGAACTTTATTTCACTCACTGGAGTTTCCCCAGTGCCTAGAACAGTGCCTGGCTTTGGGCAGAAGCACTCAGCCAGTTTTTTGAGTGACAAGCCAAGCACCCCACCAGGCCTTGAGGATCCAGTGGCAACTCAGCCGCCTTCATAGAATGTCTAGGCTGTCATACCCTCTGCGCCCAGAGAAGGACTCTGAACGTTCTACCCACCAGCATACAGGTTGAGCTCAAAGGACACTGAGGCCAAAAGTGGTGGGAGAGCATCCAGTCCTTGAGCCCACCCTCCTCCTTGCAAGGACAACTTGCAGTGTGTGCCCCTTGGAAATATGTTGCCAATTATACCAACTGTTATTAAAATAAAGATAGGCTTCACTGCCAATTTATTCACTCCAAAAAATGGCCACAATAGGCCAGGCACTGTTGCAGTTGGTGGCAGACAGATCTTTTGATAGAAAGGAGGAAACCAGAATGACCTCCTACGCCCACCTCTGACACGTAGGAACAGAACAGCAGCCCAAAGATGAGAGGATTTTACTCTGATTCATAATGTCGAATTTTTACCCAAGTTCCCTTTTTCACTTTCTATTTTGAAATAAATATAGATTTGTAGGAAGTTATAAAAACATTACAAAACGTCTCATGTACCCTGAGTTTCCCTCAACGATAACGTCTTGTATAAGCCCAGAAAACTGACATCGACACCATCCACAGACTTCACCGGTTTTCCACGCACCCATTTGTGTGTGTGTGTGTAGTTCTGTCAACTTCATCACCTTTGTTAATTCATGTAACCACACCACAATCAAGGTACGGAACTCTTTCATCTCCACAAAGATCTTCCTCCTGCCACCGCTTGGTAGCCACCCCCCACCCCACCACCGTATTCCCCGTCTGTAACCCCTGGCAACCACTGATCTGTTCCTCATCTCTCTAATGCTGTCATTTCAACGGCGTTATAAAAGTGGAATTACACGTCACCTTTGTGATTGGCTTTTTTCACTCAGCATAATTCCCTTGAGGTCCTCCAAGCTGTCAAACGTATCAGTAGTTCATTCTTTTTTACTGCTAAGTGGTAATCCATGATCTGGATGGACCACAGTCTATCCATTTACTCACTGACGGACAATTTGGGTTGTCCCCAATTTGGGGCTATTTTAAGAAGAAAAGTGGCTATGAACGTTTGTGTATATGTTTTTGGGCGGACACGTTTTCATTTTTCTGGGATAAATGCCCAGGAGCGCACTTGTTGGATCATATACTCAGTGTATGTTTCGTTTTATAAGAAAATGCTGGGCTGTCGCCATGGTGAAGCGGGGCAAAGCGGCCAAGCAGGGGCTGCCACAGCTCTTCAAGAGCCACCAATTTGCCACTCACTGGGGCTTCATTCCTCTCATGATGTACCTGGGATTAAAGAGGGGTGCAGCTGGAATGGCTGAGCCAACCATTGTGAACTTGCTTTGAAGACCGAGGCCTGGTCACCTGGATTTGGAAGCAATCAGTGGACAGGAACAGTGTGGAAGGTGTGTGCTCTCCCTGGGATGAGCTGGGACCTCATTCAGATGTTCACCAATTGATGGCTCAGGGCTCTTCCTTCACAGGCGCATCTCTACTGACATGATAGACTATATCAAAATTAATATTTTAAACAATGTTTTAAAAAGTAGAGACAGCCAAACTGTATTCCAGAATGACTCTACTGAACATTCCCACCCACAATGTATGAGAAAGCCAATTTCTCTGCATCCTTGCAAGAATTTTATATTGTCACCATCTATTACTTTCATTGTTTTAATAGGTGTAATTATCTTATTGTGGTTTAATTTCCATTTCCCTAATGGCAAGTGGTGTTGAACACGATGCATAGTAGCCTCTTTGCTAAAATGCATGTTGGTATCTTTTGCCCATGTTCTAACTGGATTGTTTTTCATTGAGTTTGGAGAGTTGTTTATGTATCTGACAGAAGTCCTTTGTCAGGTTTGTGACTTGCAAATTAAGTTTTTAATTCTTGATGAAGTCCAATTTATCAATTTTTTTCTTTTATGGATTGTGTTTTTGGTGTCACGTCTAAGAACTCTTCTCATAGCCCTGGATCCTAGTGAAGATTTTCACTTGTTTTCTTCTAAACGTTTTCTTTTTCTTTTTTCCTTCTTTTTTCGGAGGGGTGGGGGTTAGTTTATTTATTTAATGGAGGTACTGGGGATTGAACCCAGGACTTCGTGCCTGCTAAGCCCACACTCTACCACGGAGCCATGCCCTCCCTCACCAGACATTTTCTGGTTTTACGTTTCACCTTTAAATTTATGATCCATTTTGAGTTCACTTTTGTATAAAGTATGAGTTTTAGTTCAGGAATCCTTTCTTTCTGCTAATGGATGTCCAAGTACTCCAGTGCTATTTGTTAAAAATTAACGGTTCTTCACTGGATTTCCAAAACTCAGTCGGTGGTACTTGTGTGGGTCTGTTTCTGGGTTCCTTATTCTGTTCTGCTGATCCACTTGTCCGTCCCTCTGCTGATAAGAAACGTCTTGATGGATGCATCTTACAGTGAAGGCTGATAATCAGGCAGCGTGATCCTTCTCACTTGATTCTTGTTTTCCAACATTGTCTTAGGTATTCAGATTTCTTTGCCTTTTCATATAAATTTTAAAATAAGCATGTCTGTATTTCAAAAAAAAAAAAACTTCTCTGGATTTTGATGGGCATTGCATCAAACCTTCAGGTCAATTTGGGAAGAGATGAGCTTTCCAATCCAAGAACATGACATGTTTCTCCGTCTATATAGTTCTTTCCCTTGTTTCATCCACGTTTTGTAGTTACCGACATGTAAGTCCTATTTTGTCAGATATATACATGTATTTAACTTCTCCTTCAAGTGATTATAAACAGTGTCACTGGGGTTTTTTAATTTCAATTTGTGTGTTCATTGCTAGTATATAGAAATACAATTACTATTTGTATATTGAACTTGTACCCTGACCTGATGAACTCATTTAGTTGTGGTCATTTGTAGGTTCCTTGGGATTTTCTATGCAAGAACTTCATCATATCATTTACAAAAAGAGTTAGTTTTATTTCTTCCTTTCAATCCGCATGCCTAATTAGATTTCCTTTTTCTTGCCTTATTGTGCTGGCTAGGACTTTCAGTGTGACATCAACAGAAGTAGTGAAAATGGATACCCTTGCCTGGTCCTGAGCTCAGAGCTGGTAAGTATGTAGCCTTTCACATCATTAAGGATGATGTTAGCTGTAGGCTTTTGTGTAGATGATCTTTGTCAATTTATCATGAATGAATGTTGAATTTTGCCACCCCCCCCCCTTTTTTTGTATCACTTGAAATGATGTGATTCTTCCTTTCCTACAGACTTTTTGAAATATTGAAAACATTTTAAAGTCTTCCCCATCTGACAGTCCTCTCAGACTAGGGCCCTGGGAACTCAGCTGCTCCCACTGGTTGAGCCCACCACGCCCAGAGCACTCCAGAGCATGCAGCTTGAGCCCTACACGTGGCCAGGGCAGCGCAGTGTAGGAAACGCTGCACAGAGAAATGTACCCACTGCTAGAGATTTACAACACACATCAGCAGAGCCAAGGCTCAGAGAAGCCCTGTAATACAGGCTCCTGCTGCTTTCAACTTGGAGTTTCCCACTTATTTGAGTACAGAGCCCTGTTTTTGCACAAACCCTATTATGTTCCACAGGAAATTTCTCTGAAACACACTCAGGGAGTCACTCAGCTGAGTCTGTCCCCTGATTTGCAGATGACCCAAGGCTGAAAGTACCCTGACCAAGATCACAGGTAGTGGCATCGCAGCCCCGCCCCGCCCACTGCTCCCAATCGCAGCACCACACACTATCACAGGCAAGAGCAACGTACCATCACCAGTCTGGTCCCCTTGGTGGCTCTCAAGCCCTTGGTCCCACTGAGCTTGGGGATGAGGGGCCCAATCCTGTATAGGTTCAGTGGGGCCCATGGGTGTGTGGGTGTGATGCGGGTCGGGCCAGTCACACTGTTCGAGCTCCCTAACGGGGGCACATGGTTGAGGGATGGGCACACAACCTGATGGCCTAACAAGACTTCAGACCAGAAATTGTTAGAATTCTTAGGAGGGAAAAAGTGTTCACATGGGAGAGGATGCTCAATTAGAGGAAACTGAGCTAGAACGACCAGGAAGCACCACACAGAACAAGGTTGTGAGATGCAGGGAGACCTTGGTTCCTGATGACGTGTGTGAGCGAGATCCAGTCAGGCTGCGGCAGAACCTCCTTCCAGAACTTCAGGGACAGGCTAGTTAAGTGCCACTTTCCTCGAACTAGCTAGAGGGGACCCTGCCTGATTTGCATGTGAAGCAGGTTGGTACAGAGTAAGTTTACTGAATCGGCGGGCAGATCCCCGTAGATCCCTCCTGATCGGGTGGTATCATTTCCTCCAAGATTCCACAGCAGAGAACAGCCGTTTCTGCCCTCCTCATCCCCGTCTCCCACCCACTCTCAGACTGATGCCAACAGCCCCCACCCCCACCCCCAACAAAAGAGCAAGAAGACAGGCAGCCAAAGGCAGCCTGGGCGATCCTTGGTATACATCATACATTTATTAGTGAATATCCCTCTGAAATCAGCAACAATATTAAAAAAAATAATGATTGCACTACTTGGTCAAGCAGAACTAGCAACTTTCATTTTAAAAAAAGTACAAATCTGTTAAAAATTTCAATCAGTATACACATACATATAGTACAACATACTAGTTATGTTAAATGCTACAAACCAATGTGAATCCAATGGAATGGAAAAAACCACACATTTAAGCTTTAAGAACCATTTTTTTCTCTATATATTAGCATTTTCTCAAATACATACATGGGAAAAATGAGGTAACTGTAAAATGTGCAAGGAACAGGGCCCCCAAAGTTACATATATTTATATATATATATGTAATTATATATATATATAAGACCTTTCTAACACAGAACACAGGTGCCGGGCCCAGCCGGGGCTGGGGGATGGTGCCCACTGTCATGCCTAGGCCAGAAGTTGGTAAATGAAAGAGTAAACAATGACAAGCCCCCACCACAGGAAATCATTGGTAACATGGCATCTATAGCAAGGTCGGCAAATCACAAACATCCTAAGTAATTGTCTTATAAATCTTTTTTTTAATGATTTTTTTTTCATGTTGTGTTTCCCCCCCAACAGCTGCTCGTTGGAATCACTGTTGCAGCCGATGCACAACCCATGAGCCTGTCTCCGCCTGCCCCGGGAACCGTAAGGGTTTTGCAAAACCTTTTTGGGGGGTGGGGAAGGGAGGGGATTGGAGAGGGTGGTTCTCTGTGTAAAACACGTGGGGTTTCAACACTGCTATAAATATAGAAATGTCACCTGGAGTTATATACAGTAAGACTTTGGGTTCTCCACCGGGTGGGGCCAGGCTGATGGGGCCCCATGGCAGGCTGGGTGGGGTGGGGGTGTGTGGCAGGGAGCCAGGGCTGCTGCGGGGAGAACGAGGGTGGTTGGAGCATCCCTGAGGCAGCAGGCGCCAGGGGCTGCCTGCTAGGATGTGCCGGCCCCACACGCGGTTCGTTCGGGCAGCAACCCCAGCTGGGGGTGATAAAGGAAAGAAATGGGACAGGGAAGGTGAGGGTGGGGAGCTCAGCCAGACCTTATGGGGGCTCCTCGAGACCTTGGAGGGCAGGGCTCAGGCTGGGAGGGGGCCCCCAGAGGTCTTCCGGGGACCTCCTCAGAGGAGACTCGCCCAGGCAGGTGGGAGACAGGCCCTGGCTGGAGAGGGAGAAATGCCCTGAAAAGCGTACGGTCCCGGTAGGCCCTGGGGACGTGTGCAGTACAGTGCATGGCAGTTATCAGCTGAGCACAGACCCCCCTCAACCCCGCCCACGACCGCCAGCCGCCCAGCCCAGCCCCAGCAGCGCGCATGCAACGCAGAGCAGGCGGCACCACCACACCACTCCCTGCCCCCTGGGCACTTGGCCCTGGTTGGTCCCTGTACCCCCCATTAAACCAAAAGAAAAGAAACTGTTTAAAAGTCCACACCCCCAAATCCTACACGCGATTTTGGGCCAAATGAATAAACGAAAACTGCTGCTCCTCACGTTCATGCAAAACGACAGAGAGGGAGACGGGGGGCGGGGCTGGGCCCCGGCACAGCCAGGGACGGGCAGCCACCAGCAACACAGGAGGTCCCTCTCCCTGGCTGGGCCCAGGCCCCCTCAGGGTACATGCCGCCCCACTGCTCAGGAGGCTGGCTCTGATGCCCTCCAGCCAGGGGTGGGGCTGGAATGTTGTGCCTGGGGTGAGGGTCCCCTAGGGAGCCAGACCCACCCCTCGCAGCAGCCTGAGTGGAGCTGGCTGCCTGAGTCTGTCTGGGGTCAAGGCGGGAGGACCCACTGGCCTCCTGCCACTGTCTGTCCACGCCTGTCAGTGCCACCTGGGCAGAGAACACACCACTGCAGTGCAGGAGACCAGGCAACCCAGGACAGCACCCCCTTGCCCATCCGGGGCCTAAGGGTCTCCACCAGCCGCACTGGGGGAACAGACCCTGGCTCCCAGTGCCAGTAGGAAAAGGAGACAGACCCAAGGGCAAACAGGAGAGAGACCGAGTTAGGGACACTCAGGCCGCTCCGTGGCGGGCAGACTGGCGGGCAGATGGGGAGGGAGTCTTTGGAGCTTGGCAAATGCAGGGGCTTATTGCAGGGGCTTCTCTCGGGCCGACCCTGGCACCAGCTCTGGAGATGCAGGCAGGAACGGCAGGACAGGCCTGGGCCACTGCCTCCCCGGCCTCCCTGGGCACCCCGAGTTTCCAGAGCTTTGGGCAGGGTTCTCCTGGGTGGCTGTGGGCCTCACTCAGCCTCCCTGGGCACCTCGGAAGCGTCGGCCCGGCAGATGGGACACGTCCGGTTAGCCTGCGGGGAGCAGCCGCACATCAGGCTCCACTCTCCCCTATCCCCCATCCCACCTGGGGCTATTCCGTTGCCTGGTGGGGACCTGGCTGCCTAAATGGAGCCAGAACTTCTAGATGCTGACAAGGACGTGAAGGGAAGCCCTCCAAGCCCGCCCTCCTCCCTCACCACACCTGGGAGCCGGCATGGCTGCATTACCTTCAACCACTTGTCGACACACTTGGTGTGGAACTCGTGGTTGCAGGGGAGGACCCGGAGCAGCTGCCGCGCCTCGAAGTCACTAAAGCAGACGACACACCTGGGAGGAAGGCACAGGGGTCACCCCCACACTGATGGTGAGGGAAGGCTCATGGTGGAGCACGAAGCCCCCCAGGAAGGGTCCCCTTGCAGCCCATCCGTGCTCACAGACGGGCAGGAGAGGAGGTCAGGGCACTCACAGCGTCTGCTCCGACTGGTGGCTGTCGGGGTGGAAGCGGTAGGATGGCAGCTGCTCGATGTCGGCTTTGGTGAGGCCGCGGGGCTTGGCGTCTCCCAGCCGCTCTGCCAGGTTCAGGAGGGCCTGGACGTGGGCAGGAGGGGAGGGTCAGGGGCGGCTAGGGCTGGAGGTCCCCCAAGACCCCACCTCCCAGGACAGGGCTTCACGGGACCTCATAGTTCTCCATCTCCACGTCATCCACATCAAGATCCAGGCTGATGGTGGGCCCCATTGCTGTTGGTGACATTGGCAGCATCGAGCTAGGGAGAGACAGGTATGCGGGCCCAGGGTCAAAGTCAGAAGGCAGAGGGGGCGCAGAGCTATTACCCTGACTCCCACCAAGAAACAAACCCCAGAACTCTGCACGGTTCACACCAGGGACCCCAGTGATTGTCCCAGGTTGTCAGAGGAGGGCAGGGAGCCCAGCTGGTGAGCGTGAGTGTGCGTGTGTGGTTTAGTGAAGAGGCCAAGTGGCTTGAGAGGCCCTGGGGCCCCTTGGCGCTGTATTTGGGTCTAATCACTGGAGGCCCCCAGAGAACAGAGCCCCACGGCCCTGGGGCAGAGGTGCTAGTACTCACAGGAAGTAGGGCAGGAAGCTGGGGTAGTACGGTGGTGGGGGAGGCGGCGGGGGCGGCGGGGGCAGCGGCTGTTGCAGGCGGTATCTCTGGGTGCTCAGTCTCCGAGGCACCATGTGGGAGTATGGCTGTGGGAGGGGGGCCAGGTGCAGGTCAGAGCAGGTCTGTCTCCCGGGCACCCTAAAGCCTGGGTTGGGGATGGCACTCACCACACCAAAGGACAGCTCCTGGTGCAGGGGGTCGTGGGGCAGGTAGTGCAGGGGCACGGACGGGGACAGGGTCGGGCCCGGGGCAGAGGTGGAGTAGGTGAAGCTCCCTAGGGGGTGCTGATCCCCCCGCAGGTCCACGTCATTGTCAAGGCGCTGCAGGGGCTGGAGGGAGCGGAGGGGGGTCAGCAGAGTCAGCGACAGGGGAAGCCCCACCTCCCAGCCCCTTGCGGTCCCCTCTGGCGTCAGACTCGTTGTCCAGACTCACCATGCGGGGGTGCTGAGTCTGCAGGGACACAAACTGCCCAAGAGGCGCCATGTGAGCGGGCTGGGGGTGTGGGGCTGGCGGCGGTGGGTGCAGGATGTAGTGCTCACTGGAGATGAGGTGGGGGTAGGCCTGGTAGGCCACAGGGAGCTGCTGCATGGTACACGCCTGGATCAGCTGCTGAAAAGTGGGTGGGGCTGGAGAACGTTCTTCTGGGCTCTGGGCTGGGCCTATGTTTGGAGCCAGGGCCAGGGGCCAGACTACCCAGCAAGAGGTCCCAACCAAAGTCCTCTGGACCATCCATCCCTGGCCTAGGCCTCCCAGGCGGGGCATCTCGCTCTTAAGACCCACAGTTACAGCTCCAAAGCATAAAGCAGGCGCTGGGATGCAGGGGGGTCCCGGAACCCTGAAACGCTCTCCCACTGCACACGAATGCATGGACACTTTTCTGGACAGGGCTGTGGCTGGAGGCGGGTAGAGGCTGTCAGCCTAGATGCGCAAGGTAAGCTCAGCTCAGTTCTGCTACTGGCCTGTGCCTGGGGCTTCAGCCGGGGGTGGGGTAGGAGGCCCAGGTGCTCACTCACCGGGGGCGGGAGGCAGCAGAGGGGGTAGTGCTGCCCGCTGAACATCACGGAGCATGCTGGGAGCTGCTGGGCACTGCAGCCAGGGATGTGTTGGCCTGTAGGCAAGGGGAAGCCTTGGGTCGTCACTGTGGTGACCGTATAGGACAGAGGGACAGGTCCCTGGTGCACCTGTAGGAAGAGAGAGACCCAGGAACTGGAGGGAGGCCACTCAGCTGCTCCCACGTGAGAAAGTCCTACCAGGGCAGCTCCCTTCCCTTCTGTGGCTGGGGCCTACCCAGGTACAGACCTGGCTGTCCCCCTGCCCCAGGCCCCAGAGAGCAGAGAGCCCCCTGGGAACCCGGGAGGGGCTTTGACTCCACCACTCAGCCTCTGTGCAGCCCCAGGAACAGCCCTTCCCTTTTCTGGGCCTCAATTTACCAACTTGTAAAACAGGGCTAACGGTTCCTCCCCGGATGTGCAATGAGTTCAGCAGGTGAAGTCAGGGCTGTTCCCTCTGCTCCTCAGACTGGCTGGCCAGAGGCCAGGGGCAACGGGGTGGGGGGGCGTGGGGGGGGAGCATCCCGCCTACCTGCTCATGGAGATCAACCATGAACGGGCTCTGCTGGGAGGCTGGGTGCAGCATTCGGGGGCTCCCGCCGGCAGGAGCCGAGGCTCGGCGCTCCTCTACAGGGAGGTGTGCTGGTCGGGGCGGCGGCTGCTGGGAGGGTAAGCGCTCATCCTGGGCAGGTGGGCTGGCCAGGGGGCCCTCGCGGCCGGGGCTGCACCACAGAGAGGAGGCCCCAGGAGGACTGAGGGGGGCCGCTCATTCACAGAGCATGGAGAGAAGCCACGGTCACTACCCACTGGGGAAGGGAGATAGCTCAGGGCCCTGTGCCCCGCCACCCCTGGCCCCCGTGCCCCCAGCCCGGGCTGACAGCTCCAGCACCGGGGGCTCAGGCTCGGCAGGACTGGGAGGTTCCTTCCTACCTTCCCCGGAGCTGGCCCGGGCTGCTGCCGGGTCCCGCAGAGAATCGCCGCTGACCCACAGGGACGGAGGGCAGCCACCTAGTCACTGCCAGAGCCCATGGTTGCATCGGGGGTGGCAGAGGGGTGGAGGGGTGGGCCGGGGCTCACAACCCTAGGAGACAAACCGACAAAGGAACTAAGGCACAGAGAAGTCCAGCCCCTTGCTCCATTAGGGGTGGCGGAAACAGCATCAACCCCCTGCAGCCTGGTACCAGAGGTGGGCCACTGGGTCCACCACGCCCCCGTGTTCCCCATGCAGCATGCACTGTAGCACCGGGGTTCAGGGCTGACAGACCAGGGACAGGCTCGGCCTGCAGGGAGCCCAGGCCTCCCATTTCCTGCTCTGAAGTGAGATCAGGGTCCCCCTCAGGGTTGTGGTAAGTTCAGAGGGCTGGCCAGCATGCTTCCAGGCCAGGTGGCTCTGGTGAGGTTCCCTCAGGGTGGGGTCCCCAGGGAACCCTAGACTGGTGTGACAGTCTGCAACTTTGACCTCCAGATAACCAGGGTTCCTGGGGCGGGGGCGGTGGGGACGACTCCAAATAGGCCTGGGGCCCAGTTCTCCTTCCACTGTCAGGGGTCAGGGGTTCTGACCCAGTGCCTGCTCTCGAGGGCTCCCAACCCAAGACAAGTCAGTACAGTCGTCCCTCCGTACCCACAGGGGATTGGTTCCAGGATCCCCTATAGATACCAAAATCCAAGGATGCTTAAGTCCCTTATATAAAATGGTGTAACATTTGCAAATAACCTACACACATCGTCCCATGGACCTTAATGTAAACCATTTCTACATTACGTATGACACCTAATAGAGCGTAAGAGCCACGAAAGTGGTAAATTCCAGTTTTGGCTTTTACAACTCTGTAGAATCCTGCCCCCTCCCCAATATTTTCAATCTGCAGTTAGCTGAATCCATGAATGTGGAGCCTATGAACATAGAGGGCCGACTGTATGCTTTCTTTCCATAACCTGTTCCCGCAGCGCCTACTCAAGTGGTCTCCATCTAGTCTTCAAGGAAGGTACTGTTAGCTCCATTTTGAGGAAGAGAAAACTGAGGCTCAGAGACAGGAAAGGACTTGCCCATGGCCCCACAGGAAGTGTCAAAGCTGGGAGGTAAGCTGACTACAAGCCTCTTGCTGCACCCTGTTGCAGAAGGTGATGAAGGAAGTGAGCCTCTGGAGGACTGGAGGCAGGGCAGGAAGGGGCTGGGGGATGGACAAACCTGACCAACACAGCCCCCAGGTGGGAGGTGGGGCTTGCTGAGAAAAAAAAGGAAGCATGCACCTAAATCTAAGGGAGGAAGGTGAGTGGGAATGAGGCGGGGCCGGAGCTGGGATCCAGGTGGGGAAGTTGGGGGGACTGTCATTAACTCCAGAGGCTGGAGTGAGGCCCTGGCAGGGAAAGGCCTGGAACCTGTCAGGCCCTGAAGGGTGCATCTAATAGGACCAGCCCTTGGCTGTTCCTGCCACAGGGAGCCCAGCCTCCATCCCACCAAACTCCTATGCTTCCTTTATACCCAGCTTTAAGTGTCACCACCTGGCTGACACAGCCGGGGAACTGGTGTGCTGTCCCCTCAACACCTTGTTCCTTCTTGCCAACAGTGGGAAGAACATTTCCTCTGTGCTGAGCTTTACCCGGGCCCTAAATCTCTAAACAAGGCTGCAGGGGAGGCTCTTCTCTACCTGATTACAGCATGGGGCCAAGGCCATGGCCAGGAAGTGTAAGGGCTAGAATTCATGCCTTCCCTGCCCAACTTGGGCTCTAGCACTTGGCAGAGGGGAGGGCAGGGCCCAGTGATCAGCTTGTGTCCAGCACAGGGCAGGCTCGATGTAGTAAATGCACACTGGAGAGCCGATTACATACGGCCACAGTCTGGCAGCAGTGAAGTTAGCGCCAGTGATTAACAATTGGGAGATGACAGGGGGGAGGGTATAGCTCAGTGGTAGAGTGCATGCCTAGCATGCAGGAGGTCCTGGGTTCAAGCCCCAGTATTTCCATTAAAAAAAAAAAGTATATAAACCTAATTCCCCCCCGCAAAAATACAAGCAAACAAAAACTGGGAGACTACATAAAAACCTGGCCTTGTGGGAAGGGTGGCAGGAAACAGATAATCTGGTCCCACTGGGCCCTCATTCTGCGTGGTCCCCCTCACTCTGCGCATGAGCTTTCCCTCTAGGCCGCTGCAAGCCCACTCCCTGCCTGCCCACCACAGGTGAGTTGGTTTGTGACCTCTGGCCTGGGCCAAGCACATGGCCTTACACACACACACACACACACACACACACACGTACACACACAGCCTGCGGATAACCCAGCCGAGCAAACAAACACTAAGAGTCAGAGGAAACCCCCCAAAAACTGAAACAACAGACTCTCGGCCTGGCCCAGACCTCCTGAACAAGGGCGCAAATTCCCCAGCGGTTCCTGCAGCACAGCCAGGCTTGAGAACCTCTACCCTAACTGACCTCAGAGATCCTGGGAGCCCGCAGGCCTACCAATGAGGGGTGTTAACAACACCAACTACAGCACTTCCCATGGGCCATCCTCATGAGTCCTCAAAACAACCCCCAGAGGCAGAGACACTGAGGCTCAGAGAGGCCGGTCCAAGGCCAGTGAGCGGGAGCTGTGAGTGCACGAGGACACGGCAGTGCCCTCACTGCGCCTCTTGTCCCAAGCTGTCTTGCTGAAGCCTGGGCAGTGTGCAGGCTCCGGGGTGCGGAACCACAGAGGCCCAGGCCCAGGCCCAGGCCCACGGCAGTTTGCTCTGGCCAACCTCTTCAAAGACACCCATTCCTCAGGAAAGGGAAGTGGCAAGGAGCTGAGAAACCAAACCAACAGACAGAAGGGCCTCTAGCTGGGGACAATGGTACCAAACCTTGCATCTTACACATGCTACCCTGACTTCTGGCCAGAGTCTTAGCTGAGGACTGGACACTGCTTCCCCTGAGCCTCAGCTAACTCATCTGTAAAATGGGAACAGTATTAGTAATAATCACCACCCGGTGGACTGGCAAGGACTGCTCAAAGGCCACAGCAGTGATTTGTAAAGCTTAGGTGTGAATGATCATTATCAGAAAATAAGACAGGATGGCTTCCACCCCCATCCCCCAAGCAGAAATCAGGTGCCACTTCAAGACCTGAAGGAGACAGCCAGGAAATGTGCCTCCCTCTGGGAATACCGCAGCTGGCAAGGGAGGGGGCCCGGGTTCTTGACTGGGAACAGAGATGGCCCCAGGGTAGACACACTTACTTCACAGTTGAAGAAACTGAGACCCAGAGAAAGGAAGTAACTTGCTCCAAACCATAAAGCCAGAGAGCGACAGAATTAGTCCTGGCTGGCCCACAGGCCCCAGTTCCCTCAACCCCATCCATAGCCCCAAGAACTACCTAATCTCAATTCTCTATTCCAGGCCCTAAAAGAGATCAGGAGAGCTTTCTCTTTCAGGCATCCTGACTAGGCCCATTGTGGAGAGAAGTGAGTGAGGGCTGGAGCTGGAGCTGGAGCTAGCAACTTGCTCAAGGTCAACAGCAAGGGTTGGCCAGGTGACCACCACCTAACTGCTCCGCCTTTTGCCATACCTCTCCTGTCTGGGCTCTCAATGAGGTCTGGGTAAATGCGTCTTGAAGGTCCTGTCCCTAAATCCAATCTTGCCCAGAAGCAGGCACTGCACCTTGCATCTACCGTCTCCCCAGGGGGCAGCCAACTCTCTACTTCCAGTGCCCCAAGCAGCTATACACCATCCTGGTCTAGGGAGACCCCGCCATACCATTTGGGCTTGGGAGCTGTTGTGCAGATAAGCCAAGTCAGGCCCAGAGAACAGAAGCACACTCAAGCAGGTTTAGAAGCCCTCTTCCTCCTCCCAACCCCCCCTCCCCCCGCAAAGGCACCAGCACTGCCTAGCAGGCAAGCAGAGTTCCCCAGCTGCAATGCCTGGATGGAGCTAAAGGCAGGACCACCAGGCTGGTAGCTAAGAGTCTTCTGCTACCCCAGACTACTTGAGTGACCTTGGTCAAGGAAATCTCTTCACTTTTGTGAATCTCAGTTGCCACAACTGTAAAATGGGGGTAGAAACCTCTCTTCCCAGAGCTCCCAAGTAAAACCAGAAGAGACAAGAAACCTGGTAGTCATATTAGTGGGGGAGAGCACCAGTGCCCCTCCTCAGTATGGGCCAGGCGCGGGTTGTGGGGTTCTGAGGAGCTTCCTCAGCCATCCTTCCCTAGGGATGGGGGCAGTGGGCCGAAGTGCTGATATTCGCCCGAAGAGGGTCTTCCTTCGTCCCCCTCTCACTCCTTTATGCCGTGTTCAGAGGGAGATGAGGGGCGGGTGGCCACACTGCGGCGTCGGGGACGGAGCGCTGTGACTTTAAGAGCCAAGGATCCCGGACCATGTGCTCGGCGTGAGACAAAAGCAACAACAAAGGAAGTGGCGGCGGCAGGGGGAGGGGGCGGCTCCTTCCTCTCCAACCGCAGCGCTCTGCCTCGCCTCGGGAGAAGGGAGATTCGGCCAGGCCTTGGGGTGCGCTGGGGATGGGGAGGGGTCCCTGGTTCTGGAGGCCTCGCCGCTCCCGCTCCGGACTGCCCGTGATTAACTCCTGCGGAGCCAGCTAGATCACAGCCCCCAGTCCCAGGGGAGGGGGGCGGGAGTTCCAAGGATGCGGAAATCGGGAGTTGGGGGCTCTGGCCCGACTCACCTTCGGCCGCCTGGCCACACGTTGACTCCTTTGTTCCCGATCTAGGACGGCCAAGCTGGGTAGGGGGCGGGGAGTGGGGGTGTGCTGCCTGGACCCTTTAAGAGCCCCCGCCCTGCGGAACAATGTGCTCCCCTCCCACCCCCCGGTCCAGGGGCAGTCCGGCTCCTTCCGGGCCCCTCTCTTTGTTGTCCGTCCGCCGGGCGTCTGCCTCGCGAGGCCCACGCGCGGTCAGTCTCTAGGCCCAGGCCCTCGGGGAGCGGGAGGCGGCGCAGGACGCGGCCCGGTTTGCGCAGCTGCCGGCGGCTGGCCCTTTAAGAACTGTCCGCGGCGGCAGCGGAATGTAACAAACCCCACATTTGATTCACAACATTCGAAACGGCGGGGTCGCGCGCCAGGCGGGAGGGGGACTCGCGGGGGCGCGCCGGGAGGTTCCGGCAAACAGTAACCGGCTGCTGCCCGCGGAAGCCCCGCCCCTCACCAAGAGCTCCGCCCCGCGGTAGCACGGAGACCCAATCACCCGCCGCGGCTCGGCACGTGATTACTGGGCCGCCATCTTGGAAGGCAGGTTTTTTTTTTTTCCTTAAAAAAAAAAACCCTCTCGCCCCCACCTTCTCGTTTAAAGTAGCCGCAGCCATCGCAGGCAAGGGGCGGGGCCACATGGCCTGATCTAAAGATGGGAGACCCCGGGGTGGGCAAGACAAATCGGCTGCAACTCTAACTTGCTATGCAAATTCGCGAATCACTCGTGCTTCTGAGGCTCAGTTTCCCTGCCGGAGAACTGGGTCCCGCCTTGAGAGCCGCAGCCTGGACTTACTGTGTCATGGTCCCCTCTTCAGGACAAGGCGGCGCCTGGGACACTGAAGTGCAATGGAGCTGCCCTTCGACGGGGCAGAAGCGGCCTCTTAAACCAGCCAGCCCGAATGGTTAGGAGGGCCCTAAGAGCCCTGGGCGGGCTACCTCCCCGGAGATGACGTCAGCCCTGAGAGCTACTGCGCCGCGATGACATCATGGCCTGTCCGCCCCGCATCTCGTTGTTTATACTACGCGGTGGCTTTAAAAAGCTGGGACGGCCTGGATTGCCCAACGAACCAATAATGGGCAACCCATGCAAATAAGCTAATGCTTGCCGGGAAGGGGGATTGGCCCTGCGCACGCTGACATCACAGAAACATTCAACCGCCCCGCCCCCAGCGTGGCCGGGGAAAGGGGCGGGGAACAGTTTGAAGCTGAGGAGCTGGGGTCCGGCGCTCTAATTGCTCTAGGCCAGGAGAGTTTGGCGTCCCGCGGAGAGTTCCCTGCCTAAAGGGATTGGGAAACTAAACCCAATTAAGTCTTAAGTTTCTGCTCTCCTCCACCCAGCAACTATGAGACGGATTACTACAACCTACCCATTTTACAGATGAGTAAAAAGAATCAAGAGGGGCGTCACCCACCCCAGGTCACACAGCTATGTAGAGTGGCTGAGCAGCTACTTGAACCCAAGCCAAAGCCGAGCTTTGCTCCCCTTTGCCTTGGTGCCTCCTCAGGCAGATATTATACAAGGTGGGGTATTACCTCCACTCAATTATTTAAGGAAAAAAAAAAAAACCCTCAATTTCCAAGAGCTGGGAACAGGCCGAATAAAGAATGGTGTACGCATATAATCAACTCCTCTGTGTGGAGCTCTGACATTCGGCTACCTCTTAAGACAGCCCTAAACAAGATATCAACATAAAATGTTAAACATTTGTTAAAGCTGTGTGGCAGGCTACTAGCGGGGGTGGTGGTGGTGGTGTGTGTGTGTGTGATTTTCTGTGCTAATTTAGTATATTTCATAATCCCAAATTTAAAAATAAAATTGAAAGCAAGATACTGAACACAGTATAACAGTATCAATTAAAAAAAACACCGGGTATATACAGTATCTGCATAGAATATTTCTGGAAGGATAGACAGGAAACTAACAATTGTCCTCAAGGAGAACTGGGAGAGAGCACTGGGTTGAGGATAGACCTCTTATTGTATATGCTTTTATACATTTGTTCTTTTTGGGGGTGGGGGGAGGTAATTAGGTTATTTACTTATTTTTAGAGGACGTGCTAGGACCTTGTGCATGCTAAGCATGTGCTCTACCAATTAAGCCATATCCTCCCCTCGTACATTTGTTCTTTTTTTTTTTTAAACCCTACACTGTATAAATTACTAGAAATACTAAAGAAATTTACTGTAAAAGAGTGTTTTAAATATTTTAAGCCATAAAAAAAAACCTGTATTGCTTTAGAGTCAGAAATCCCCCTTCAGGAAGGCGATCCAACAGAAACAATCCAGAAGCAAGTCTGGGGAACAGACGTGCTTATCGAAGTGTTGTTTAGGCCAGCAATAATCTGACACCACACTGGATGTGCAGCCGGCAATACAATGACTGAAGGTGGTGCCTGTGCACCGTTTGCAGATCTCTAAGGACACAAGATCAAGTTCATGAGGCAGTGCTACAGATGTTACCTGGAATGCCACATTCTATCTATCACAGTTAAACTATGTGTGCATGAAAATAAATGGGGATGCCTTTTTCTAACCTTCTCCTTATCAACTCTTCCTTCTCCTAAATCCCTTCCAACCTTTTATTTTTCTTCCTATGTAAACGCAATTAGAAAATCTTTCTCACATTTGAAGGTACCTACCTACATTAAGATCACCTCTTTCACTCATGTTGGGTTAGAACCTGCAATGGCTCCATAATGCTTGGCCTTCCGGGCTGTGCTCAACAAGACAAGGTTCCCTCACCAAACTTTTCAGGTCCACCTCTGCCCAGCCTCTCTCCCACAACTACAGCGGCGCTCCTAGCCTTCCCTGCCTGCCCCCTTCCTGCCTTTGCTCAGCTTGACCGATGTGCCTGGGATGCCCTTCCTCTTCCTTTCTACCAAGCCACTCCTCATCTCTGTCCTTCAAGGCTCTGCTCCCGTCTTACCTCTTACAGGAAGCTGTGAAGTCTCCAGCTTGCGCTCAACTCTCCCATCTCTGAATTCAGGCCTAGATGCACCCTGACCTTCACTTCCTGCCATTTAATTTGCATGCAGCCCTGTTATCCTTCACATCTTACTCAATAATCTCCTCCTGGCCTGAGGGGATTTGGCATTTTTAAATGCACTGACATCCGGCCTTTACTGAGAGGCCGACCCCACAGACTGGGTAACCAGTCTGTTTAAGGGTGAGGATCTGAGGCTCAAGGAGGTGAAATGACCTGCCCTAGGCCACACAGTGAGAATCCCACCATCAGAAAGCGACTGCAGTTACTACTGCACAATCCAGTCACTGCTCTGAAGCCACCAAGCCTCTGTGCCATTCTCTCAGCCTAAAAAGTCCTCAGCAACCCCCACTCACCTCTGGTAAAACCCTGCTCAACCTTTAGGGCTCAGCTCAAAGGTCGCCTCCTCGGAGCCTCTCCTGACCTGTCTGCTGGCTTCCTCAATACACAGCAAGACTGTTACTGCATCGCATCATGATGGCAGAAGGTACCTCCGTGGGACTGCTCCCCCGACCCCCAGCAGGGCCTCGCTCCCACTGAGCCGTGGATGCCCAAGGAAGGGGCTCTGGTTTTAACTCTTGCCTCTGATGCTTCAGGGCCAGGAAATTCCTACTCTGCCTTCTCTCCTGCATGACCCTCTGGTTTATTCCCCTGGGAGGCCCTCAGTACATCCTCACAGCCCTCCAGGGTTCCCCCCAGGGCCAGAGACCAATAACACATCTCCCTTTGACCTGAAAAACTTTCCTGGGCACATGCAGAATCACTCTGGAGCAAGTGGGAAGGAGGCTCAATTTCACTAGGTTTCCCAGAGAAGACAGAAGTCTGGACTTTCCTCCCAGCTTCACTGACAAGTCTTATGCTTTGGAACCCCAGTGCGGGCCTGTGGCCTGCACACCTACTGTGTGCCTCATTCTTATCACCTCACTCCCTTGAAGGCAGGTTCTGTTACCTGCATCTTACAGAAGAGGAAAGTGGCTCAGGAAATGACTCCCCTGGCCACAGATCCGGAAGTGTGGCCCAGGGCGCTCCGGAAACCACGGGGGGTGGGGGGGCTTACTCTTGCCCAGGCATCTGATGTGAAGTTCTGGGGATAAATCAGGGTTCTAGGGTCTCCTGCATGATCTGGGCAAGTCTGAACAGGTCCTCCTGATCATCTTCTCACTGGTCTTGCCAGTGACCTAAGAGCTAGGTACCAGTGTTTGCTCCATTTTATAGATGAGGAAGCTGGGGCAAGAGGGGATATGGCTCACCCACCATCACACAGCCATCAAGGGGCAAACCTGGGACCACATTTGAACCTAACATGAGGTTTGGTCCATGCAACACAAATGCCAACACAGGGTCCCCAGGGGTTGCTCACTATTCAAAAGCACAGGTGTCTCTGGGGCAAGATGAGACCAGGGAGGCTCCAGGATGGGTAGCTCCAGATAAAAGAGTGCAAGAGCAGCAGGGAGGGATTCAAATCATGGTCCCTCAAGTGCAAAGCACTGGATGCTATATTCCAGCTGCCACTCCTAGGCCGCCTCTGCAGGAGATGGAAGGGACTCTTCACAGGCAGGAGGAAGGTGGGGTCATTGGCTCCTTCTGTGGCCCGCCCTTGCTCCATCTGTCCACCTCGACAGTGGGCTGCCTCCTTCCCTCCATCAGGGTCAGAAAGTACTCCACACCTTTCTTCTAAGACCCCTCAAATCCTCCTCCAGATGTAGGGCCTAGTAACCTTCCCAAGTGGAGCTGGCAGAACACAAAGATGGAGGGACCATCCAGGGACGCACAGCACAGGCTGGTAGAGCCAGCTCAGGACACACACCTCCTAGCCACCACAGAGCATCAGACACGAGCCCAGAGCTTCACACTCCAGGGTGGGAGTTGACAGGCCCCCTGCCAAGTCCCCTCTGCCCAGGGTGGGCCGGAACACACCTGAGGCCCAAGCTTTGGCTTTCCTGAAAAACAGAAGCTGTTTGTGCATATGGGGGCGGGAGGAGTGTCTGTAAAGCTGCTCCCAGCTCTGGGTTCACAGCTGCAGCGCTCTAGCTCCAGCTCTGAGACTTGGTCAGCTATGTGGCCTCACTCTTCCTCAGTCTCTCATCTGTAAAATCAGGATGAAGACAACACTAGTGCCAGATGATGTTTACTGAGCACTTTGTGTAGCACTGCCGTTCATCTCCTGTCGCCTCTGGACGGGGCAGAAATAATCTGACGGCTAAACACAGAGCCTCTGAAGCCAGCCCACCTGGGCTCGGACCCTGGCTCTGCCTTTCATCACTTTGGTGGCCTTCAGGAAGTTACCACCTCTGTGAGGCTCGGTTTGTCCAAGTGTAAAATGGGGGTGACTGTACCTACCTCCGTGAGTCAATAGTGGCTCTCACTGGGTGTACACCTTTCGGGACACCTGCCTGACTTTCTGGGTCTGGGTCTGCGTTTGAATATGTGAGTTCTGTGGGTATGGGGTTGTAAGGGGCTCGCTTTTCTGACTCCTTCCTCTCCGTAGCTCCCACTGGAACCTGCAGGGACTGCAGAGGAAGAAGCAGGTACCATCACATCATACAAAAATGAAAATCGGGGGCTGCAGGAGTGGGGGCACCTGGCAGACCCAGGGAGATGAGTCCAACCGAATTCCCCATTTTCACTCCATCTTAAGCGTCTTCCCTACTCTCCAAAGCCAGCTTCCTAGGCCCACATCGCCTTCCCGGCTCCCGGCACCGTCTCGACTCAGGGTTAGTGGCCCTCTGGCAACGAAAGGTGTGTGACTTTGGGCGAAACAGACCCTCTCGAGCCCCCGCCTTCCTACACCCTCAAAGCAGTAACGACGCCGTTGGTGAGCAGTGGTCTGTTCCCCGGACCCGTAGCCGCTACAGGGCAGGGCTCGGGTCGCTCTGGCTCCCCAGCGGCTGGGACAAAGAGCGCTGGTAAAGTGTTTGGGGCAGACATGGCGAGGGCAAACGACTGCAACTCTGCCCCGGACGCCTGGGCCCCAGCTGAAACCGAGACCCGCCAGAGGTTGCAATCGGTACATGCGCGGGGCGCAGGGTACGCTGGGACTTGTAGTTCCCAGGGGTCCCCGTACTGGGGCGCTTGGACCTAGCGGGCGGAGCGGCTCTGGCTCCAGGTCCGCGTACAGCGAGCTCTGGCCCTGCGGACGCAGGCAGAGGCCTCGCTGGAGGTTCCTGCACCACACTGCCAGCCCGCGGCCGCCCCCTATCGTTCAGTCCTCTCTTGCCCCGCTCCTCGGGCGCACGGCGCAGGGTCCAGGCCGGGCGTTACCTGGGGCCGCGGCGGGGCTCCACCCCCACCGGGCGGCCGGCGCGTCGCTCCCGCTGCAGCCCGGGGTCCCGGTCCCGCTGCCGCCCGAGCGCCGCCTGCCGCGGCCCCCCCTCTGGCCCCACGCAGTGGAACCGTCCGCAGACCTCTTCACCCAGGCGCGCGCGCACGCGCGCGGTGCCCACGCCGGCTGCGCAGTTTCACCCTCGCTCCCGCGCGCGTATGGAAGTACCTGGACTGCACCAACCGCGCAGGAGCGGAGGGCGGGGGGGCGGGGCGTGTTGGGCCACGCCCACTCAGTGTCCCGCGGCGAAGGGCGCGCAAGGGCGAAGCGCCCAGCCACCTCCTTACTACCCGTGTGACCTTGGACGAGTGACTAAATAGGAAAGATAATACGACTCCCTGGCCGTTCAGAGAACCTTCGCTTGGCGGATAGTCTGTTCCCCTCCCCCAGCCTCGGAATTTTTTGCAGGGGTTGGTAGTGGAATCAGGGATCGATACACAAAGAGCAAACACTCAGAGATCAGTACATCTTGGTTCCTCCCTTTGGGTCATTCTCTGAGATTCAGTTTCCTTGTGTGTGCAATGGGAGCGATGATATCTCCTTCGGGAGGTAGGGAGATTCTAGTGACAAGAGAACGCCCATGCCTATCGCTAGAGCCAGCCTGGACCAGAGCGTGGCTGATACCTGCTGGGCTCCCCGCCGCCTGCATCCTTGGGTATAATTGGCCGAGGACTACAATTCCCAGTGCGCCCCGCTCCCACAGGGTCATGCCGGGAGTTGTAGTCTCTGCAGACCTCGCCTCTCAGAGACTGCCCCCAGGAGGCCCTCTTTTCTTAGCCCAGGACGTGGCTCCAATGCGGAGGGCTATTTAGGCCCGCACACCCGAGGCTGACTTATTATTTTTTTAAAGTTTATATTTGTTGAGATATTCCCATGTGCCAAATAATATTCTAAGTGCTTGACACAAATTAACTTAGTTGTTCCTTAAAGTCTGGTGACTGATTGAGGGAATATTATTCTCCCTGTTTTACAGATTTGAAAACTGAGGCATAGGGAGCTGAAGGGGTTTTGCTGGGAAGTGGCAGTGCCCAGGATTTCTGCTCAGGCTTCACATCTAGAGCCTGCTTTTTCTCTCATTCTGGTTCATCCTTAAACAAACATTTTGTTTTGTCTTGTCTTGTCTTTCTTTCTTTTTTAAATCAGAACTACATTTAGGCCAAATTTAGGGTATACTAGTTATACAGTAAAATGCACAAATCTTACTTATATAGCTGAGTGCATTTTTTCATAAATGCATATCCCCGTGTAACTAAAATGCAATCAAAAAGTTACCACTCCAAAAAGTTCCCTCTTCCCCCCTGCAAGTCAGTTTCCTCCAGACAGAGCTATTTATCTGCTTCTTATCCCTACAGATCTATTTTACATGTTTAGAACTTCAGGTCGGTGGAATGGCTGGCTGTGTAAATGCTGCCTTGTCTTCATTCTGCACCATGTTTTTGAGATCCAACCTGTGGTGTGTATTAGTATTCTGTCCTTCCTCCCCCGGTCCTCCAGCTTTATTGAGATCTAATTGACATACAACATTGTGTAAGCTTCATGTGTATTACACTTATACAATACATTTGTATATTGCAAAATGTTTCCCCCAATAACCTTATGTCCTTCACCTACACAGTTACCATTTTGTTGTGTTGTTATGGTGAGAACATTAAAGCTCTATTCTCATAACAACTTGCAGATTATCTTATAAGTACTTTCAAATATAAGAGAGATACAACAGTGTTAGTGATAGTCACTTTGCTGTACATAAGATCCCCAGAACTTACTCACCTTATAACTGAAAATTTGTAATTTTTGACCAACATCTCCCCATTTCCACCTCCCCACCCCCACCCCAGATTCTGGCAATCACCATTCTACAATGTATCTAGGTATTTGACTTAAAAAAAATTCTACATATAAGTGAGATCATGCAGTATTTGTCTTTCTCTGTCTGGCTTATTTCACTTGGCATGATGCCCTCCAGGTCCATACATGTCATCATAAAATGGTAGGATTTCTTTATTTTTATGGCTGAATAATATTGCATTGTGAGATATATCACATTTTTTTCATCTATTCATCCATCGATGGACACTTGGGTTGTTTTCAAGTCATGGCTATTGTGAATAATGCTGTAATGAATCCCATGTCTTTTTTTTTTTTAACGTGCTGAATGGTCTTCCATTGTATGAATGTACAATAGTTTGAAACCAATCCTTTGAACGCATGACCCCTGAGTTCCAGCCAGTTTGGTCTTTCAGTTCCCCCAAGGGCTAGGGTCTTTCCAGAGTGGGGCTTTAGACACAGTTCCTTCTGCCTGGGCTTCTCTTTCCTTCCTCTTAGCCTGACCTACTCTGCTCTCACACAGTCTCCCTCTGTGGGGGCAAGGATGCTTATCCCTACCTGGCCGGTGCCCATCGTCATGCACAGTGCCCGGACAAAGTGAGCGTTCAGCCCTCATCTGTTGAATGAACACGAAAGTGGCCAGGGGGTGCCCAGGAGGGCTGTGTGACACCAGCTTGCATTCCTCGAGGGCTCAGAGGTCTGTTCCATCTCAGAACTCCATTACCTGGACTGAAAGAAAACAACCACATGTTATTGTACCTTCCCTATTTCCCTGATGTGGAAACTGAGGCTCAGAAGTGGAGAATGGCTTATTGTAGGTCACACAGCCAAGAAAGGACAGAGCTGGAATGTGAACCCAAATCTGCCTGGCTGCAGCACCAGCCTGGGATGGTGGTGGTGGGGAGTGATGGGAAGGAAGAGCTGAGGGAAGGTTCTGGGGGAGTTGTCTCAGAGCAGCGAGGGGCAGCGAGGCCTGGTGCTCCCGGAATTTAGGCCCAGTGCAAGTGGCTGGGGCAAGTTTGAAGTCAATAAAACATGTACAGTTGGGGCCATGGACTGAAGGTCATGGGAGGAGGTGAGTTCCCCATCACTGGAGGTGTGCAAGCCATGGCAGAACAGCCCATTAGAAGGGGTCCTTTAGAGGGAGTGTGTACCCTGGGGAAGGGGTTCAGAGGCCTGGAGGGAGGTGAGGAGCTGGGTCCCATGAGTCCCTAAGTTCTTTCTAAGGTGGAAGGCTTCAAGTCTCTGACACCAAAGGGCTACTCTTGGGCTGTTCCCTCAGCTGTAAAACAGAGCCAGAAAGGAAACTTATACTTTGCAAAGCTGTGTGCAACATGGAGGGACTATTGGAAGGCTGAGGAGGGACTGGACATATTCACAGCAAAGAGTCACATTCAGCGCAGGCTCTCCAGGGCACCTCTGACGCTGTACCCTGAGGGTGGGGCTCCAACTAGCAGATGAAGAAGTCACGGTTCAGAGAACAGTCAGTGGACGTCATACAGCTGGTCAGAGGCAAGTGAGGACCTCCTTCCAACTTGATTGATTTCTGAGCACATGGTGAGTGCACACAGTAGGTTGCCAGCAAAGACAAGCAACGAAAAGTTTCTCTGGTCAAAAATTGAAAAAAACCAAACACCTAGGACATGTGTATCTGAATTGCTACCTCACATGCACACCCTTCCATCAGTGGCCCTGGACTAGTGCTTTACCTTGTTACCCAGTTGAAATTTATAACAAACCTATGGGTTGGGTTCTGCTGTTGTACCCATTTTACAGATGAGGAATTTGGGGGTCAGGGAGATGCACTGCCTTGCCTGAGGCCCCCAGCTGGTAAGTGCTGGGGAAAGAATTATGACCCAGGTCATCTGAGTCCACATTCTGGCCTCTTATCCCTGCTTTGTTCCTGGCTGCCCACCACACCCTGAAGCTGACTCTGGGCCTGGGCCTGTTCCTCACACCTAGATCGTCACAGCCCAGAGCCCAATGAGCTTCTCAGATTGCCTTGTGGCAGGCAGACAGGTGCCCCTTGAGATGAGAAAGGCACCATCTGGCCACACCTGGCTCATCCACATACTGTCCAAAGGTCTGAGCAGACCAGGACACGCCCTGTGAGGGCCAGAGAGTGACTCAGAGCTGTTGGCCCCAGCAGTCAGAGCAGGGAGGGAGAGCAGGGGCTGAGGCTGGGGTCTGCCCTGCCCGGTTCTGGGCAGAGAGACCAGGCTAGCTCCCTTGGTCTGGGGCCTGGCAGAGTTGCCTACCACTTAGGCCACCCGTGATCCCACCACATCACTACAAAAACTAACATTCCCTGAACCTTCACTCTGGTTGGGCACCTTGCCATGACGTCATTTCATCCTCACTATCGCCTTCCGAGGTAGGCTTCATCTATTACTTGTAATTTACAGATGAGGAAATTGAGGCTTAGAGAGATTCTGTAACTTGTTCCACTACAACTGAACCCTACCCTGACCCTAAACCTGATTTCTTAACAACTACGTTGTAATAGTCATGTCAAGTACTGTCCAGCCTCCTGCAGCATCCTTGGAGACACACAAGTGGAAATGCCTCTTAAGTACTAGGAATTGCACCATGGCCCCCAGATCCTGGCTCCCTCTGTCTCTGTGTCTCTCTCTCTGTCTCTCTCTCTCTCTCTGTATGTGTGTATGTATGTTGGATGGGTGCTGGAATTAATGGAGCACAGATCCTGTTTCTCTTTTTGCCTTGCCTGCTGGGAAGCTCACAGCCCACTCCATGGCCAACTCTGACGCTTATCCAGAACTTCAAGGCAAATATTTAAATATTGTATGGACTCTATTCAGGCCTAAATTCACCTCATTTTTCTAACTTGTTTTCCCTTCATCCAGGTTTCTTCACTTTTTTAAGCTTGTTGTAGCACATATTTTTTCCAATTCTTAAAAATTGTGATGAAATATATATGACATAAAATTTATCATCTTAACCATTTTCTTAAATGTACAGTTTAGTGGTATTAAGTATATTCATATTGTTGTGTGAACATCACTGCTATCCACCTCCAGAACTCATTTCAGCTTGCAAAACTGAAACTCTGTACCCACTCCATCCTCCCCCAGCCCCTGGTGACTACCATTCTCCTTTCTGCCTGTGATTTTCTCCACTCCAAATAACTCCTATAAGTGGAATCAGTTTTTGTCTTTTTATGACTGGCTCGTTTCACTCAGCATAATGTCCTTAAGGTTCATCTGTGTGGTAACATGTGTCAAAACTTCCTTCCTTTTTAAGGCTGACTAATATTCCATTGCATTGATAGGTCACATTTTGCTTATCCATCCGTCTGTTGATGGACACCTGTTGATTGCTCCCACATTTTAGCCATTGTGGATGACACTGCTGTGAACACAGTGTATGCACAGCATATATATTTTGATCATCTGTTTTAAATTTGGGGGTTTGGGGAATAAACTTTCTATTAAAATGCCTGGCATATAGTGTTAATCAACACATGTATATATTAAGGGTAAGTCAGTTGTGGTGCCTGGCCAGGAGAAGAGAGTCACCCAGGATGATGACAAACAGTGGGCATGTGTCCTGAGAAAACTATGGTTTCAATGCCCTGGGGGCCCAGACAACTGGTGGGTGGGGTCCTTGCCACACGCCGGGCCCCAGGCCAGGAACAGTATCTCGATTATCTGATTTTATCCTTGCAAGAATCCTATGAAGCAAGTAATATTATTTTCTCCAGTGTGGATGTCCATTATCATACTACAGGGAGAAGTGGGGACTCCAGGAGGCTTGACAACGAGATGACCAAGCCACGTTCAAACTCTGGCCTCTCTAACCTCAACTCTGTCTGGGCCCTTTTCTTAGCATCTGGGTGGGGTGGGAGAGGGATGGGGCACTTCCTGCCTTGAGGGGGATTGTTATCAGGACAGACCAATTCAACCAGGCCTAGCAGAAAAAGGAGTGTGTTAATTCAGCAACTGAGGAGTCGGGTGGTGGATGGCTTCAGGCATGGCTACATCCAGAGGCTCACACACAGTCATGAGGAGTCCAGGTGCCTCTATTTCTTAGTTCTGCTCTACTCAGCCTTAGATTATGTCTCAGTAGACTTCACTCTCATGGTTGTAAGATAGAGAGCTATTGGAAGCCACATTCCTACAGCTTAGACATCCCAGCAGGGAGGAGTGAGGTTCTCATTCTCAATAGTTCCAACAAAAGTCCTTTATTTGAGTCCCGTTGGTTCTCCCTGGCCCAGCTTTGTGCACATGTTTAAGCGGGAACCAGCAGCTGTGGCCAGAGGGTTGCTGTGCTGGACTGGCCAAGCCTCATCTCATGCCCCTCAGGATAAGGAGAGGGTGAGGTGAGGAGGTTCCCCAAAGGAAACTGGGTGTTGTTAGCAGGGAAGCGGGGAGAGCTTCAGGGCAGCCAGAACAGGGGTGGGGGGAGCATGGAGGAGGCCCCAGCGGGCGAGGAGAAATGAGGCGAGCCAGGGCGGGGCTCTCCCCTCATTGTAGGGCCTTGGTGCTGCGGTCAGAGCTGATTCTTGGTTCATGGTCACTTCCCCCCTCTGAGCCCCACAACCTTTCTCTGTAGTGATCATAACAGTGCCTGCCTCTCCTGGGCAGCAGAGAGACCATGATGTAAAGCACACAGTAGGTACTCAATAAATGCTGATCCCAGCTCCTCTCAGGAGGCACAGGGATCTCCCCCCCAGGACTTCCCTGGAGCTGAAAGCGTATTTGCATGCTTCAGGCCTCACTGAGTGCCTGATCTGGGCTGGGTGTCTCCCTGGCCAGCCTCGCAGGTCCCTGGCACGGGAGGACCTAGCACCCCCGGGTCCGGACGCAGGCAGCAGGACTCAGAGAGGGGCGGCGACTTCTCTAAGCCTCCCAGCCAGAAGAACTCTAGGACCCCTTTCTCCTGTGTCGACATGGGGATGGTTGGGCCTCTGAGACTGGAGGAGGAGTTGGGGATTTGGACTCTGCCAGGAGGCCGTGGGTGCTGGGTTGGTACCTGAAGCCAGCCCGGGGGTGGATGAGCCCCGGGGGAGGACAGATCCCTCTGAGGGCCTCCACAGAGGGGAATAATCGCTTCTCTGCGGAAACCTCATGTTTGCTGGTTACACTGTTTCACTAGTTCCCTCCCCTGACATTTCCTTTCTCACCTTCCCACAGGTCCCCTGCCTGAGGACTTTTACAGCAGGGAGAGGACTGAGGGTCCAGACGTCACCCTCCTCATCCTTTTCACCTCCTGCCTGCCCCGGGGCTGGACCTGGTTCCTGTATCCTCTGGGCTCTTCTCTGCCAGGCCCTGGCTCTGTGGCCTAGGCCTCCAGGCCTGCGGGCATTGGGGTCCATTGCCTTGGTCCTGCCCTCCTGCCTGCTCCTGGGCTGCTGTCAGGGCCTCCTGAGGAGTCATTCTTTCCCAGGAGGTGTGGTCTCTGTCAGGGTTAATGATTCCTCATGGGAGGCGGAGATGGTGCCAAAGTCTGCCGGCCGCACCACCACAAACCAGGACAGTGCCCACCTGTGCCCGCGGCGCCAGCCTCTGCCTCCCGGGCCCCTTCTGGGGCGCAGGTAGGGACAGCACCGCTCTGCAGCAGGGGCGCGCCGTCTCCTGGCGAGGGGTAGGGACTGAGGAGGGTTGGTGGAGCCAAGGTGAGCTTTGGGGACACCCCCACCCCAGCTGGGTGGGAGCTCTGGGCAGAGGGAACGCACACTGGGGCTGGGTTGGGCAGACCTGGAGTGAGTCCCAGCCTGATCACAAGGCCTCTGTTTCTTCTGCAGTTTGGGGCAAATGATGTCTATTGCCAGGGTTCTGATGGCTCCCTTCCTTCCAAGGCCTTGGGCAATTTGGACCCACTGAGGATTCTTCTGAGGATGAGAGGGAGGCAGGTCCCCTAGAGCAATCATTTCACCTCCCTGGGTCCCTTTCACAGGAAGCCCCGAGAAGTGAAGACAAGGGTGGCTGAGCCTGGGGCCCCCAGAGCTCCAACTCAACTGTTTGGGTTCAGATCCCAGCTCCATCCTGACTTTGGGTAGGCTCCATAACTCTCCTGGGCCTCAGTTTCCTCATCTGTAGGATGGGGATGGTAACTATGCAGGAAAGGGGCTGAAGAGCCCCGGAGCAGTTCAGCCTGTGGTCCGTGATGGGGTCCAGTGCCTCCTCGGTCAGCACTAGGAAGTGTCCAGCTGGGACTCAGTACAGGCTGGCCCCCAACTCTGGCCCATTCCCAGGCCCCAGCACATGTCTTCGCCCTGGGGTACCGGGTGGAGACTCAGCTGAGAGCTGGGTGGGCCTGGGCCACTTCCCTGAGGGAGGGACTGCTGGGTTAGGGCACCAGGCACAAAGCAGGGGTCCGGGCACCACTGAGACCCAACTGTTGGAAACAAGCCGTGAATAGTATGTGAACGCTGGTTCTCACTGGCACCCTGTTTCCCAGCAGGGAAACTGAGGCCCAGAGAGGATAAGGGCTTGCCTGGGGTGGCACAGCAAGTAAGTGAAATGCTGCAGTCTGAACCCAGGGCCATTTGACTCCAGATCTGTCTGCCAGGGAAACAGCCTGGGGCTGGGACAGGAGGGGCTGCATCCCCTCCACTGGAGTCGAGTGGAGCCCAGACCAAGGCTGTCCCAGGGGCTCCTGGTTTAGGAGCCAGTCTGGGTCTAATGCTTTGCCCCTTCCTCTGGGGCATCCCTCTCTGAGCTTCTCTGGGCCTCAGTTTCCTTACCTGGCCTCTGGAATGATCATTCCTATAGCTGGGAAACAACGCTGAGAAGTAAAGGAGAAAGTGGAAGTGAAGGTTGTGGTCAGTTGGAGGTGGCGGTGGTGGTGCCTGCGTGTCTCAGGAGGTGGGGGCCAGAGCCACTGTAATTCACCCCCGCACCCTCTCCTACCTTTCCCCAAGCTCGTTTTGAGAGTAGCGGGAGCATGGGGGAGGGGGTTTGGGAGAAAAGAAGCAGTAACTTCCAGAATGTAGACAGTCCCCTTTTTCAGAAGGCAAACTGAGAGGCAGTTAGGAGGAAGGAGGAAGGAGGAAGGAGGAAGGAGGAAGGAGGAGCTGCAGGGTCAGCTGTGCAGTGACCGGGCCCAGAGAAAGGGGCACCTTCTTCACTCCCGGGGCTGGGGCTAAGGCTGCCTAGTACAGGCCTGCGGAGAGGGCTTGCATAGGTCCTGCTGGTCTCCTGCCCTGTCCAGCCCATGGGTGACTCCATTCACTTCTTGGTCACTGGCGCTTGCTGTGCCCCCTGCCCTGGCTGGGTTACCAGGAGCTTCAGGGACAGAGGAGGGGCCACCAACACCTGAACTTGGCTCCATACCTGACCTCACTTTGGAGGATAGAGAATTTGCACAAATGCAGAAGACAAGGGGAGGTGTTCTGGGCAGAGGGGAGGGCATATGCAAATGTATGGAGGCAGGAAAACCTGGTGTGTACTGAGAAGAGGTCAATTCAATGTCTCTGGGCCACAGGAAGGGGAGAGCAGCTTGTGTGGGAAGAGACCCAGCCCCTGTGAGGCCCTAGCTTGTCAGGAGGAGGGAGGCATGGGAAGTGTGTTCTGCGGTCAGTGGGAGCCATGATGGAGGTTTGAGCTGGGGAGTGGCTGTGCCCAGTGCCCGGGGGAAGGCTCACTGGTGGGGCAGGTTCAGCCTGTACCATCCTGAGCTCACACGGGCTCTGTGCGTTTTTCTCAGGTGACCAAATCCAGGGGATGACGCTCCGAACTGTAGAACTTTGGCCTCATTATGATCAAATGAGCCTGTGTTTATAAAGGTCTCTGTGACAAGGAGGAGGCAGGATTGTCTGAGACGCAAGGCAGGAGGGAGGGGGGAGTCAGAAGAAACTTCAATGAGGACTGAGTAGAGCTGGGTGTGGGAAGGCGGCCTGGAGGCGGAGGCCGTTCTGCCTCCACCTGGACCCCCGAGGCTCTGCGCGGCCTGTGGGCAGAGTCTGGCCGAAGAGGAAAACGAAGCCTGGAAGGAGAGAGCACAGACGTCCTGCTCTGGGCTCTGATTACTAACTGGGTCACAGCCCTTCCCCTCCGGGACCACGGCGTGCTAAGGACGCCATTGTAATGGGTGCAAAGTTCCACCACAGCGAGCGCTCCCCCTTGCCAGCTCCCTTCCCCTCAGGACTGGATCCAAGGGCAGGCATCTCCCGTCTTCCCAACTGCACTTTGATTGGCAAGGAGCGCACCTAGCATACCTGCGGCTGAGCCCTTAGTGACTAATTGTCTTATGGCCGCTGATTCACCTCTAAAGGAGCAAGAGAGCAAAAGAAGTGAGAGGGTAGGTCCAAGAGCACACCCCAAAGGGGTGCCAGGATTACCTGCATCTGGCCAGTGTTAAGTGTCCGGGCTTTTGCTCACACAGTGGATGCCAGCAGCCTGAGGTCATCACCAATGCCCAGCTCCATCTGCATCTCTGCTGTCAGGCCACCACCATTCCCATCACCCCACAACCATCACCACCACCAGCTCCGTCTGCATCCCCACCCTCACCACACAAACGTTACCGTTGGGTCCATCCCCACCTCATCACTGCCACCATCAGCTCTTCCATCCCCTCTGCCACCCCTACCCCTAACACAACTGCTGGCCCTGTCTCAAATCCACCTGCACAACCAGCTTCAGGACTGCCTCAGTCACTCCCTACTCTTCACCCTAACGCCATCACGCCAGCACCTCCCACAGCATCGTCGTCCCCAAGCAGAGTCTTTGTCTCACCGAGGACTATGGCTCAACACACATGGGAGGCCTGAGGACTTATTAGTTCTTCCCAAGAAGCCGAGGCCGTTCACATTTCCCACCCGAGCTCAGCGCAGCCCTGCTATCCAACATGTGAGCTGTTCCCAGCTATCATCTTTGGGGATCTTGGGGAGCCACAGTTGTCACAGCCACTTCCCCGTGGGCACTGGCTAGAGTCCCACTACAGGTAATGGAAATACAGTCCCTGGCGCCCTCCACACACAGCCCCACCCTGTTCGTGACCTCTACGCTCCCTCACAGAGCCTGGGCAGGATGATGGGCGCAGGGGAGAGACGGGAGCAGTTTCCATGGTAACTGCACTGGAAGTAGCGGTCCTAAGGGGAAGACAGCCCCACGAGATGCGATGTGGAAGGAAGGGATCTGCATTTGCTGAGCAGCTACTGTGTGCTGGGCACTGAGCTGGCACCTTCTGTTCTCATTCACTCCTGATCCTGAGGGCGACAGTCTTGGTGACCAGGATCCTGCCTCAAGGCTGCATTATTGTTTCTCCATTGTTCCTCCCTTGTCTCTGCCTCCCCTCCCTTCTCTGATTGGCAACTGTTTGAACCTGCCCTTTGGAGCTCCGGGAAGGTCAAGGAGGCTGAATGAAGCCTGTCACCTGTTGTTTCCTACAAACAAGAACCAGGGAACACGGAAAGATTTGCACTGGGAAGGCGCTCACAAGGTCCTGCTTGGTGTCAGTTTGATATGTTTGCCTGTTTTCCTGGTGTAACTACTTCTTTACTATTTATCTGTTGGTGGACATTTAGGCTTTGAATTGGTTGGTCTACATATGAAAGGAGGGTTTGCAGGCAGGTCGTTTGTTCTGTCTAGGAAATGGCTAGCCGCGGGAGGGGCAGTCTCTCCCAGGCCCAGCGGAGGGAGGCCTGGGCACCGCCGCCCCTTCCCTGACGCCTCTTCCCTCAGGTCCCTCCGGACGTGATGGCGTGGCCGCGGCTGTCCTGCCTCTTGCTTCCTGCCCTCGCCGTGTCTGGTGGGTACCTCCCCTCCCCCACAGGGTAGCACTAACCTGGGGACCCTGGGCAGAGCCCTCCAGGAGGGAGGTTGCTACTTCATCAGGAAACACCCTGCTCCTCTGGCCTAGCCCCATGCCTGGCTGTCCCCGGGAGGCCTAGGGAGGAATCCAGGCCCAGGCAGGTGAGCTGGGCTGCAGGTCGACCAGTGAGACGGGATACAGACTCCCATGGGGACAAGTGGGGGGGGGTCAGTCTTTACAGGGGTGTCCAGATGTTTCAGCGCTCCAATCCTTACAGTGGCAGCCAACGTGGCCCCGACCTTCCTGTCCAACATGTCCATAGTGAACCTGCCCGAGGACCTACTGGTGGGTGAGTAACCGTCCCTGTGCCGAGACCGTGCCGAGCCCTCACCCACAGGAGGGTCCCGGGGGCTCCCAGGTGGGCTTGCTTCCCAGCCCTGCAGCTCCATGGCTCGTCACGGGGCAAAGGTGGCCTAAAGGGAGTTTGTTCCAGAAGTTTGCTTTCTCCTTTTCAGCTTTTGGGTCAAGGGCTCTCACATGGCATCAAATAGTTAAAACTCACGCCAGGAGAACGTTCCTCCCCTTTTCCATCTCTTTCAGTCTGTCTGATTTCCCCGAGGAGAGTGTGTGCCCTTGCTACCATTGTCTCTCTTCTGTCTCTCTCACTTGCTAATCTCTCTCCAGCCTCTGCTATTTTATTTTCCCAAACTAGCAAGGATGGGGGGGGGGAGACAGAGACAGAGACAGAGACAGAGAGACAGAGAGAGACAGAGAGAGACAGAGAGAGACAGAGAGTGAGCGAGCGAGTGCAGACTTTAGGCTCAGAGCCTTTCACACACAAACACATCTCACCAGAAGGCACTGCCTTTGCCTTGTGTTTCTTGTCTTCGGAGCATTATTACCTTCTATCACTGGCAGGTAGGATGGGTTTTCCCGCTACAGTAGCAATCTAAAGTTTGCTTTTAAAATAAATGTATTGACATGAAATAGGAATTCAGTTACAAGAAGAGTCATAAGTGACAAGACATGGATGTGGCACAGACCGTGGTAATGTACAGGACTGAATGACGTTCAGGAAACATCATTTCAGATGAAGCTGTAGGGACTGGATGCCAAATTCCCAGCAGGCAGGATAGGGGATGAAGAAGCAGAAAGGATAGATAGATGACTGTATTCATTGGGATATGGGGTGAGCCGTGCAAAACAGACCCCAAGTTACAGAGGTGTAAACAAGGTCAAGGTTTATTATTCTCACACAGCCGTCTAGAGCAGCGAGTCCAGGGCTGTTGGAGGCTCTGTTCCATCAGGCTATTCCTCACTCCATGCTTCTGATGTCAGGACCCTCCATCTATGTCCAGGCTCTGCCTCCCCGAGGGCATGGCCCTCATCATATGGTCCAAGATGGCTCATGCCATACCCTATTCCAGGGAGAGGTGTGAGGAGGAAGGGGCCAAGAAGGCTTGTCCCCTTCTCATAACAGGATTCCAGACTTTACACATGTTATTTCTGTTCACATCTCACTGGCCAAAACTTAGCTGCGTGCCCTAGCTGTAAGGGAACTTGAGAAATGAGTTTTGTTTTTTTCAATGGATGTGTTGGGGGTTGAACCCAGGACATCATGCTTGCTAAGCATGTGCTCTACCACGGAGCTATACCTTTCCCCCAAGAAATGAGGTCTTTATATTAGTTGGCCGTGTGCCTAACTCAAAATCTAGGTTTCTATTAGTCTGAGAGAAAGGGGATTGTGAATATTGGGAGACAATTACAGTCTTTGTTGCAGTGTCAGAATTGGGACCCCAGGTATCTAAAGCTGCAGATGAAGCAAGAGACTGCATCAAAGAAGGTGAACTCCAGAGTTGGCCTTAGTCTTGGTACATGAAGAAAGGATGGGCGACAGGTTTTGCAGCCACTAAAGCCACATCCATTTGGAGGTGGTTGCCAGGACAGCAAAGTCTGTTAAGGATTATATTAATAAAGGTTTAAAGCCCAGAATGAGGGAGGGGATAGTCTCATTATATCCTGAGATGGCTTAATTCGTCCTGGAAGACTGAGCTGAAGTCAAACTATTTGATATCTATGAATGTCCTTTGTACAACAGAGAAGTAGTGTATACATGTTAATGATATTTTACATATATTTTCACATCTGTTTGTTGAAGGACTAACACATACACACACACACCTCCAGACTAAAGTCACAAATATATGTAACCCAAATGCCCTCAAGATCTCCATTCTCATGGATAATCCTTTAATTTCATGTCTCATCTCAGCCAGACCAAATGAGGGTCTTCTCTTTCATGATCATAGGGCCCCTCTCTGGACTTTCTCAAACCACAGAGTTATTTCCGCCTTCCTGAGATGACTTTTATGTCTCTCTTGGTGTGTGAAAGCATTTTCAGTCAGGTTTTAAAAAATGTTATTTAGACATTTTATTTTGAAGTATAGTATATGCTCAGGAAAGCACATGTAACTGCCAGGAAAGAGGACCTTGCCAGCACCCCATCCCCTTCCTCCCCTTCTAGCCATTCCCCATCCTTTCTCCCCTGCACAGGACCTGTTCTCCTGACACTAACACTGTACAGTAGTTTAGTATTGTAAGGCAGACTTTTAAAAAATACACTGCGTTTTAAATATTAAATTCAAGTTTAGTAACAGAGACCTAAAATATGTCTTTTATTTCTAGAGTGCTTATTGATTTGTTTGTTACATTTAATTTTTTTTTAGACAGACTTTTGAAAAAGCCTTTCTTCCCTGACCCACCTTTCTATGACCATGGACAAATGTGTACAGAGAAGGATTAACACACACCCACTCCCCTCCCACATTTCCTTGGGTATGAAGGCTGTTTTGTGTTTTGATATTTCTGAATCAGGATGTGTCTTATAACTGAGATAGTCACTTAACACAGAATGACTCCACCCCAGCAGTCATTAAATTGACAATGTGTCTCACAACCAAGGAAACGTAATGTAGACACTGACATTGTTTTAGCCTGATGGTCTTCCTGGAGGAGGGGGCGTGGGTGGGGAGAGATCAAGCTTCTAAGGAGTTTCTGGAGGAGCCAGGACTGCTTGAGCAAAGAAGAGCAGACTCCAGGTGTGCCGCCAAGACTGTCCCTGAAGGGCTGTTGTGGGCAAGACATGGGGGCTGGTTCTCCCAGACCCTCAGGCTGGGTGCTGCCTCCCCCCCCCGACCCCAACTGCATTGTGCTGCACTGTTCTGGCACTTTTGCTTTTATACGCCCCTTCCTCCAGAAAAATATATTAAAAGCGTACATTTTTTAAATTGAAGTATAGTCAGTTTACAATGTTGTGTTAATTTCTGGTGTAAGCATAATGTTTCAGCCATGTATATACATACATACTCCTTTTCATACCCTCTTTCATTATGGGTTACTGCAAGATATTGAATATTGGTCCCTGTGCTGTACAGTAGAAACTTGTTGTTTATCTATTTTATACATAGTAGTTAGTATGTGCAAGTCTTGAACTCCCAAGTTTATCCCTCCACCCCCTTCCCTCTCTGGTAACCATAAATCTGTTTTCTATGTCTGTGAGTCTGTTTCTGCTTTGTTAATAAGTTCATTTATGTCATTTTTTTTAATGGTGCTGGGAAAACTGGACAGCACCATGTAAATCAATGAAGCTAGAACACTCCCTTACACCATACATATGTGTCATTTATATATATATATATATATATATATATATATATATATATATATATATATATATAAAACAAACACTTCTTTATCAATTCATCCTCTGATGGGCATTGAGATTGTCCCCAGGTCTTGACCTTTCTGATTTTAAAGGAAATTAAATGTTCTTGTGGGCCTCGTGGGCAGCTCGGCCAGGTCAGTATTGAATTAGGTGGCCATGGACCCTGGGCATTCCCTGTCCCGTCTCCAGGTGCCGAGGCCTTCTGGTTGGCAGCTCAGGACAGGGACAATGACCCTCTGACCTATGGGATTAGTGGTTCCTATGCCTACTTCTTTAGTGTCACCCCGGAAACTGGGGAAGTGAAGCTGGCCAGCCTTCTGGACTATGAGGTAAAGTGAAGCAACCTGGGGAGTCTTGGTGATGGGGCAAGGAGATGGGGAGAGCCCTTGGGCCCTGAGCAGGGCTCACCCTGGTCTCTTTCTCTCTGCCCACTGCAGACGCTGTACTTGTTCGCCATCACCATCTCTGTGAGCGATGGTCACAACAACCCAGTGAGTCAGAAGTGGGGAGGGGAGGGTGGCCCAGGGATCGGAGACCAGGGGACTGAGGGCCCAGTTCTCACCCTGTCCCCCGTCTCAGATGAGCAGAGTGAGCCCCAGTGAACAAAAAACAAACTGAATATCAATTTTTATCAAAATTATACTTGTCTGTTTTAGGGTCATACAATCTTACAAGATTTTAATATTTATCATTAATTTATGTAATTAGATAAATATATTGTTTACCTTTTGTGTATCTATTTTGTATATCTATTGTATATCATTAATCTCATTATTAATTTATACTAACACACACATTAATAAAAAAACAAGTGCCAAATACCTCCCTACCCTCTCTCCACGGAGATCATCACTTTCAACCCCTTTGACTGAGTAGGTTGGTCTCAGTGTTCGTACCTTTCAATAACATGCTTTTATAGCTGTGTCTCATGTCTGTGAAAGTTGGGTTTTTGTCTTTATAACCTATTCCCCGAACCCCATCCATTAAAGAAAAGATTGTTTTAATGACTTGGATATTCATAAATACTTTCTCTCTGTAAATATTTTAACAACTGCAGATGTGGGGAGGGTGTATCTCAGTGGTAGAGTTTGTGCTTCGCATACACGAGGTCTTGGATTCAGTCCCCAGCACCTCCGTAAATAAATAAAAATAAACGAAATTAATTGCCTTCCCTCACACAAAAAATTTTTTTTAAACTGCAGATAAAATTCAAATCCCCTTGGGGGAATCCTTCCCAGCCCACTCCCACGTGAGGTTTCCACCATCACTGTGTTCTTTTCTATCCTCTCTAAGCATTCACATACATATATGCATCCACGAAGGAAGATCGTAGTTTTTGGTGTGCTTTCTTAAACCCACATGGGATCCTTCTGCACATATGGTCTTGAACTGCCTTGTCCACTTAACAATCAGCTTTGTGGGGTGGGAGAGGGTATAGCTCAGTGGTGGAGTGTGTGCCTAGCATGCTCCAGGTCCCAGATTCAATCCCCAGTACCTCCATTAAAAAACAAACAAACAAATAAACCTAATCACCAATCAGCTTTGGAGCCCTTTCTGTGTCTGTCCATGAGTCCCTCTTTCCTGTTTCCTATATGTCTGTAGCCCAGTGTGGGGGTGAACCACCGTGCTTAGCTGGTCTCCTCAACACTGAAGTTGCTCACAGCTTTACACTGTGGCTAACAAAGCTAAAAGGAACATTCTTGTAATAAGACAGACACATTTTAGATTTTTTAAAATGACCTAATGATTTCCACCGTGTACTCTCCAATGGTTCAGACGTGTGGAGAGAGAAAAACTAAATAAGGAGTAAATCCGCATGAAGTGTATCGGAAGTTCTTTGTACAATATTTGCAACTTTCCTGGCCTTTGACATGGTATCAAATAAAAAGTTACCCCTGACATTGCCTGATTGTTCACCGGAGAAGCTACGCCAGCTTGCACGCCCCTCCAGACACTTCTCACTTTGCTTTCTCAAGTGCCCACATTTTCTCGGCTCACCTGGGCTTTCTCGCTTGCAGGTGCAGAAGGAAATGCAGGTGATCTTGGAGGACAGGAATGACAACGCGCCCGTTTTCCAGAACACTGGCTTCTCCACCAGCATCAATGAGGTGACATCTGCCTTAACGGGTGTATGAGTAGGCTACAGGCATCCCAGAAATCTGCTCAGAGTGGGAAGGACTAGAGACAGCCAGCAGGGGATCCAGGATTGGACAGAGGACCTCCTAGAAGAGGCAACTACAGGAACCAGATTCAGGGCAGGCTACGTGTAACCCATGTACAGTAGTTACAGCAACATTCTGCAACCCATCAGGCTGGATTGGGATTCTTTACGTTATAGATGGGGGGTGAGGGAGAGGAATTGATTTTCTCATATAGCTGAAAAATTAGCGGTATTCAGGCACGGCTGGATCCAGGTACTCAAGCCATGTCATCAAGAAGAGATTTCTCTCCACCTCTCAGCTGTGCTTCTCTTGTTGCCTCCATCCTGGAGTGAGGGAAGCAGGTCTCCCTTGTAGGGGTGGAAGTGTCCCCCAGCAGCTCCAGGCTCACATCCTACCAGCTTTGCAAATGCAACACAGACTGTCTCTTTCTCAGTGGTTCCAGCCAAACCTCCAGGGCTGACTCTCTTTGGCCCATTTTGGGTCATGTGCCCATCAGTTGAGGGGTGTGGAATGCTCCAGTTCTTCTAAGGCTGCATCATGGACCTTCCCTTCTGAAAGGGGCAGTCCCACTTGAACTGTATGGGCAGGAAGGAGGTTCCCCAGTGGACCCCGAGCAGCAGACACAACACCACTCCTGAATTTTCATTACCACGTGGCTTCGAAGACATGCAAGTTGTGGGGCCCTCCACTAGGCTGCTGAGGTCCAGACAGCTGTTGGACAGGCTCTGACCGAGTACCTACTGTGTGTCCGGCGCTGTCCTTGGTGCTGAGGATATCCAATGAAGACAGTCTTGGTCGCCACCCTCAGCAGCTGAATCGACAAAGCATTAAACAAATAGGATTATTTTAGATGGTGTTGAGTTCTATGAAGAGCATAAAACATGATTGGGGAGGGGGGCTGCTTTAGGTTGAGCCAGTCAGGAAAGACTCCTCTGGGTAGGTGACATCTGAGCAGAACTAAATGGTGAGAAGCCTGGGTAGTGTGTTCCAGGTATTCCAGGCAGGGAATGGCAGCTGCAAAGGCTCTGAGGTGGGAATCGGCCTGGAGTGCTCTAGGTATAGCCAGGAAGTTGGTGTGGATGGAGGGTGGAGGGGGAGGAGGACTAAGGTCAGAGAGGTGTGCAGTGGAGAGGCCTGACCTTGGAGGGCCATGGAGGCAGTCTGGACCGTATTCTGGGCAGAATGGTTTTGGGAAAAACTGGCTGGTTTTGAGCATGAGAGTGATGTGGTCTGGTTCAACAACCTCAAAGATCTCTTTGGCCATCTTGTGGAAATAGTGAGGGTGTGGACAGGTCCTGGAGGCAAAGGCCCCCCAAAAGAACCTTCCAGCTCTGCAGGGCGCTGTGTGGAACCTGCTGCTGGAGGCTATAGAGGACCCACAAGGATGTTTAAGCAGGGGCGTGGCACCTCCTGGGTTCTGGAATGACCACTCATGCTGGGGCTTAGCAAATCAGAAGCCAGCTCAGGAGGCGGAGGGGCTACGTGAGGAGAGGAGGAGGGGGGCCCTCTATCCCTGCCTCCATCCAGGTGCCTGCAGTGGCCCAGCCCAGGTGGGAAGGGAAGGGAAATGTCTGTGGAGCGCTGGGTTTCAGGTTCTGGAAGATCTGTCATTATCTTCATGGTACAGTTGGGGACGCTGTAGCTCTGGGGAGGGGCGTGATGTGGCATTTAGGAGATGGGTTGGAGCTTATAGGTGACAAGGCCCTCATTACAGACCCTGCCGGTTGGCTCCGTGGTGTTTTCCGTTCTTGCCACGGACAAAGACACAGGGTCTGCTGGAGCCGTGGTGTACTCCATAGAGAAGGTAAGTGTGTGTGTGTCCACGTGGGAGCGGGGGTCCACCGCTCCTCATGGCCACCAGGGGGCAGCATCTCCCACACAACCCGCAGGGACCTTGAGGACCAGGGGCTCAGCGGTGGCCCAGCCCTGGTCCCCACACCTTCCCCTGGCCCCCTCTGGACCTCACTTGGCCCAGCTGCCTAAGGAGGGTGCATGCTGCGGACTGGACCCTTTTTCCCACCCTCTTGCCTGGGGCACTGTCTGGCTCTTGCCGGGTTGATGTCACCCCATGTGGTGGCTGAGGCACTCCTGGCTTCACAGAAGAGAAAATCAAGGCTCAGGGAGGTCCAGGGTCTTGACCAAGGGCACGCAGACAGTGAGGGGTGTGACCTTAATTCTCATGAAGACACACTTGCTAGCCACAGCCCGTGTCGCTGACTGCCCACGACGTGCCTGGCCCCTGCCTCAGCTCCCCTGACCATCCTTTCAAACCACTGAGGCAATATCTGAGCCCATTTCCCAGAGGTGGAAGTCGAGGCTCAGAGAGGTTGTGTGAGCTGGTGAGGTCAAGGGCAGAGTCGGGACTCGACCCCAGGTCCCTCAGAGCAGGTCCTGGGGGCAGGGCCATCCCGGGGGAACCTGGCCGACTGTGCTCCGCCTCAGGTCACCCCTAGCACGGACGGCAACGAGCATCTCTTCCGGATCCTGTCCAACGGCTCCATCGTCCTCAATGGCAGCCTGAGCTACAACAACAAGAGCGCCTTCTACCAGCTGGAGCTGCAGGCCTGTGTGAGTGGGGGCGCCGGCCGGGGCGGGGGCACCGGGACCCGAGCCCAGGCTCACGGAGACGCGTCCCCCCGCAGGACTCGCGCGGCTGGTACAACAACAGCCTCGTCACCCAGTGCTCCTCGCCCGTCTTCGTGTCCATCTCTGTAATCGACCAGCCGGACCTGGACCCTCAGTTTGTCAAGGAGTTTTACTCGGCCTCTGTGGCTGAGGACGCACCCCAGGTGTGCGGGGCACCCAGAGGGCTCTGGGTGGAGATGACTTGTGGGGAAAGGGTCTGGCCGCTGACCATGCCTCCTTGCAGGGAACCTCGGTGCTGAAGGTGGAGGCCATGGACAGCGACAGAGGCATCAATGACCCCATGATCTACAGCATCTCCAGTGAGAAGGGGGTGTCCCCAGGCGGGGGCGGGGACAAAGGGAGGTGTGGGGGCTCTGTCAGAGCCACCGCACACAGCTGCTCCTGCTGCCTCTTACCAGACTCCACAAGGCCCGGCTGGTTTGACATTGAGCCAGACGGGGTGATCACAGTCAGTGGTCCCCTGGACAGAGAGCAGCTGTTGGAGGAGGACGAGGAGGTGCAGGTGCAGGTCACGGTGAGTGAGGGGCTGCTGCCCTCTTTGCACCCCCACTCTCTAAACTCTGACCTTTAATCTCAGCTCTCTCTGAACACTGGTTCTCTGACCTCTGCCCCCTGGCCTCTGCTTTGCTTTCAGGCCACCGAGGAGCACCTCAACATCTATGGGCAGGAGGCCAAAGTAAGCATATGGGTCACGCTGAGAGTGACAGATGTCAATGACCACAAGCCCGAGTTTTACAGCTGCAGCCTGCCAGCCTGCACCTTCAGCTCCCAGGAGGCTCAAGTCAACTTCACCGGCTACGTGGACGAGCACGCCTCCACCCGCATCCCCATTGACAACCTCACCATGGTGGTCTACGACCCAGACAAGGCAGGGCACCCAGGCTGGGGCAGGGTGGGTGGGAGTGATGGCAGGAGATCACTGGGAGAGGGAGATGGAGAGTGACTGGCAGAGTGGGGTACCATGGGGCATGGTGGGGAGGTGAGCAGTCGGGGACCATGGGGCCAGTCACGAGTGTTGATGAAAACTGGAATTGTTGGGTGACGTTTGGAAACGTTGGGTGATGCTGAGCTGGTGGGTGGTCTTGTGTTGAGGCTGGTGCTAGGCGGTGGGGAACAGAAAGGCAGCACTGAGTGGAGGTTGATCCCAGATGCTGGGTAGTGCTGAGTGGCGTGTAACTTTTGGCGGTGTTGAGTAGAGGTAGTGATGGCAGATGGCGAAGCTGAGAGGTGTCAGGGTCGTACCGGATGCTGGGCGATGTGGGCAGTGTAGAGCACAGAGCGGTCTGAGTGAGTGCTAAGTTGGAGGGTGTTCTTATGTGGAGGCTGATGCTGGGTGGTGGGTGATTTAGGTAGGACTGAAAGGTGAATAACTATGGATGGTGTTCGGTTGTATTTGATGATAATGAGTTGGTGTGAAATGTCGAGTGAAATATTGGGAGGGCGGGTGTGTTGGGTTGGTGGTTGGCGTTGAGTGGAGTGCGGTGTGGAGTGGGGGGCGGGGGATGGGCTGACGGTGCTGGTGTTCGGGGTTGGTATGGGCGGTGAGGGCGGTGAGTGGTGGCTGGTAAGGAAGGCTCATAGCAAAGCTTATGAGGGTGAAGGGTGCGTGTCCAGGGTCTGCCTCTGCAGCCCAGACTGAGGCCCACAGTGCCTAGGGAAGATCTTCTGATGAGCCCACATTTACAGGGACTAGTGAACAGCCCACCCTCCTGGGTACCTCTTGCCTCAGTCTTCTGAGCGCCCCCTCTCATGGGACTCCTGTGGGCAGGGGGAGCCTGTGGCCAGGGGTTGGGAGGAAGATGCAGGTGTGGGGTGCCTGCTATACGGCTCACCCCTACAGGGCAGCAACGGCACCTTCCTGCTGTCCCTGGGGGGCCCCGATGTTGAAGCCTTCAGCGTCTCCCCCGAGCGGGCGGCAGGCTCAGTGGACGTGCAGGTGCTGGTGAGGACACCGTCGCTGGTGGACTATGAGAAGCAGGCGGTGATGGTGGTGCAGGTGAGAGATGCTCTGGGACGCCAGGGAGAGCGGGCCACGGGGCGCTCCAGTCCCAAGGCTGCTGCCTCTTCCCCTGTCCTCAGGTCGTGGCCACTGACTCGGTCAGCAGGAACTCTTCCATCGCCTGGGTGACCATCCACCTCCGAGACGTTAATGACCACAGGCCCACGTTCCCCCACAGCTTGTACAACCTCAGTGTCTTAGAGCACATTGCCAATGGCTCTGTAGTCACCAACAGCATCCACGTGAGTGATGGGGGACAGGGCTGGGCCGGGCTGGGAGAGACAGGGAGATGGGCAGACCTGGGCCGGTGGTCCCATCTGAGTCTCTGTATCATGTGATGTCACTGGGTCCCAGCAAGTGTGCACGCACCTGTGAGTGTGCATGGGTGTGCGTGCCAGGGGGATGTCTAGGTGTGAACCTGAGTGTGTCGGGGCTTCTCCCTTTGCGTCAGGAAGCAGGACAGCCCTGTCCTCATCGACTGCACAGTTGGCAGTGAATGCATGGCTTCCGAACAGTGTCCCATTGTCTGTCTCCCTCCTTTGCAGGCTGTCGACCCAGACACGGGTGAGGGGGGCCACATCACCTACAGCCTGCTCCCAGGGAATGGGTAAGGTCTTGGGGTGGGAAGGGGGCAGGTGGGCAAGCAGGACCCAGGCCCCCTTCTCTACCTCACAGCGGGGCTGTGATACCCAGATAAAATATAAGGCACCCAGTTCCATTTCAATTTCCGATATGCGACAAATCTTTTTTTTTCAGTATAAGTAGGTTGCAAACATTCCACGGGATATACTAAAATATTTTTCATTGTTCATCTGAAATTCAAATTTAAGTGGGCCTCCTGTATCTTGACTTGCTCAATCTGGCTGCCCTGCACAGGGCAGACATCTTTGCAGTGGATCCAGACTCAGGGACAGTGACGGTGAGGGACAGCGAGCTCCTGGACTGGGAGAAGCAGGCCGTGTACTACCTCACGCTGCAGGCCACAGACGGCGGGAACCTGTCGTCCTCCACCACGCTGCATGTCGTCCTGCTGGACATCAATGACAACCAGCCCGTGGTCAGCGGCTCCTACAGCATCTTCGTCCAGGAGGAGGAGGGCAGCGTCTCTGTGCCCATCCAGGTGCGAGCCGCCCTGGAGCTGGTGGGTGGGACGCGGGGTGGGTGGAGCACCAAGCGTGGCTCTGTCGTCACGCTGGCCCTGAACAGGAATCTGGGCTCTGGAGTGTGGCTCTGAGCAAGTCACTCAGTCTCTCTGGGCCTCCATTTCTTTTTTGGAATAGTTCTTCTTGGGAATAGTACTTATTCCCAAGGTCATAATGGATAGAAAGTGCTTGGCACAGAGCAAGCCTTCAAAAACATATTTCTCTTTTAAATTCAGGCCCCTGACTCATTCCAAAAAGGATTGAGGTGGCTTATATTTAAAAGTGTGATTTTTAAAAATGGAAGAAATTAGGAAAAAGAGAAAATAAGGTTGAACTTTTTTGTTGTTTTTTGGGGGAGTGTAAGGTAATTAGGTTTATTTATTTAATTTTAGGGGAGATTCTGGGGATAGAACCCAGGACCTTGTGTATGCTAAGCGTGCGCTCTACCATTTGAGCTATATTCTCCCCCCGCCACACAACCAAAGACATTTTTAAAAGTGCACAAATGTGCAGTTTAGCCCGGAGCCACACAATTGCTAGGAGTGGGCTGAAAACTCAGTTCGGAGCTTCCTCACGGCCAAAGCAAAAAGGGAAATGAGACAGTGGCCAGGTCACAGAGTCTATGAGATAAAAACCCACTATTGGCTCAGGAGGAACCTTAGAGAGAAGCTTCTCCCTGGGCCTTGAGGCTTTCAGAAGCTTCTCCACTGAGTCATCTGTAGGAGGAGGTAATTAGCTTTATTTATTTAGACGGAAGTACTGGGGATTGAGCTCAGGACTTGGTGCGTGCTAGTCACATATTTTGCCACTGAGCTACACCCTCCCCTTCACTAAGTCGTCTGTAAGCAGGCCTTGTGGGAAGCAGGAAACCAGGTCCTCAGAATGACGACCACGTGGCCCCTTCCTGGGGCTTGTGGTTTCCAGGGCAAGTTCCCATCTCATGACAAACTTGTGAGGCAGACACTCTAATCCCCATTTCACGGAAGGAGAAGAGCGAGGCTCAGAGAGGTTGAGTGGCTTTTCTGTGCTTGTACAGCCGGTCAGTAGCAGTGCTGCAGCTGAGGCCCCGACCTCCCTGTCCCCACACCTGGGCCTTTCTCTGTGGTCCTCAGTGCTTCTCACTCTGGTCTGTGGACTCCTTAGAGCGGGAGCATTTCAGATCTGCTGCTGGAACCACAGTGCCCAGCGTGAGCCCTGAGAAGTGCTTGGTGAATTCATCCGCCTGAGTTCAGAGTGCTGAGGGCACAACAGACAGGGTCAGACTTTTGGAGAAACCATCTCTGGGGCTGCCTACAAAGGGCACATTTCTAAGCAAGCTCTCAACAGATCTGGAACAAAAGACCTGAGGGTGGTGGTGGGCAGGGAGGAAGGGGAATGATTGGGTTCCAAGTCAGACTAGCCCAGCTCTGGACTCAAAGCCACATTTGCTAAGTCCCTACTATGCACCAGGTCCTTTGCTGGGCCCTGGGTCCTCTGAGATGAATCCACCATAATCCCTGTCTCCAAGGAGGGTGGCAGACAGTCATCCAAGGGTGTCACCGGTGTTGTACTGAAGGTAGCATAGGGGTTATGGAGGCCCAGGGGAGGCACCAACCTGGCCTGCAGTCAGACAGACAAGGTGTAGAGGACATTCAGGGTGAGGGCGCAGCATGTGCAAAGGCCAGGTGGCAGGGAAGAGCCTCTTGTACTGTCCTTGCTGGATCACCCCCAAGGCACACACAGCATGTGTCCAGGAACACACACACACACACACACACACACACACACACACACACTTACATTGGGTGAAGAATTTCAGCTATTTAAAAAATACAGCACTGAAGTAGTCATTTTGGGAAAATCAGAATTTTGTTGGACTTCACATTTATTCTTTTTAAATTTAATTTATTTTATTTTTTGTCTTTTTTTTTTTTAATGGCGGTACTGGGGATTGAACCCAGGACATAGTGCATGCTGAGTATTTGCTCTACCACTGAGCTATTACCCTCCTTGCCCCCACACTTATTTTTTATATATATATATATTTTTTATTGAAGTGTTATTTATCTATTTTTTTGATGGAGGTACCGGGGATTGAACCCAGGACCTCGTGCATGCTAAGCACGTGCTCTACCACTGAGCTATACCCACCCCCTACACACACTTATTTTTATGTTTGTCTGTTTTAAATTTTGCCTGTCTATATTATACTGTCCCCACGCCCCGATCCCCAGTGGATTATCAGCTCCATGAGGGAACTGTCTTTATCATGGCTCTATTCCCAGTACCCAGAACAGGGCCAGGCACATGGCAGGTACGTAGTAAACATTCGTGGGATGAATGAATGACTTGAGTGCTTAAGACCACAGAAGCTCTTGCAAACTGTTGGTCTGGCTGTCTTAGATGGGAGACTGAGGCTGGGAGACTGGGCAGCATCCTGATGGCTTCAGGCCCTGTGACTGCCCTCGTGGGCCAGTGCTGGAAGGGGAGGCTAGACTGCAGGGGTGGGGCTGGGGGCTGGGAGCACCTGGTGGCTGAATTCCCGCTCCTGCTCACCTGCACAGGCTCACGATGATGACCAACCAGACACCAACAACAGCCTCCTGCACTTCAGCCTGCTGCCCAGCGCCTACAGCCACAACTTCTCAGTGGACCCCGACCAAGGGATTCTCAGGAACCTGGGGCCCTTGGACCGAGAGGCCATTGACCCCACCCTGGGGGGCCGCATTGTGCTGACTGTGCGTGTGTCTGACTGTGGTGAGCCTGCCCTCTGGACTGAGGTCAACGTCACCATCACTGTGGAGGTAAGGCCTGGCTCAGCTGGGGTCGGGGCCAGGGTGAGCCCTGTGTTGGGAGCAGATGGCCAGGTCCCCCTCCTCCCAACTTGAGTCACACTTGTGCCCTTTGCAGTCTGGTGGGTAAAAGAGTTCCGGAGCCAGGCTGATAGGTTAGGATCCCAGCTCACTGGTTGCGTGGCCTTAGGTGATGGCTCAGCCTCCCTGTGCTCTCCAGTTCCCCATCTGTAAAATGGGGATGAAAAGAACATAGAATGAGTTAACAAATGAAAAGTGCTTCGAAGAGTGCCTGGCACTCACCCTCCAACCTCCCACCACCATTCAGGGGCAGAGAGAATCAGCATTTATAGTGCCTCCTGCACACCGGGCCCTGGAGGTAGGGATGGTTAGGACCATTCTATTGATCAAGAAACTGAGGCACGGAGAGGTTCAGTAGCTTGCCTCAGGTCATAGAATGGGGTTTTGAATCCAGCCTGTCTGGTTCTAAGGCTGCCACCAGCTCACAGGCACCTTTCTCTACAATGTCCAAGATGTGGTTGGCACCCCCTAGGGTTGTGCTGTACACAGCCTGCCCCACCCCACATAGCAGCCCTGTATCCCACTGGGTTGGGATGTGCTGTTTTCCCACAAGGATCCGAGTGAGACCTCAGGGAAAATGAGAAAGAAGACGAATGAGGACTTGTCAGCTGTACTTGGGGTGGAAAGTGGGCTGCAGAGAAGGGAGAAAGCAGAATTGCATTTCCTGAGTGAGCAGGGTCCTCTCACACCCGTGAGCTGGTCCTCACGAAGCCCTGCGAGCAGGGATGGCGACCCCATTTTGCAGATGAAGACACTGAGGCCCAGAGAGGTCAAAGTCGCATGTGAGGAAGAGGTGGGGCCGAACTGAACTCAGAGCTGTGCTCTTAGCCAAGCCTGTGAGTTAGGATGAACTTGAGAAGGCAGCCGGCCATGTGCATGGAGCCAGTGACACCATCCCTGGGAAATTGCCATCAGAAAACACATCTGTTAAAGGGGAGAGGGCTCTGTTTTTAAAGATGTCCATTCTACCATTATTTAGAAAAATCTGAAGGCAAAAGCAGATGCCCGTGGGCCGCCCTGGGGAAGGCACCCAGCACACACCAGCATCAGGGGAGGAAGAGGAGGCAGAGTCGGCCTGATGCTGTGACAGCAGGGACGGCGCTCTGTCCTGCACTCTGTCTGGGCGGGGTGGCCAGAGCTGGAGAAGGGTGGCGAGAGCAGAACCCAGCAGGTGTCCAAGGGCAGGACCAAGCGTAAGCCCTGGCAGGCGCCCCGAGCCCAGCCCCACATAAGCACAGAGCGAGCGTCGTGGGGTCGACCGAGGGCAGGAGGGACAGGAAAAAGGAGGGGACTAGGGAAAGCTTGGGCCTTTGTGGGCTCGTAATGATGTTGGTGCCAACGCCACAAATCTGAGAGTGGGGGAGTCGAGCAGGACGGACTGGGACCAGGCTGGGATTCAGAACCATCCTTCTGGAAAGCAGTGTCTAAGCTCTGAGTGGGGGTCAGAGAGACAGAGGAGGTGGGGCTCTGGAAGTGTACACCTGACTTCAGAGGTCCCACCACGGGCCTCTGGACCCCAGGGATGGGACCTGGGCTGGTCCCATCCTCTTGAAGGCTGTTTCCTCACCTGTGAACGGGCAGTGCTATGTGAGGAGAGAGTCCGGGCCTCGGGCCAGGGGAAATACGGACTTCTCAGGGGAGAAGGCTCTGGGGAGGCTGAACCCTGGGGGCTCCTGAGTTCCCTGGGCTCAGAGCTGCCTCTGCCTGCAGGACATCAATGACAATCTGCCCATCTTCAACCAGTCCAGCTACTCTTTCTCGGTGAGGGAGAGGGACCCAGGTAAGCCAGGGTCAGACTATCCGACCCCTTCCAGGGCAGACCGGAAGCCCTCGAGGAGGGTGAGGGCAGAGGATGGCGCCAGTGGCCGGGCCAGGGGTCCCTCCACGCTCTGCCCCTCCCCCGCAGGAGCGCTGGTGGGCGTGGTGGAGGCCTGGGATGCAGACCAGACGGAAGCCAACAACCGCATCAGCTTCAGCCTGGCGGGGAGCGGCGCCAACAACTTCATGCTGCGAGGCTCGGTGCTGGGGTCTGGGCGGGCTGAGGGCCCCCTCCAGCTGCCCGCGGACGTAAGCCTGGATTATGAGACACAGGCCTCCTTCAACCTGACCGTGAGTGCCGAGAACCCAGACCCCCAGGGGCGTGAGGCCACAGCAAAAGTCCTCGTGACTGTGGAGGATGTGAATGACATGCCGCCCACCCTGGACTCGGCCTCGCTCCGGGGCGTGCACGTGGCTGAGAACGGCTCCCAGCATGGCATAGTGGCTGAGGTGGTGGCCCGGGACGTGGACACCATGTCCCAGGTGGAAGTGCAGCTCGTGAACGTCATTTGTACCAAGGCCGGGGTCGACGTGGGCAGCCTGTGCCACGGCTGGTTCTCTGTGCTGGCCAACGGCTCTGTGTTCACCAATCAGAGTGAGGCCATCGACTATGAGACCTGTGACCTGGTCACGCTGGTTGTGCGGGCCTATGACCTCACAACGGACCCCCGCTTCCAGGCCTACAGTGACAATGGTGAGGCGGCCTGGCCTGCAGGGCTCGGCAGGCTGCAACATAGGGGCTGTGGGAAAGAGCTGGAACCTGCAAGGTCTCGGTTCAAATCTTGGCTCCAGCCCTTACCAGCTATGCCACTGGGAGAGTCATGACACGTCCCCAAGCTTTCGTTGCCCCATCTGTCAAGTGGAGTTGGCTAGTAGATTGGCGGTGGAGGTTAAGTGAGAATATGTTTGTAAAGCATTCAGTGCAGTCCTTGGCACACAGTAAGCACTTAATTAATGCTATTATGCTGTGAGGCAGTGTAAAGGAAAGAGCCAGATGTGCACACACATCCCACTTCTGACATCAAGTAGCAGTAATGATCATATTACCACTAGCATTTGTTGAATCCTTACTGCAGCCAAGAGCTATGCCAGGCACCTTGTAAGCCTTTCTTCATTTTACTCCCACACAACCCATGTGGTAGGTGGTCCCCTATCCAATTTTAAAGATAAGGAAATTGAGGCACAGAGTCAGCAGTTCAGTAATCTAGCTTACACAACGAGCAAGTGTCAGAATAATGTTGTGGTCAGGTGGGACATAACTGGGCTGGGCTCCATCATGGCTCGCTGCTCTTGCTGTGTGACTGGACAAGTTGCTCATCCTCTCTGAGGTCTGGGGGGGATACTTCCTCCCGCAAAGGCCAGAGAAGACTGAGTTAGTATCCCAAGTCAGGAGCAGGGGAGGGGACTAAGCATGGGTGATGCATGGGAGGGAGGCTGCTGAGAGCAAGGCTGAGGACCAGGCTTTCTGGGTCAGGTCTTTGCTTAGAGACCAAGGCCAGCCAACCTTGTCCCCCTAGGAAGCCTCCCCATCACCATCGAGGATGTGAATGACAATGCACCCTACTTTCTGCCTGAGGATAAGACTTTTGGTAAGCAACCAGCCTCTCTCCCCCCATCCACACTGTACTCTGTCAGGACCACCTTTGGGCAACTCCCACAGGTGCTCCTCAGGTCCCAGGTGTGCCCTTGGAAAGGGAGGAAACCTCAGGGTTTCAACAGGAGAGGATACCTGAGTCTTCATCCCAGCTCCGTCCCAACTCACATCTGACTCTGGGCCTCAGTTTCCCCATTTGCACAATGGGAGGTGGATGACTTGCTAACTAATGGCTCATGGGTAGTTGTAATGGGGGGGGGTCTCTGTTGATAGAGAGGTCGAGGGCAGGTTTGGAGGGATAAGCCCTGGGCTGGGCTTGTGGTCAGCACTTGGCCAAGTGCGCCCTGGCCTTGACCCCACTGACCTCTTCCTATCCACACTTGCAGTGATCATCCCAGAACTTGTGATGCCCAACCAGCAGGTGGCTTCTGTCCGGGTAAGAACTTGGCTACAGCTTTTGTCAGTCACATTACCCCAGGAGACCCAGGGCCAAGGCCTTCAGGCCTTTCAGCCACCCCCGCAAATGCTTTAACACTAGAAAGGAAGTTTATTGGCTCCAACATATGAAAAAAAAAAACCCAGAATGGAAACGAACACCTGCCTAATTGATGTGATTAAACTCCATTAATTGTCAGATGTAGTGGTCATAAACATTTCATGACCATGAAAACCACTTGCAGTGGTGTCCTCACTACGCCAGAATTCTGGAGTATTACAGAGAAATCAAAGTAACTGCAAATTAAACGAGTTCCTCATATTACAATTTCCAGAGCAAAATTATAAAAATATTTTAATTTCAATAACGTTGGAGGTGGGCATGTTTCTTAGAGGGTGGGGGCCATGCAGGGGGTTGGGGGGTGAGGCCTGGCTGGTCTCTTACTGAGCTGTGGAGCCACACCTTTCTGGAACTCACTTTTCCTCCTGGACAGGAAGCTGGCAGTCACCTCTTAGGGTTAAGAGGGGGGTTATATGTGGGTGCCACTCCTTGTGCCATGAAAAGGGCACCCGGGGAACAGGAGATGGATGGGCCTGGTCCTCCCCACTTACAGCCAGAGTGTGCCCTTGGGCAGGACGGGGTCTCTCTCAGAGCCCCAGTTTCCTCCCATAAAAAGAGGTTAGTAATTCTTCCTCTCAAGTTTCTTTCAAGCCTTAAGCAGTCAGTTTTCCAACCTTCAGCCAACTGCATGCCAATGTCTCGGGTCTGGCCATGGCTTTGAACACTTGTCTTTAAATCGACTCCTTTTTGAAACGTAACCACCAGCTTTGGTCTCCTGAGCAGTGACGTCAGTGGACTCCCAGCTCTATGTGCTGGTTACAGTCTTCTCTAAAAGGCACTAGAATGAATGGAAATGCTTGTGCCCTCTGGCTCAGTCATTCCGGGATCCACTAGGGGAATTTGTACTCAGGTTAGCAAGTGCTGAAACAAGGGATCTAAGGGAAGGTGACTGTACACACTAGGTGCTCAGGAAACTTGAGTGTCCCTGTGCTTGTGTGTGTGTATGCGTGGCAGTGGGGTGGGGATGGGTCAGGCAGGATTTCCACGCGGGAGGGACTTTGGGCAGTGACTTGTGTTGGGTGCCAGAGGCAGACTTATCCAAACCCTGTTTGTTAAAAGTATTTGGTCAGTGGCCTGGGGTAGGTTGATAGAGTTTATGGGGACCAGCCTCCCAGGCCATCCTAGCCTCAGTTTCCTGCTGGGGCTGGAAGGGTGCCTGGCCTGGCCCCCCAGATGTTGTCCACTCTTGCTCCCAGGCCAGAGACAGTGACTCAGGGAGCAATGCGGCCATCCTGTTCTCCATCCTCCAAGCGGATTTCATTGCTAAGGATGGAGCTGTGATCCCTTTCCAAGGCTTCTTCCGGATCCTCACATCCTCGGAAGCCAACGAGTTCATTGGCAACATTGAGTAACTGCGGGTAGCCCCTGGATGGGGGGGGGCGGGGGAGCCAAGCGGGGCCTCAAGGCAGTGAGGTCCCCCATCATGGGAGGTGTACAGGTGGGTTCCAAGAGGACTCCAGCTTGGGTTTCAAGACTGAGCTATGCCCTCCTACTTTCTGTAGGCTGGTGACCAACCTTGATTCCACTCTCCAAGGCACTTATCAAGTGACAGTCAAGGCCCAGGACAGACCTTCCATGGGTCCTGCCCAGGAAGCCAAAATCACCCTGAATGTGAGTGTTGGGTTCTGTCTCTAGCTCCCAGTGCTCTCTGCTAGCCCCTGGGTTCCTTGTCCCTCATCTTCCCCCATTCCCTCCTCCCACAGCTCTTCACTGTGGACCAGAGTTACCGTGTGAGGCTGCAGTTTTCCGTGAGCAGGGAGGAGGTGGGCGCCAACGTGGAGGAGATTAAAGCGTAGGTCTGGGGAGCCAGGGAGGGGCCTGAGAACCTGGTCCCTGATAGAAACCTGGAATGGAATGTCTCTCAACCCTGTCCCTGACCCACACTTGACCTGTCCCTTTAACCCTATACCTACATTTCCTTTCTGCATGCCCCCAGAAAGCTGATGGTTGGCTGGGCAGAGATAGGCCTAAATAGAGCTGCCATGTATCATAGCAAAGGCTGTGCACTGCACAAGGGCACTCTGCTTGCTAAACTGTAAACCCAGTTCCAGAGAAAGGGGCTTCCTTGTCTAATTTGCACAGAGGTGCTCCGGGCTTAGGCAGTGGAGCTATGAGAGGATGTGTGGCTCACACAATTCCTAATTCCACTGGCAGAGCCCTGGCCACAGGCCTGGGCTAAGGCCCCTACCCCAGCCCTCCGTGACACCTGCCCCCTTTGCAGTGCTCTTGCCCAGGCGACCAGGACTACTGTCTACACTGTGAACATTCAGGACATAGACTCTGCAGCTCGGTGAGCACCCACAGGATGGGTGGTTGGGGCGAGGGAGAGGGGACTGCTGGGTGGTTCTGGGTGGCTGACTCCACCTCCGCCCCATTCCAGGGCCCGAAGTCGTTCCTACCTTGATGCCTACTTTGTCTTCTCAAACGGGTCGGCTTTGACTCTTGACCAGCTGAGTGTGTGAGTGGGGCTGCCCTTGGGGAGGGCAGGAGGATGAGCAGCAGGAAACCTGGGGGATGCCAATGTCCCTCGGGCCTGAGCAGGGCTCTGTGTTCAGGATGATCCGGAATGACCAGGACTCCCTGACGCAGCTGCTGCAGCTGGGGCTGGTGGTGCTGGTAAGTGTCAGCGGCGTGGAGGTAATGGGGGTGCGGTGCGGGGGATGTTGACCCCACGGCCTCCCCTCATCACACTCCTTCTTCTCCAGGGCTCCCAGGAGAGCCAGGAGACAGAGCTGCCTGACGTGCTCCGTAATGTCGTCATAGGATTGGGAGTGGCTTTGCTGCTGGTCATCGTGATCATGACCACAGCCCTCATCTGTGCCCGGAAGAGGTACTGCTGCCTTCACCCACCGTGTCTCCAACCTCACGTCTCCCACTACCCAAGATATCTGGGGGGTAGAAAGAGCTGGGGCTAAGGTGTCAGGTTTATCTGTATTCAATCCCCAGTGACCTGTTGTGACAGCTGGGGCAGGTCACCTCCCCTCTCCAAGCCTCAGTTTCCTCATTTGCAGAATGGGCATGATGCCAGATTCCTCAAAGCACTCAAGGAAGCAATCTTGAGTGCATCTCATACCGAGCAGGGTGTCTGGTATATACTCTGCATTTAATAAATGCTGCATCTTTTCCCCTTTCCAATACATGTGGAGCCAGTAGCCACATCTGGGTTTGATTCTAGATTTTGCCACTGGCCAGCTGTGTGGCCTTCAGCAAATCATTTCCCTTCTCTGGTTCCTCCTTGTACCTTCCATATGATGGAGCTAACAGTCTCATCTGCCAAGGTTGTTGGGAAGTCACACCCTTTGAGCCTGCACTGAGCACACAGTAGGTGTGCAGGGAAAGTAGTGCCTCCCCCCTCCGGATTCCCCACAGCTACCACCGGAAGCTTCGGGCTATGAAGGCTGCCAAGGAGGCCCGGAAGACAGCAGCAGGGGTGATGCCCTTAGCCTCCGCCATCCCTGGGACTAACGTGTACAACACTGAGCGGTAAGCAGGGCTCAGAGGGTGGCTAAGAGGCCCCATGGGGTGGCTGAGGCCCACGGTCACTTGACAGGGCCATCTCTCCAGGGCCAATCCCATGCTGAACCTCTCCACCAAGGACCTGGGCTTTGAGTCTCAGTCTTCCTCCAGTGACTTGGACCACATCAGGTAAGCAGTGCCCCCCGCAGCCAGGCTGGTTGGTGGTTGGTAGTCATGGTGGTAGTAACGGTGATGGTGGCAGTGGAGGTAGTGATGGTGGTGGTGGTGATGGCGGTGGTGGTAGAGGCAGTGGTGGTTGTTGGCCAGAGATGGGGAAAACTGGGCCCACCAACTGTCTGAGCTCCATTATCTCCCCTACAGCCTCAACTCTCTGGATGACAACTCTGTGGATCTGGAAAATAACACTCAGGAAATCAAGGCAAGATGGGGGATGGGTTGGTGCCTGGAGCTTCTGAGGGTCCTTCTCTGAAGGGGTGGGGCTCAGGAAAGAGCTCGGGGGACCTGCTGCTGACATGGGTGTGTCTCTGGGAAGCCCCGTGGCTTTGGAAGGGGACCCGAACCTTGCTCCTCTACTCATTCACTAAGAGCCTGGTTGGGTGACTTCCTCCCTCTGGTTCTCAGTTCTCTCATTTGTAAATGGGAATCAGAACACCAGGCACGCAGGGCTGTTGTGAGGATAAAATAAGAGCAGGTATAAAAACCATCTGGCACAAAGCAAGGGCTCGGGAATCTGGTTCCCTCCCTTTATAGCCTTTATATAAAAGCTGGGGGTGGGGGGGGTGAGGAGGAGATCCGGAGGTGAACGGGATCTAGCCAAGGAGCGAAGTTAGGCTCAAATGAGCAGAAGTACCGTCATTTGTTCAATAGGTTAGTTGGTTCAATGAGATCAAGCATTTGCATAGCCTGGGCTGCTGACTGGAATCACAAGGAATCACATCCTCGTCAGGTCACAGCCCAGAGACTCTGATGAGACAGCCGGGGTGGGCCGGGGCATGAGTGTGTTGCTAAAGCTGCCAGGGTTCTAATGACAACCACCAACTCAGGAGAGTAGATTAGAGAGCCGGGTGTGGGGTGGGGCGCCAGAACCAGAAGGAACTACCCTCTCCTTCCCAGTTTGAAAACCACCGTTGGATAGAAGCTCTAAGGCTCACTGAGCTTTAACAGTTCTGCGTGCGTGTGTGTGTGTGTGTGTGTGTGTGTGTGTGTGTAGGGGTGGGTATCCCATCCCACTTTGGGTCCTGCCCTCTAGCCGGGCCCTGCCTCCGGGAGGTCCCCAGCCCTCCCTCATGCTTCAGACTTCTTTTCCCTTGAGGACCCCTTACATGGAAATATTTGGTCCACAAAATCCTCAAGTAAGTGTTAAAATATCAGAATGCTACCCAGGGACCTGGCTGTAACATGGAGGCCTCCAAACGGGTCCCCAAGGATGGGAGTCATGGATGGTGAGCCGGGCTGCCAGGTGGTGCTGGAGGCCTCTGGGTGGACAGCTCATCTCTGGTTGAAGGTAGTTTGGGGCAAAAACTCCAATGAACATGTCTGGGGGGAACTGAGGCAGAAGGGAACAGTCTTGTGGGCTGGAACTTGTGGCCAGGCAGGTGGCCCCTGGCAGAGGCCAAATCTGTCCTCCAGAGGGGACTGGAGTTGGGAACCTCAGTGGTAGGGCTGGATCTGTGGGCTGGGGAGGGTCAGGGAGCTCCAGAGAAGAGTCTGGAGAGGGAGGGGGTCAGGCTGCTGAGAACCCGGAAAGGAGTCAAGACTGCCCTGCCACGGCAGGGGGTTGTAATGTCTCAGAGAAGCTGCCCGAGGCTCCTGCAGCAGCAGGTGGGCCTTGAGGAGTCGCTGGGTGGGGAACACAGGTGGGGCCTTTTCCCATCAATCCCTCGGTGCCCTGACTCACCTAACACGTCCGGGAATGTTTGTGTGGAAGGTCTGAGAGAACAAAGAGCTGATCCAGTCCAAACTTTTCAAGCAACCAGGGCCAGGGGAGGGGTGCTGAACTGCCCAAGATCAGAAAGCTGGCAAGGCCGGGGCGGCCGACCAGAACCCAGGTCTCCTCTCCCCCAGGCCAGGCTGAATTTCCTGGGTCTTACTGTGCTAACAGCTCCCACTGAGGGGGGCCTGTGGTGGCGGCTCTGGGGAGCACAGACAGAATGTTTGGGTCCTCCTGGGGCCCCTCAGATGTTCCACTGTTTACCAGGGACCGGAACAGCCCCAGTCTGGAAAAAGCCCCTGGAGTGCCCCAGGGAGGGTGGAGGGGACATGGGCTCTGCTTTCCTGGGTGACTCTGTGGTGGAGTGGCTGAGCCTGGGGGCCTGGCTGGTCCACAGGAGGGATTCTTGCAAGGAGGTGTGTGTGAGTGCGTGACACGTCACATGGGGACGGGGAAGAGGAAAGGCAGGTGATGAGTGAGTGTGCGCCATGATGACCTGAAGGCGGGACCCTGGATGTGACATGTCCCTCTAGGGTAGCAGCACACGCTAAATTCAACCAGGGGTAGCCGTGAGCCATGGACAGGCTTTAGAGCCAGAAAGACCAGTGGTCCAAACCCTGTTCTACCCCTTCCTGGCCCTCTGAACCTCAGTTTCCACATCTGTAAAGTGGGGGACATGATCCCTCTCTTAGGGGGTCCTGTGGGTATTTCAGGGAATCGGTGGACGGTGTCTAGCATGGTGCTTGCCGTGCGGTGCAGGTAGTAGGAACTGTCCTGGACTGGCTCCTTGGCACAGGACACAGGGCCTGGCATTATTCAGGACTGGGCAGAACACCAAAGTGCCGCCATGTGCGTGGGTGGGGCAAAGGCCAGGGTAGACCCCTCAGGCCCACCCCTTCTCCTGAGCCCATCTGCACCACCAGCAGCCATGGCCACCTGTGGGACAGAGCCAGGAAACTGAGGCCCCAGCCAAGGAGCCATCTGGTGGTGGGCCTGAAGGCGTAATCACTCTCCTTAGGACTGCGGAGGTCACCGCATCTTGGCCCGGGCCTCACACCTCCCCTCTCTCCCCACAGAAGGAGACCCCACACAGTCCGACAGCGCCAGATCTAGAGCCCCTGAGCAGAGTGCTGTCAGGACGGGAAGCTGACACCCGTGGCCAGCAGGAGGAGCTGGGCTTCACCAACCCTGGCCTGAATACCGTGGACCTGTGATGGGGCCCTGCCACAGGACCCTGGCCACAGAGCCGCCCCCCCACTCTTCTGGTCTACCTCGGAAGAGGCCTTGTCACCCCTCCCTTAATGTAGTAATATATCATGTTGCTCTACCTCTGTCTGCTTCTAGCCAATCACAGCTGACAAGAGTTGGGGGAGTATTTTATTACCAATGTATATTGTGACAGTTTGTAGCCAAAAATTGCGGCTGGAGGGGTGGGGACAGGGTTACTGAGTGGTCACAAGAGACTTGTGGGGCTCACAGCACTGGGGGATGAGGGGCTGGAGAGTGTGGTCTTTTGGGGACATGAGCTCTCCATCCTGCCCCCAGTACCCAAGACCAGCTGTCACCCAGGCTGTCTGTGAGCCTCTGACTGTGATGCCTAGACCCGTCTAAAGCCCTCTCACCTTTCTGTGACTCGCCTTTCAGCTGAGCCCCCAGGGCACTCCTGCAGCCACCTTTGGCCTGTCTGGGAATTGTGAACCAGTGTCCAGTGAGGGTGGAGATAGGGCTGGGGGTTGGGACAGGTGAGGGGGAGACAGGAACTGGGGACAACTACCAGCATGCAAGAGATGCCCAGGCCATGGGGCCAGCCCGCCGCGTGGACACACACTCGCACACACCCCGGGCCTTGCACATCGGGGTCTCACGCTCCAATCCTCGCACACTTGGGGCTTTTGTACACGGTCTCTCCCGTTCTGGGGACCTGGCCGCCGCTGGAGACGCAGCGCACCAGTCTGAACATCTCAGGAGCCTGCCTCAGCTCTCTGGGCTGGTGGCGCTGGAGCTGAGCGGGTCCCGGAGGTTGCCCAGTGTGACCGGGAGGGGGTGGGGCTGACGGCTATGAAGGGACAGTGCGGTGTCAAGGCTGGGTTCGTGGGTTCATGACCACGAGGGAGCTAGGTAGAGGGGGTTCATTTGCGTGTTTAGGAGGGGAGCGGGGCTGGAAAGGGGATGAGAAGACCCTAGAGGCTGCCCGCCCCTCGGAGGCCTGTCGTGCGTCGAGGGGATCCCTTCCAGGGGCCTGGGGTCAAGAAGGGAGCCTGAGAAGGTTGGAAACCCGGGCGTACAAAAGGGGGGCAGATCACTCGGCCGTGGGTCCGGCCCGCGAGCAGCACCGCGGCCGGCGCACACTCTGCAGCAGCGCGCGGAAAAGGCCCGGCGGGCGTTTGGCGCCGCCCTCGGGGGGCGCGGCGCGCACGGAGCCCGCACGGCCCGGGCCCGAGCCCGGGCGGGCGGCAGGCGGTGGTGCCGGCGCCCCTTGGCGGCCGTGCTCCTCGATCTGTCGTTCCAGATGCTTCTGGATGGCCATGCCCAGCACCTCCACCTCCATGGAGGCGCCGTACACCTCCCACGTCATGCCCTTTTCGTCCCAGCTCACGTCGCGCACGGGCTCGGACGCTTCCGGGGGCGCCACGGCGGCCGCCAGCGCGGAGCCGGGCCGAACCCGCACTTCGGGGAAAGCGGGCGGCGCGGCGGCTTGCGGCGTCATGGGCCCGGTGGCCACGGAGCGCGTCTCGGCGGCGCCCAGCGACACCTGCAGGCCGGCGTCCCGGCGCGAGGGCGGCACGGGCTCGGGGCTGGGCGCGCGCGGCGCCCCCTGGAAGCTGAAGGCCGGGCCGCCCGCGCCGTCCTGCGGAGACATGGGGCTCACGGCCACCGAGACGCAGGCCTGCGCGCCCGCCTGCGTGCCCGCGTCCTCGCGCGGCGGCGGCGGCGGGGCGCTCGCCTCCCACGACGGCGCCTTAGTGAAGTTGTCGCGAGTTCGCGGTGCCGGCGGGGGCGCTGCAGCCTCCAGACCCGGGCTTCTCTCGGGAGTAACCACCGTCGGGTCCTTCTGGCCGAGACTGGAGGCCTCGGAGCTGGGCAGTGGCGCTGGCTCCACGTGGCCCCCGCCATCCGCGGGAGATGGAACTGAGCCGCAGAGTTTGCCATCTGCCTGCCTGGAGGAGGAGGAGGCCTCCGCTTTCCCCAGAGTGAGGTGGGTCCCTTTCCCCGAGGATGGGGGCTCTGCTTTAATCTGAGGTGCAGAGCCGGTCTTCCCTAGGGCTACAGGCTCCACCTTCCCAGAGGCAGTAGGGCTTGCTTTTCCTGACGATACGGGATCCCCCTTCTCCAAGGTCAGCGGCTTCTCGTTCTGCAAAGATTTAGCCTCTGCTTTACCTGGGGACGTGGACACAGTACCCTCCCGTGCAGGGGGCTTTGTTTCTGCTTTGCCCTCAGACTGCAGTTCTGCTTTCCCCAAGGCCCTGGGATCCACCTTCGTAGAGTTCACAGGATTGCCCTTCTCTGGAGGCAGGGGATCCACCTTTCCCTCTGGGACAGCTTCTGCTTCTCCCGTGGATGCCGGGACTGCTTTTCCTAGGGCCGTGGGGGCCACCTTTCCTGCAGATGCGGAGTCCATGTCTCCAGCGGAAACAGTTTCTGCCTTTTCCTTGCTCACAGGGTCCACTTTGCCCAAGGCTGGAGTATCAGCCTTCTCTGAGGCCATGGAGCCCACCTTTACTGAGACCACAGGATCTGACTTTTCCAGAGATAGTGGATCTGCTTTTTCCCCAGTCACTGCCTCAGCTTTCACAGAGGATGGAGGACCCACTGGACCTGAGGACACAGGGGCTGTCTTTCCTGAAGATTCAGGGTTCACTTTTCCAGATGATGTTTTTGTATCTCCCACGGAAATGGGATCCACCTTCCTGGAGGACACTGGGCCCTCCTTTCCCAAGGATGTGGTTTCTGTTTTTCCCACCAACATCAGTTCTGTCTGCCCAGGAGGCAAGGGGTCTGGCTTTCCTGAGGACACAGGATCCACCTTTCCCAAAGAAACTGGACCCACCTTGCCTGAAGACATAGAATCCATATTTTTCAGAGATGTGGGATCCATCTTTCCCGAAAACACGGGATCCACCTGTCCAGCAGACATAGTTTTTGTCATTTTCATAGACACTACATCTTGCTTTCCTGAGGAGGCAGGATCCACCTTTCCCAGGAACTGAGGGTCCTCTTTTGCCGGGGACACAATTTCTGCATTTCCTGTGGATGCAGGATCTGTTGTCTCAAAGCAAGTAGGATCTGCTCTTCCTGATGACCCCAGAGCCACCGTTCCAGGGGATACAGTCTTAATGTTGCCTGATGACCCTGGAGTCAGCATTCCCAGGGACCCAAGATCTGTTTTTCCTACAGATGCAGAATCCGTGTTTTCCAAGGACACGGGATCCACCTTTCCCGAGAGCTCAGGATCTCTCTTTCCCAAGGATACAAGGTCTGTCTTTTCCACAGATGAAGGACCCACCACCTCTTCTGAGGATACTGTAAGCTCTTTCCCCAAATACCTGGCCTCCTCCTTTCCTGGAAATGCAGGATCCACTTTGCCCGAGGATACAGGATCCTCCTTCCATGGGGACATTGTCTCCATCTTGCTAGAGCTCTCAGGATCTGACTTTTCCAAGGATCCAGGATCTTCCTTTCTTGGGGTCAAAGGATCCATCCTTCCAGAAGCCACAGGATCCCCTTTCCCCAAGATTGGAGGCTCTGTCTTTCCTGTAAACATAGGATCTGCCTTCCTCAAGGACCCAACATCTTCCTTTCCTGTAGAAATGGAATCTGCCTGCCTTGAAGACTTGCTGTCCATCTTCTCTAAGAACATAGGATTTCTGTTCTCCAAGGATGAAGGGTCAGTTTTCACTGAGGACACAGGCTCTGGCTTCCCAGAGAAGGTGGTTTCTGGTGTCCCTGAGATCAAGGCTCCACGTGTCCCTAATGCCTCCTTGGTGGCTGCCTCCTGGGGAGGGATGCAGGTCAGGGAGGGGTAGGCCACGCTCCCGCCAGGGCCCTCAGAGCAGGAGGCCACTTCCCCAGCCCCACTGGAGCTGCTGTGTCTGGAGTCCATGCCTGGGCTTTGGGCAGGGGTGTGCCTGGGGGGTGCAGGGCCGGCCTTTTGCTGGGAGGGGCAGCAGTCCCTCATGGCTGGGCTCGCAGCCCCCAGGCTCCCATCTTGTGGGCAGCAGAGGGTTGTGGGCTGGGATTCTGGGGGGCTGGAGTCCTTTTGAGGCAGCTGGAGCCAGGCTGGGTCTTCAGCACTGCCCAGTTGCCCTCATGCTTGGGCCCCAGGCTGCTGTCTGGTTCTGAAACACAGAGAGAGCAAACTCAGACTCAGGGGACACCTAGTGGGGAGGAACCTTTCTCTGGGCCTCTTCCCTCTCCTCCTGTTCCCAGCAGCCTCTCACCAGTTTCTCTGCCCTGCCTGATCCCCTCCTGTCCAGAGTTTGAGCTAAAAACATGAACCCAACCACATGACTCCCCTGCTTCACTCCTCCCAGTGGCCCTCTGGATAGAGGTCAGTCTTCCTAAAATGGCATTCAAGGCCCTTCACAGCTTGACCACAGTCTAATTTTTCAACTTCATCTATCATCACCCCTCCCTTGTCAGCCCACCCCATGCAACATGCTACCTAGGAGTTATGCTTTTGTCCTCTAGGCTGTGGGTTACAAATTCTGGTGTCATAGGGGCTGGGTAGGTAATTTAATTGAGGGAAGCAGGTTGGGTACAGGACATTAGGGAGTGGTGGGAACCACAGCAAACTGGAGAGTACTGCCCTGTCTAAAGGGGGAGCCCCACCCCACCAGCTGAGTACTGCTCTAGAGAAATGCATCCTGGTAGTACCAGTGAGAAGTGGGAAATCCAGATGTTTAGTGTAAAATACCCTCAACTAATTCAAGATTAAAAAAAAAAGTGAGCCAAACAAAATATGTCTGGAGGCCACCAGTTTACGTCTGTGTAGGCCCTGGGGAGACGGGGATGGTTTACAGTTGAAGGAAGGACATGATCTGAAATGTGTGTTTTCAAAGATCGCTCAGGGATGGTGTGGAGGGGAGGGGCTAGCCAAGGCCTGTGAGGAGGCTGGCCAATCATTCATTCAATCTCTCCTTCATCCAGTTCTTCATTCGTTCACCCAGCCCCTTCTCTGCAATAGTCAGGATGAGAGCTTGTACAGCGAAGGTTCTGGGATGAAGAGTTGGCAGGACTGAGAGGGCTGAGGGAAACTGACAGGAACCAGCTGGCTGTACGGGGTGATGGTGGGGTCAGCCTGCAGGATTCTTGCTAGGGTTGGGGGTTGCTGGGCAGGAGATCTGGGGAAAGGGGGAGCTGTATTTTGGACAAGCTGAGTGCATGGTGCCTGGGGGCCATCCAAGGAGAGGGTCTGGCAGGCCGCTGGATCTGTAAGCAACTCTGTTCTATTATATATATACACTCAGCAGCCAAAGCCAGCGGAGCTCCCAGTTCCCCCAGACCTCCCCTCCATCTTCCCCAAAGCCATAGTGCTGGTTCTCCAGCCAGCATCCCCTTTTTTTCTCACACCCTGAATCCCACCTCCCCCATCAGCAGAACATAATGGATCAACCTTCAAAATACATCCAGAATTTGGCCACTACCCTGAGCCACTAACCTGCACCATCTCCTGCCTGGATTATCCCTGCTTTTTCCTTCACCACATATAGTTTATTCTCAACACAGCAGCCAGAGGGGTCTTAGTAAAACCCAAGGCAGATCATGTCCCTCCCTTGCTCAGAACTGGGCAGTGTCTCCCCACCTCACGCAGTGTAAGAGGAAGCTCCTTATCATGGCCCAGTTGTTCCTGCATTTTTCTGGCCCCATCAGAGCTCTGGGCCTTGCCTCCTACCACTCTCCCACGATTATGCTGCTTCAGCCACCCAGGCTGCCTTGCTGATCTCGGAGAATGCTGCCTTGGGGCCTTTGCACTGGCTGTTTCCTCTGCCTGATACGCCTTTCTTCCCAATATCCACATGGTCTGCTCCTGGAAGCTTTCCCTGACCCATCCTGTATAAAACAGCCTCCTTCCCAGCACTGGCCGGTGCTCTCCATCCCCCTTGCCCTGCTCAGTTTTTCTTCATTGTACCTGTTCCCATCCACCGAATTACATGTTTGTTTATTGCTCATGACTTGTCTCTCCCATTAGAATACCAGCTCCAGGAGGGTGGGGACTTTGCTGTGTTTACTTGATGTTTTCTCAGGGTCCAGAACAATGACTGGCACGTAGTAAGCAAGTGTCTCCCAATAAATATTTATTTGTTTATTATATTTTTTAATGGAGGGACTGGGGATTGAACCTAGGACCTCATGCATGCTAAGCACGCACTCTACCACTGAGCTATACCCTCCTATTTGTTAAATGAATGACTGAATGACCTTTCTACGATGTCAGTCCAACCATGCCACTCCTTGGCTCAAAACCCTCCTTGCTCTTGTCGGGGGAGTAAATTGGTCGTAGCCCTTTTGGGAGGACATTTATCAATTCCTATCAAAGTTTACAATGCATACAGCACTTGGGTCAGCGAGCCCACCTCCAAGGGATGGTCTTGGAGACAGACTGAGGGTGCGTGAGAATGCGGCTGGTGATGAGAAGAAAAACCAGGAAGTGGGTTCATGAAATGTGGAACAAACACATGGGACCCCTCCTCCCCCTGCCGCAGCTGTTAGAACGTGCGGAGTGATGAGGAAAGATGCCCAAGATAAATTGAGTGAAAAAAGCCAGGGGACAGCATGGCTAGTGGGATCCCATGCGTGTAGGCAAGGAAAAGGACAGACAGACATCTGTGGGTTTATTTCTAAAGAGGAAATTTCTGGAAGGAAACCCATGAAACTTTCAGCAGTGACTGCCTCTGGGAAGCGAGACCAGGGATCTGGAGGTGGAGGAGATTTTGTTGAACGCCGCTTCGCGATGCTTGAATTTTGGTTCTATGTACATATATTACTTGTCTAAAAACTGGGGAAAAAAGCAATCTTTAATGACTCCATTACTTTTAGGGTCAAGTCCAACTCTACAATGTGCTTCTAAGCCCTGTATTTACTTACCTGCTGGGTTTTATCTTTCATCATGCACTCCATCCCTCGAAGCAGGTACACACACACGCACACACACGAAACCTCTTTGGGTTCAACCATGAGTTCACATTCGCTCCCATCTTAGCCTCCACACACCTTCCTGCTTGGCTCTTATTAAACTTTCAGTTCTCAATTGAAATGTCTCCTCCTTCAGGAAGCCTTCTTTGCCCACCAGCTTCCTTGGGATTCCCATGGCCTCCTGTTCTGCCCCTAACCAGACTCCTGCCATTATAAATGTAGCCCATTATACCTCTGGGTCCCCATCTATCCCTTGGGTCCCTGGAAGGGGACTCAATTGATACTGCTCACCACTGGGTCCCCCGAGCTGTGGGTTTGTGGGACTTGTGGGGGATGACTGTTACCACCAAAATGGGGACACGGCGGGGAGGGGAAGTTCTGCAGAAGATGGTGGGGCACTGGGTTTTGGGAAGCTGAACTGGGGGGGCCTGTGGGACTTATCAGGGGGTGTCCAGGAGGCAGCTGGGAGACAGGTTTGAAACACAGGAGAGGTCTGCTGGAATTCTTTGGGTCTGGTTTTCCTCAGTATAAAAATGGTAGGTGTACAGGGAGCTCGGGCTGGAGCTGGAAAGAGTCAGCAAGGGCTGGAGGAGGGGTGCTCTGAGTCCTCACCAGCCTTCCTTTCCCCTTAGGTAGCCCAGCAGGGGGTCCTCTCACACTAGCCCCTCCGACAGGCTCCCTTCCCCCAGGTGAAGCGTGGACAGGAAGTCAGGACAACACCCTCTGACCAGCTGTGACCTCAGGCAAGTCCCTTCTCCTCACTGGGGACCCTGACAGACCCACCCCCTGCTCCTTCTGGGCTACAGTGAGAATTAAAGAAGATAAGGGGTGTGCGCGGCTCTGCTACTTTAGGGCTGGGCTGTGTGCATGGAAGGCCTGTTTTTATCTACTCAGCCCGTCAGAGCCCAGCTGTGCTCCCAGGAGGGGGCTGGGGAGGGAGGGCCAGCAGCACAGGCACAAACTGGCGAAACCTCGCCCATGAACGCGCTCGATTAACTCAGAGTGCTTAGAAAAAATTTTTTAAAGGAATTAACTAATCAACATTTTAAAAAGTAGAAGATTTCATGTGAAAATCAGATTTCTAGCTTCTCTTGGAAGACTAAAATTTAGCAATCTGAGTGTGCTTTCTGCAAGGCAGTGGTCAGCTGGAGCCAAGCAGTGGCTGCCTCCTTAGATGGGGAATACCCTCCAGTTAGCCACCATCTCCACCCCTCCCTGTGGTGTCGGGACGCTGAGGTTGACTGCCCACTGCCACTGGTCACTGATTTGCACCATTGTTTTTCTTACAGCCAGCCCCTCATGCACCATATCTACCTGGCCTGTAGCCGCCTGAGTTTTGACCCTTGACCTAGATGCCAAGGAAGGTGACCTCGCACCCATCAAGGCCTTACTATACTTATGTGTCGATCCCGTACGCTTTCCAGGCAGGTGTTGTGTTCTTATTTTCCAGAGGAAGAAATTGGGGTTCCGAGAAGCAGGCATGGCCCAGCTGGCCACATGCTCCTTCTGAAAGCCCCCCGGAAGAGGCTGGCTTCTGAGTTCTCAGCTCACAGTTCTCTGATGTGGGATCAGGTCCAGGGTAAGGACAGAGAGCCTGGCCAGAGGGTTAGAAAGATTTGGGGTCAGGCTCTAGCTTCATCATTGACATATGACTTTGGGTGAGTTTTCCCACACCCTGGGCCTCAGTTTCCTAACCCGTGAAATGGGGGAGAGGATGTAGTTATATCTAGAAGAGGTGGCTGAGCCCTGGGTTTAAGATCTGCTGAGATCCCATTTCCAGAAGCTCTGCTGCTCATAGTTCTGCTAGGCTTTTCTTGGCTCTCCAGGAAGCCTCGGTATGCTCCAGCCACTTCTCCAAAAGGCAGCCCAGGACTGGGGCCCCACTTCCTTGCCTCCCATCTCCCACTGGAACCCAGCTCCATCACTCTTCCGCTGTGTGCTCAGCCCTGGACCCAGCATTCTCAGGCTCATTTTAGCATCTAGACTCCATAACAATCTCATGAGGGAGGGCATTAGCATCCCATTTCACAGATGAGGACACGGAAGTCAGAGGGAGAAAAGACTTGACCAAGGGCACACAGCTGGGACAGAGGTTGTGGTTAAAAGCCTGTTGAGTCTGAATCCAAAACCTGGGTTCTTCCCACTCATATCAGCTGAGATCTTGGACACTGATGTTTGGCTCTCAAAACCCCTTTCTGCTCTTCAGGGTCATGCCAAGAGCCCTCCCAATCCCCTGGACCTAACCGGCAACAGTGCGAAGGAGCATCTGGGAGAGGAAGCAAGAGCGTAACCCACCTGCGGGAACACCCTATGAGCAGATGAGCCAGCATACGTGTGACGCCTGATTGAGGGAAAAGAGTAAAATGACCCCAGATATGTCAGCTGGCTCACCCGGCAGGCAGAGGAGCATGTAGACTGCTTGTGGACGCCTGTGCCAGCTTAGGTCAGCCCGGGGAGCCAGGACCTGGCTCCTGCCTTCTGTTCAAGAACTTGGTGTGCACATGTTCAACTTGTATGTGCAGAATGGCATGTGTGATTTTGTCTCACGGGGCCACTTGGACCCTGTGTGTGCACATATGTGGCCACATGGCCTCAGAGCCTCACTCATGGGAGAGTTGGCTTGGGTATGTGCGGAGGTGCTTGTAGCTCACTCAGGTCCAGAGACCTGGCCAGCCCGTTCCTTTTCCTCTAGGATTCCTTCCCTAATTGGAGCCAGGGCTGCCAGGCATCTGCAAACACCTCCTCCCATGGTGACAAGATCGACAAAGGCTTGTGGGGCTTCGGCAGGTGCGAGAGAGAGAGAGAGAGAGAGAGAGAGAGAGAGAGAGAGAGAGAGAGAGAGTGTGTGTGTGTGTGTGTGTGTGTGTGTGACAGTCTTGGTATGCTGCCCCTCACCCTCTCATCCCCTTGTCTCCTAGAATCCTCAGAGCAGCAAAGCTTCCTCCTGGGCCTGGAGGGGAGATGGAGTCTAGCAAAGGGTGATATCCAGGCTTCCTTCCAGAAACGGCCCTGAGACCATCCATCCATCCATGGAGGGCAAGAGTGGACATGCAGGAGTGGGGGGCGAAGAGCAAGCTAAAAGCCAGAGAGTGTGTGACAGGGAGTGTGTGACACGCTACTGCAGGGTCTGGGGGTACATGAGAGACACTACGATGTGCAGGTGTGAACAGGCACATGCAGGCCAGAGCAGGGTGCCTGCCAGCGTGTTGTGTTCAAGTATTGCTGAGTTGAGTGTACTGTGATAGGCGATGGCTGGTGTGAGTGCGTAGGTATGCCTGGGTGTGTACACAAGGTGTACTGGGTGGGTGCCCAGGTGGCCATGTGTATGAGTCTGATGGAATGATAAAGGCCACAGTGTTCGTGTGGACCCGTGCGTGGCCTCGAGCAGTGAGTGTGTGACTGTGTATGACGGAGCCCCAGAGTGTGTGCCACACTGAGCGTGCGACAGCGAGTGTGCTCAGTGGTGCCAGTAGAGCCACTCGAGCGCCGAGCTCGCTCCAGGGGGAAAATGAATCAACGCGGGCGGACCCCCTCCCCGCGATGGCGGGAAGCGCCCTCTCCCGCACCGCAGTGCCAAACAAAGGCTCGGGGCCGGGGTCCTACATACAGGGCGGGCTGGCCCGCAGGGCCCCTCGGGTGCTCAGCCGGGATTGCGGACCCGCCCCCGCCCCGCCCCGCCCCGGAGGAGCCTGGAAATGGACACCCGCCGCTCCGGCCGCTCGCGTACCTTCACCCGGGCGCACGGCGGACTCACGCCGCGCACTGTGCCGGAGCCCCGCTACCCAGGCGGTTCGAGGACCCTGGACAGCGGCTCCGGGGCGGCCGCGAGCGGTAAAAGGGGGTAGACACCGCCCGCCCGGTGGGGGCTGCAGGTGCGGGCGCGGCTCTTACCCGGCGGTGCCGTCGCTTCGTCTCCTCGGTGCGCTGCGCTCCGGCTCCCGCCACCGCCGCCGCCGCCCGAGCGGCCTCGGCTGCCTCGGGCCGGGCTGGCGGGCGGACCCGCGGACTCCGCGCCGCCGTCCCCCGCGCCGGCTCCGCGCTCCCTCCCGGCGCCCCGCCCCGGGCATGCGCACTGGCTGACTCGCGGCCCCGGCACCCGGGAGGGGGCGGTGCCGGCTGGGAAGCAGGGGACCGAAGGAGGGAGGGGCGCCCCTCGCCCGCCACCCCTCACCGCGGTCCCTGAGCTTCTGGGTTCCCCACCATCCTCGACTCAGTTCCCATTTCACAGACAAGGAGACTGAGGGGCGGAGGGGCTCCCCATTTGCTGCGCGCCTGTCGAGGGCGGGGCGCGCTGTCTCTCAGATTTCACTCAATCCAGCCCCGCGAACGCATTCTGCTTGTATCACCTCGGAGGAGACCGGGGCCCAGAGAGGAACCCACTTGTTCGAAAATACTAGGGGCTTGGATAGGGACCCAGGTCGGCCCGATCTCCGAGCTCTCCCTGCGCGGAATTTCCCCCCTCCGCCTTGGCCGCACTTCCGGCCTCCTTCCCCCGCTCCTCTGCCCCGCCCCCGCCCCCTTTGTCTCGCCGCCGCCCACGCTCCTGCGAGTGGAGGGGACAGGAGTGGTTGGGGGAGGAGGTGGGAGCTCCTTCGATTTCCCCGCTACTGGCCTCCCTAGCCCGGGTGCCCGCCCACCTTCTAGTCTGTGTAAGCCGGGTTCTCCTCCTGGGTACCCTCGAGCAAATTATTTCACCTCTCCGAGTCTCAATTTCCCGATCTATAAAATGGGACTAACATTAATCAGTCTTGGAAGGACGAAGGTCCTTGAAGTAGGTGTTCAGGGGCTTCCAGTTGAATCTAAATTGCCAAGGACAAGAGGACTTGCTGCCCACCCCTCCTGGACGTTTCAGAACAGAGAAATAGTCCCCTCCCCTTTGACTTCCCAGAGGAGAAAAAATAATTCCGTAATTGCCAAGAGCTGATAAAACTCTCTCGCCTGTGCTGTGAAACCACCTACTAAAAATGGTAACAGCTAACGTTAATACAACGCTTATTTAGGGGCACTGTGCTAAGTTAAAAAAATGTTTACAGGTTTCTTCTAATTTCAATTTCCAGTCACTTATAAGTAAGTTAATATTAATGTATTGTATCCCCATTTCTCAGATAAAAACTGAGATACTGCTGATAGGTGACTTGTCTGTTCTCGCACAACTAGTTAGTAATGGAGCTGACTCCTGAAACCTCAAGCTTCATCCTTACTTTCTCTTCCTCTCACTTACCTGGTGAACCATAAGTCACAGTAATTGTTAAAAATTAAAAAAAAATCTAGATAGCAAATGAAAAAAATCTATCAGATTGCCTTCTTCAACCAGCATCCCAGGGAAGCAGAAAACGGGAGTGCCAAACCAATTTTCAGCACCACGGACAACACCCATGCAAGGGCGTCTTCCTAATGTTTCTGGCCCTGAAATTGCTCATTCGTTGCTCACAAGGGCACTTCGCTTCACAGTTTACAAATCCTGTTCTACACTCATCGTTTCACTTTATTTTCCAAACAGTCTTTCAAAGTAAACTTTACTGACCCCACGATCCAGATGAAGACATCAAGTCTTAGGCAGACTTAGGCATGTCACAAGACATGAAAAGTGGCAAGAACCTGCAGTTCCCCCTGGGGCAGAGCAAGTGTGGGTAGTAGCGCGACCAGGGCATAAGTGGGGAGGCCGTAGCTGTTGTCCAGGTGAGAGATAATGATGTCTGAACCAACTGGGATGGAGTGGAGGTGACAGATTCAATACCTATTTAGGGATAAAGTCAGCAGGTCTTGGTCATGGGGTGGATGTGAGTTTGAGGAGAGAGAGGATTCTGCTTCCTCTCTGAGGTCCTGCCTTGGGGAGCCAAATGGATGATGAGATACCTGATGAGACCTGGGGAAAGAAGGGTCTTGTGGGACACTGAGACTTCCAAGTCGATATCTGAGCTCTGAAGTGGCCAAGGCTGTAGACAGACCAGGGAGCTTGTGATGGAGGTCATGAGGGGAGAGTATGGAACAAATAGAGTGAGACAAGGGCCCCAGGCCCACCCCGAGGAACACCAACATTAAGGGAGCATCTGGGAAAAGGAGGCTGCAAAGAAGAATGAGAAAAAGTGGTCTGAAAAACCAGAAGAAACCAGAAGAGTGTGATGTCTCAAAGACAAAAGGAGAGAACGTTCCAGAAGGAGGTCAGGGGCAGCTGCATCAGGAAGACAAGATATAGCCTGAGAGATGTCCTTGAAAAAAAGCTAATGGAAATTTGATGAAAACACAGTCAGTGGAGTGGTGGTGGTGGGGTGGAAGCCACACTTGGGGGTCAGGGATTGATGAGTAAATGAGAGTAAGGAAGTGGAGAGCGCAAGAAGATGACTCCCTTCACAAGTTTGGGCTTGGAGAGAGAAAGGAGATCTGATAGTCTCTACCGGGGGGATAGGAGGAGACTTGGAGGCATTTAAATTCTAATGGGAGGAGGCCAGTAGAGAGGGGAAGGGAGATGCCAAGAAAGGAGATCATAATGGCTGGGCCCAGATGCTCAGTGTGGAAGGATAGGATGGGATCCAGCACCCTGGGGCAGCTCACAAACCCTGAAATGAAGATTGAGGGAATGTGGTTTACTTGGGAGGTGCGGGAACACCAGCAGGGGAGTGGGAAGGTGACCCAGGAGGGGAAGACATCCAATAAGAGGTAATTATTGAGCCAGCTACCACAGTGGATGAGTGAGGCTTAATCCTGCAGGAAATTTTGGGAAATGGGGTAAATGCACATCTCAGAATTCCCCCAGCTGAGGGCGAGGGAGCTGGTGTATTTATATCTGAGCACTGGGAAGACACTGGTGAAGAGCCGGCCCATGGGGCTGTGTATTAATCCCCTGGCACTTCTAGTCCGCAGTGCATATGGAGAAAGTGGATTCCAGAGCTTGGGGACTGCTGTTTGACAAAGATGCGGTTGGGAGTTCTGCTGGTGGGCACAGAAATGGTAAGGTCATCTGAGGGGATGTGGTCAGAGGTCTGGCCATGTCTGCTACGTGGGCAGAGTCAGGGCCTCTTTCCATCTGTGCCTTTGCCACTGTCCAACCACTCTTGTTCCACTGGGACTTGTTGATAAGAATATGTTTAAAAATGAAAATTTCCAGACAACAACACAAAACACCTGCCTAGGCAGAGTGGGAGTTCCAAAGGGGCATGGAGGTAGGCAGTGTGGGTACAGATCCTGACTCTGCCAGTTACTAGCTGTGTTTCTTGGCTGAGGTCTCTCCGAGTCTCACCTTCATCATTTGTAACTCTGAGCTCTCAGGGCTCTGAGGAGGATGGAGGGAGGAAAGAGCAACAAGCACCAAGCATAGTGTAGCACTCGCGGTGGACGCCAGGGCATGGCAAGCCCAGCCCTGCGCACCCTTGTCTGACCACAACACTTCCATTTTCCCTGGGGAACCACCTCCCCACTCCAGTCCATGTGATGGAGTGGGACGGACTCCACTGCCAGCTTTAGGGGTGGGCAGTGATCCCTAAAATTGGCCTGGCCAATCACTATGCAGTGATTAGTCCTGGGGGTGGAGGCAGAGTACAGGACCACAGCCAGGGCAACTGGCTCTTCCACTTCCCTGGAGCTTTGGGGGTTGCTGAATTGATGGTGTGTCTGCCTGGAGCTGCTGAGGGTCATCTTTGTCCTCAAGTGGAGCGAGTCTGCCTGGGTCCAGATTATGGCTCATCTTGGGGTTCAGACTCATCCTTTGACAAACAACATGGTCACCCTCACCCATGTGAGTGTGTGTGCATCTGTATCTCGGGTTGCTCTGCCTTTGGGAAGCCATACACACTCGTACACACCAGAAGATAAACAAGTGCCTGCAGCTCCTTGGCTGGCACCCAGGCCGGGGGTGGAATAAACAATCCCGGTGACTTTCTGAAAAGCAAGCATGTGTGGCAACAGGCACCATGGAGACAAGCAGACTGTACAAGAGCAGAGACTGCAGCCACCCCCCCAATGCCACCCCTGTGCGCGGGCACACACACACACGCTTGTGTGTACACACACACTTCATGCTCTCTCGTGTTTATATCATATTCATGTTCACTCCATCAAAACAGTCCCCTTTCACACCCCGGCACACCGCTTTTGTGATCTGGCTCCTATTCCAGCTTTACCTGAGGCTTAAGGCTTTTGAGAAGGTCTGAGTTTCCTCACCCCTTGCCTGGACGCTGGTCCTGGTCTGGTCCAAATTTCAGCAAATCATAGCCTCTAGGGAATGCGTGCGTGCGTGTGTGTGTATGTGTGTGTGTGTGTGTGTGAGAGACAGGATGGGGAAGAGAGGGAAAAGGGGCGGGATGACATGGCAGGCAATGCCATATACACCCAACTTTCTGGAAATTTCTCTTTGCTTCACAGATGCACACAAAACACACATTCACCTTCTTCTTTAAGAAACACTCACACAGACCTCCCACTCTCTGAGGCTTGTAGGGACACAGCCCTGGATACAAACACTCAGAGATGTATCTGTCCTCACGCATGCAGTGTGTAACCCTGTATACCCAAGATGATGATGGTGGTGGTGGTGGGCCATTTACTGGCAGCCCAAGTGCTTTGCAGTCATCATCTCATCATACTCAACCCTTAAGGAAAATCATCTGAGACATATTATTATTATTCTCATTTCATAGATGAGGAAACCAAAGTTCTGAGAAGTTAAGTAACTTGCCAGGGCCACACAGTTTGAAAGTGATAAAACTGGGAGCCAAACTCCTGCCCACACTATCAGCCCTTTTTCATTTAGTCAGATACACATGCAACACTCATACATGCACAAGCACGTGTGCGCGCACACACGTGCACACACACAAACCCTGCCTCCCCAGTCAGCGCAGGTGATTGATGTCCACGGGGTCATCTTCTCCACCCTGGCTTTCTCACAGGCACCGCTCCCAGGTCCTCACAGTACGGCCCTGACATTCATGAGAACCCCTGGCCTGGGGACCTATGAGCATAGCCTGTTGCCCACAAAGACCCCCTCCCTTCCTCTCCACATCCCCTCCCCCCAGCAGCTGCAGGCCCCGGCCCAGCTGGGGGCGGCCCTGGGATTCGGATGGGTGACTCAAGCTGAATCATGGCTCAACTGCTCATAGGCAGCCCTCTCCCCGATTCTGCCCAAAGAAACTATTTTGAAGGCAGAGACGGGCCCTGGGGTAGGGGACAGGGAGTGGTGGCAGGAGAAAATAGGGACAGAGGGCAGGGGCACTTGAGAAGGAGGACTCAGGCACAAAAGAGCCTCAGTGCCCCTCTTCAGTCCTCAGTGGTCTGCAGGTGCTCTCAGGCAGCCCCCACCGATTCTGCCAGCGAAGAGGGTCCTTCTACCTAGACATGGGCAGGGGGTTCCCTCTCTGATCACAGAGCCCACTTTGGCTCCTGTGCCCCCACCTTTTGGCCCTAATAACAACAACAATATCAATATTTACTATGCTAATTGATCACTCACGTGTTGCAGTATTCTACAGTTTTCAAAGCACTTTCTCTTCAGTATCGCATTTAATTCTCTTCTTAGTCCAGCGGAGTGGAAATGGGCATCCTTACGTTTGAGCTGAGGAAACTGACGCTCAGGGAAGTTATATGAACCAGCCAAGGTCACACAGTTGGTGAAATGAACCAAGCTTAGGCTTCTTGGTCCAATCCGTAGAAGGTGAGCATTGAGGCTGGAGCCGAGCTGCAGCTGGGCATGGTGGGGGCATGGTGGGGGAATGTGGGACGTTGCAGGACTGTGGCAGGGCCATGGCTGGGGCATCGAATGGGGCACAGGGGAGTGGCAAGGTAGGGGGCACGCGGAGTGTAGATGGATGCATGCCTGGTGGCTTGAGTGTGATAGGCTCATTACAAAATTTTTTCTTCTTACCCTTATGTAAAGAATGAAGTGTGGGATTATTTATGCTTCTAAATCTTTTCCGTGTTTCAGGCCAGTAGCCTAAGGCTAACAAGGGCACAGCCATGGAGTTTCTACTGAGAAGACGACTTACAGGACCTTTGTTTCCCAAAGCCTCAGTTTCCTCACCTGAAGAAATGGGTCCAGACCTCCAGTGGGGCAGGCTGTGGAGAGGCACTAGGGCAATCCTGTGCCTCATGCCCTTTAGAAGCCATGAAGGACTTCACAAAGGCGTCTGTTGTTCACATTTTGTTTTATCTTAAAAAAAATACACCCGTGGGTGCTGGGCAAAGGGCAGGTGGGCTTCTGGGAACCCAGGGGTGGTGCCGAGAGGGGGAGTGGGTGACAGCTCCTCCTTCCCCCTGCCTGGGCTCGGCCTGGCCTTCCCCCACCCTCAGCCCAGAGCCGGTTTCTAGGCAACAGGATGGATGCAGGGATGGTTCGGAGGGGAGAGAGCTATAAATAGGGAAGGGAGAAAACAAAAATAAAGTTCCAGAGAAGACTGTGGAGCCGCATTACTAGGGGTGGGGGTGGGGAGATGGGGAGGGAGATGGGCAAATGGTGGGGCACAGGGACAGCCCCTCTCACTTCATCAGGGGAGAGGGCAGTTTCAGGTTAGCCAGTGGGCAAAGGTCTGCAGAGCACCGCCATGGGTGAGGAGGGGGTCTCTGTGTGCACAGTTGAGCGGGATGGGGATGACTAGAAGTCACTTCTGGATGAAGGGCCACGGGAAGCTCAGAAGAGGGAAGCGTTGCAGGCAGATGTCCAGGTGGAGGAAAGACACAGGCAGAGGAAAGGAAGGTGTGGACCAGGTGAGGCGGAGAACTGGACCCACAGATTTTGGAGGCCTGGCCGGGCTTGGCCCCCTTGACCACACACCCCGTGTCCATACAAACACAGGTGGGCTCTCCCCAGATCTCCTATGCCACCTCCTCTTCATTCAGGTTTCAGCTCCAACCTCGCCTCCTCAGAGGTCTGACCTGACCATCCAACTGAATGTTGGTCACGACCCCCTCCCTATTACAGTCCATCACATCAGTCTGTTTTATGTTCTTCATAAAACTCAAAATTATCTTGACCCGTGTATTTGTTGATCCATGGACATGAGTTCTGTCAGGGCAGCAACCTGCAGCCCCTTACTTCCAAGAACAGAGCAGGTGAGCAACACCCACTGGCCAGTGACTAAACACACAGAACACGTGGGCAGCATCTATATACACTTGTGAACACAGAACACCCGCATCCATACCCAAGTGTGCACACACAGCTCAACGCCCCCTCCGCTACCACACACACGATCTCACTTGCGGTCTCCACAAAATTGCACAGGAGCCTGTGATCTTTGCTCTGCTGCACCCACATTTTCCTATTGTCAGTGGGTTTTGTCTGTCCTTCCTCAGAGCAAGTCCCTTCGGAAAATTCCAAAGAAACTGGGCTTCAGGCTTGGAGTTGAATGTGGCCTAGGGCAGGCAACTTTGCCTCTCTTGCTTCCATTGTCCTATCTGTAAATTGGAGCTACTAACAAGGAATCCTTGCGGACAGTCTCCAGTGAAATGAATGGAAGCAAATGCTGGATGCCTGGGACAAACTGGGCACTGGGGAAATGGCTCTGTCCCTGTCACAAGGGAGGAGACATGAGCCGTGCGTTGTCACACACACACACTCAGTCAGGACTGCCATCTGACACAGGGTTGGCATATTCCGCTGGTGCTTCTGGGCCTGTGCCTGGAATGCATTTAAAGTGACCCCTGCAGCTGAGGACATTGGTCTCTGAGTAGAAAACCAAGCTCAGAAAACCAGGTGCATGGCTTGACACCCGGGAAGGAGGAATAAACCTCTTCACAAGCCAGATGGTGAACCTGGTTTTGGCATCTAAAAATGGGGATCAGGTGCTGGTAGCTGGCGAGGAAGTGGCAAACTCAGATTCTTTAGAGGCCAGGCAGTTCATGAAAACGAGTGAAGCGGATGGGAGGAACGCAAGGGACTGCGGCCAACTAGAATGAAAAATAAATAAACCTTGCACTAGCAAATTAAACATCTCTACAGGCCAAATTCAACCTAAGGGCCACCAGTTTTCTATCCCTGTGGACTGTGGGTTATAATAGTGTCTTAATTCAGCCAAAAGGGAGCTGGAAAACCTGGCACCTGCACGTTGGGTCAGAGAATCGAAGCCCACCGGTTTGTTCTCCTTGCACACGAATCTGCCAGCAGGTTCCTACTTCCAGAAGCAAAGGCAGGCCAAGGTGACCCGAGAGGACCAGTCTCCCCCAGCTTTCAAGGCCTTCCCGAGCTTGGCACCATCTCCCGCCCCCATCGACTCCGAGAAGGGGGCGCTAAACATTTGGGGGTTAATTGAATAGAGCAGGCTCCTTCCAGCCCTTGGGGCTGCAGGGGCGACGCAAGGCTTGGGTCGGAAAGGAGGTCGGACCTGACATAGAAGGGGTGGGGTCTTGCTTTGGCGACATTGGGGGCTATTGCTGGGAAGCAAGACTGGGCTTCCGCATGGGCGGGGGCGGGGCCTCCGTGTGGGCGGTGACGGGGCCTTTGTAGGAGCCAGGTTTGGGGGTTGCTGCGGCGGAAGAGGGCAAGAGCGCTGCATCGACGGGGGCGGGGCCTATCACTGGTTGGGTCGGGGCCTCCACGAGGGCGTGGCGTGGGGAGCTTCTGTGCCAATCAGAAAAGTGCCTCTGCCTTGTTGGAGGTGGGGCCTCTGTGCAGCCCCGTGGCTTCTCCGCCCCATTTTTTCCCATAAGGAGGTGGTGTTGGGGGCCCTCTAGTGCCGATCCGGATCCGCTCAAGGCTTCCGGCCGGCTTCCCAGGTTTTTGCAGACCTTTGCTCTTGTCAGCCGAGGTCGCAAACTTTCGGGTGCCTTTCCTGGAAGGGTAGCGCACCGATCGCCCGTACTCTAATTTTTTGGGGGAGGGGGGCAACTGCCCATTTCCCCTCCACTGGGATGAGTTTTTTTGCGGTGGACAGGTGTGCGCAGGGGTGTGTACATGTAAATTTCGGGGAGTGGTGGGGGACAAAGGTTTACGCATAGCAGCTTCTTTCAGGGCCCACACTGCTAGTTTCCAACAGCTTCTTCGCAGCACGCGTCCAACAGCACGCGTCCAACTATGAGTGCGCGCGCGAGTCTGCACGTGTCTGCCAGCATGCGTGCACGTGCGTGCCTGCCCAGTGCGTGCACTCGGACTGGCTCGCAAGGACCAGCGTACGTGCACACGTGTCCGCGCGTGCGTGGCCGTCGATGCGCCTGCGCTGCATGTGCAGTGAGGTGTGAGCGGGTCGGCCCTGAGCAATCAGCTGCCCCTCGGTCTTGCGTCGTCAGTAGGTGATTTACGGTACGGTAGGTGGCGCCCGAGGCCGCCTTCCCGCCTCCCAGTCTGCAGCCTGTCTCAGCCTGGTCCTCCGGGGGAGGGTAGGAGATGGAGAAGCTGAGGCCCGAGGTGGCCAGTCTTGTACCTGGACTGAATGTGCCGGGCCCCAAAGAGGGGACTGGGGCAGGCTGGGACCTGGAAGCCCGTAGGCCGTCTTCACCCGGCCCCCACCTCAGCCCAGCCCTGCCCGTGCGGCGCCTGCTACAGACAGATTGGCTTTATTCATGGACACGCGGGGGGCGGCCGGGCCCGCCCTCCCGGGACACGCTCACACGGGGGTGGGGGACTTTCCATGCCACAATCACGACACACGACGCCCGCGCTCAGACCGGGCCGGCTGGGGAAGGGGGCATGGCACAGCCTGACTCCTGGTTTTGGTTTAAAAAAAAAAAAGGTTCTTGGGGTCGATGTGGGAGTGGGGTGCGGGGCTCTGGGGCTGCCTGGGGACCCCTCAAATAGCCTCTGTCGGCGGTGGAGGGGAGCCGTCACTTTCCGATCTTCTTTTAAAAATACATAGAACATGCTACTTCCGCGCAGACACTGGACGGGGTGGGGCAGGGAGGGGGCAACAAAGGTGGAGCGAGGCTCCCAGCCGTGGCCGCAGCCCCGGCCCTGTCCACGTCCCAGGGTTGGACGCGGGCGGGTAGGACAGACAGATGGACAGACACTAACACAGGCTCCGAGGGGGCGCCCCGGAGCGAAAGGAAGATCTCGTGTTTTAAGGGGAAGGGGTTGGAGGACAGCCCTGGCTCTGGGGGGCGGGGCAGCGGACAGGGGAGGGATTGTGCTGCTGGTAGGGGGCCGTCCTGGGCCCTCACGCCTCTGGCTCATACTCCTGATACTCTTCCTGCATCAGAGGGATGGGGATGGAGTGGAGAAGAGCAAAAGAGGAAGGAGTTGGAGACCAAGCAGCGAGGCCGGGCCCTGAGACCCCTCCCCCTCAAGGAGGAACAGTGCATTCCCCTCCCCCTGGGCAGGGGAGAAATCTGGAAGTTGGAGACAGCTGGGATGTTCCTGGGGAAGGGTGCCTGGGGCCCAGTGCTAGGCCACATCTGTCCTCCCTCCCTGCTGCCACCTCCAGGGTGTGGGTTCTAGAAAGGGGGGCTTGAAGCTCCCTGGTCCAACCTTATGCTGCCAGGAACCTCCCACCCCAGCTGGAGTTGGCAGCAGTCCTGGAGATGCCCACAGCCCCACCCAGCCTAGCCACCGCTCACCTGGGGCGCTTCCTCATAGCTCTCCCCTTCTGGCTCCATCAGGGGCTCAATCAGCGGCTCCTCAGAGGCTTCCTGGGCCACTTCCTCTGGCTACGGGCAGAGAAGAGACAGGGCCCATGAGGCCAGCTGGGGATGCCTCCCCAAATTCCTACCCTGGGAAGCTTTTGACTGATTGGGGGAAGGCTAGGCTTTGTTGGCAGTGCAACCAAAGTTTTTAATTAAATTGTTTATTTACAGTGCCTTGGAAGTGGGCTGGAGGACTGAAATGCCTCCAATCACCACTTGAAGCTGGGGTGGTGAGGGGGAGTGGGCTCTCCATGCCCCCTCCCCAGCACCTGGCACCTGGCAGCCTCCTGCACTCCCATCATTTGGACCGGATCGGATGGAGAGGTAGACGGGGCGCACACAGTCACCCATTTATCCCTACTCCCTTTGTGTCAGCTCTGTGGGGGGTCAGGTATCTGCACCCCAGAAATAACCCTGGAGTCTCCTCTGGGGTGGAGGGAGATGGAGGCTCAGGGACAGAGCTGAGCAGGGGCTCTGAGCCATTCCCCTGCCACTTTCCAACCATCCCTCCCCCAGGGCCCTGTGTGGCCTGGTTTCTTCAGCTGTTGCTATTTTAAGATAAGCCGAAGCAACAGCTCATGGTGTTGCTTGGATGTGTGAGCTAAGACTCTCCCCTCCCCACTGCATCTGCTGCCCAGACGAGTGCAGGCCAGCAGGCACACAAATAGGGGGCTGCCAGACACATGGCCAGTCCCCTGTGGGCGAGCACATGTCTGTGCACAAACACACGGGACTGAGCTGGCTGCACGCGTGGGCACGCAAGGTAACCTGGGGTCCATGCACAGCTGCGCAAGGCCACATGCGGGTTGGCACAAGCCTGGACCTGCAGGGAAGCCCATAGGCAGAGGGCACACCACCTTCCCCACTTCCACAGGTAGCCGCTGTCCCTCCCTACTGGGCAGAGATAAGAATCTTGGGATCCTGGAGGGCCAGCACTGAGAAGTTCTCCCTGACTACCTGTGCCCTGTATTTGCTCAGCTCCATCCAGACAGCTTCACCGCCTCCACATTACCTGTCCAGGTGGGCCCTGTGGGCTCATGAATTTGCGCTCCTGACGTAGCTCATTTCCCCCAGTCACACATGGGTCCTCCATGGCCCGGGAGGTGGGGAAATGTTAGTTCGCCTAAAATCACCCAGCTATGACCAGAACCCAGGAAAGAGAGAGTGTGAGGAGTCCCAGCTCTGCCCACTGTTCGGAAACAAATCAGATGTCCAACAACAGCAGAATGGAGGTGGGGAGGGTGGTCCTGTTGCACACAGGACACTGCACATCAAAGTGGGGACACAACGGCATGGCTGACTCTCAGCGCTTACTGATGGGTGACAGAAGCCAGGTACCGAACAGAGTGCACTTTAGGATAACATTTCTATGACGTTGAAAAACACCCAGGGTATTTGTGGTGATGGAGGTGAGGAAGCTATTAGCTACAGAGAAGGAGGCACGGCCAGGACGAAGGCGCCTTGGGTGCAAGAATTAAGAAGGCACCTCCTTTCAAGGCCATGCCAGTGAGACCCCAGAATAAGTGCCCCCCTTAAATTCTGTGCCCCAGACACCGCACTAGTCTTGGCCCTGGGAGTAAGGGCTGGGAGGGGGCGTAAGGGGGGCTTCATAGGGGCTGACTTTCTTTTGCGTCTTGACCTGGGTGCTGGTTACTTGCGGGGAGTCCCGTTTGTGAAAATTTCGGGGAGCTGCATGCTTTCTGCATGAATGCAGTACTTCAGTAAAGAGTTCACTTAAAAACCACCCCAGCATGGCCCCTCACTAGCTGTTTGGCATCAGGTAAGTCACTTTACTTTTTAGATCTCAGCTGCCTCGGGTTGGAAATGGGATGGCGTTTCTGCCTTGTGTGAGTGTGGGGAGGCTCCCATGATAACGTATGCGAGCAGACTGGGAGGCAGAGCCAGAAATGGGCACCCCTGGCTTGCACGGGTTCTCCACGGGCCCAGTGGCCCCAAAGGCCTGCCTTTGGATTGTAAGTCTATGATCTTGAGCTCCAGAGAGAGAGAGAGAGAGAGAGAGAGAGAAAAGGCTTGAGGTGTCAACAAGTGCTGGTAAGAGGAAAGCAGCCTGAGAGAAATGATTCTGTGCAAAGGCTGCTCACACACAGCCTCGAGGCTGACAGCTCAGTCCCAGACCTGCCTCCCTGCACCCCAGCTCTCAGAGCAGGGCCTGGCCCGTGTCAGCACCAAGCGACTCTGGTGACTTAAACCTGAGCTTATCCTCCCAACCACCTTCTCAGAGGGGTAGGGGCAGGCGGGATGCGGGATCTTGGGCAAGTCACTTCCCTCTCTGAGCCTCAGTTCCTTCATCAGTAAAATGGGCTAATTGGGAAGACTTCTTTATAGGGATGTGGTGCAGATTCAGTAAGTGACTCTGTGTACAATGTCTAGAACAGTGCCTGCCCACACAAGAGATCAGTGAATGGGAGCGATCACTGAAAATGTAACGATAAGAAATGGGAAGTCACACAGTTGGTAAAATGCAGAGACGGGACTTGAACCAGAACTTCTGAGTCAGGTTCCAGACTTCTGACAGGGGAAGGAACCAACTGTGCAAAATGTCTGGAATGGAGGGTGGCATGGGGTCTCCTCCGAAAGCCCGATGGATACACTCACGCTGAATACACACTGGTCTCTTAAACCTCACACTGAAGGGGGCCCCACCCCCATGGAGGCAGAATCTGCGCTTGTACATGGACCACACGGAACTCCCTCATGAGAGGCATGTCTGTACAGACATAAAGGCCCATCTGTGGTCCACTGTCACAGCGGTACATGTCCTTGCACACCTGTGGTGACATGAGCCCCCAGGGGCACACACACAGACTGCTCACGTGACGGCGGGGCCACCATCTCTTACTGAACACTCACTGTACACAATCCAGGCTCTTTATATCGGTGAGTCTCAACGTGTAGTCCCTTCCCTGCAGCATCAGCCTCACCTGAGTACCTGTTAAACATGCAGATTCTCGGGCCTCACCTCAGAACTCTGAATCAGAAATTCTAGAGATAGAGCCAACAGTCAGTCTTTTACGCTGGCCTCCTGGTGAGCTGATGCACACTGAAGTTTTTGAGAACCTCTGATGAACATTGTCTGTAATCTACATAAGAGTCCTCCTGTGTCTGTCTCCCATCTTAGAGGCAAAGAATCCGGCTCAGAGCTATGATGGGACCTGCCCAGGGTCACACAGTCAGGAAGTAGTGGAGTTGGGATTCAAATCTAGCTCTGTGGGACTCCAGGGCTCACAGATCTCACCCTCCAGTGTGTCCTAATGCAGGCATCTGACTTCATGCACCCATGAGGTAGCCACCGCCACTTGCCTGGGGGACCATGTCCGCACAAATGTGTGACACACAGTTCACCCCTCCTCATGGCCCACATCTGCTCATACCTGCCTCAGGGCCTTTGCACATGCTGTTCCTACTGCCTGAAACACACTTCCCATATGGCTTGCCTCATTTCTTGGGTGTCAGCTCTAATGTCACTCCTCAACTAAAGTAGCCTCCTTACCCCTTGACTCTCTAGCCTGTGACCCTTGTCATTTCTTCATAGCACATACCCTTGTCTGAAATCATCTTGCTTACTGGTTAGCTTTTTACTGTATCTTCTCCCACTACAGTGTCAGCTCCATGAATGTAGGAACCTATTCACTGCAGTAACTCCTAAAACAATCCCTCTCTGGCATGAATGCTCGCTGAATGAAAAGACATGAATGAACAATCAGTGACACGTGAGGATTTGGCCCATAGTGATTCAGGTCACACTCACAAGCAGGATGCATGCATCCAGCCAGATCTGGGTCACAGTCACGGGGAGCGCCATGCCCATATACAGCTTCACATGGACTCATTCTGAGCCAGATCTAGCAGGGCCCTGCAGAACATGAGGCGGGAAGGCTTGTGCCCTAGGCTGGCCGGGGGAGCAGGGAGCCTGGTGTGTGTGTGTGTGTGTGTGTGTGTGTGTGTGTGTGTGTGTGTGTGTGTTGTGTGGCGGAAGTCTAGCTCACCTTCAGATCAGTGGGGAATTCTTCCTTCTTCACCAGGCCTGTGGCTGCTGCAATGTTCCCAGCCCCGGAGAACACGGCTCCTCCCAGATGTGATGCCTGCTCCTTGGTTTTCTCAGCCACTGCATCAGGGAGAGGGTTGGGAAGGGGGTTGGGGGCAAGGAGGAAGCAGGCTTAGATGCCCCCCTGCCCCGTAGCATCCCAGGGCCTGCCCTCCCCATGGAGCACCCCCGCAGGAAGCCTTAGAGGTGCCGTCTTCCACCACCTGCATCCCAGCCAGATCCCAGGCCAGGGTGAAGGAACAGGGCTCGACAGGGCTGGGCTGGTACCTGAGGCCACTCCTTGTACCACCCCCTCTCTGGTCTTGCTTCCTGCAGGGACAAAGAGGAGCACACTTAAGGACTCTGAGCCAAGGGAACAGACTGCAGCAAGCACAGTGGTTACAGAGCGGGCAGAGGGACCCAGTCAGCAGTGGCCCCATCACTGCCTCCCTGGGCCCCCAAGTCCAACAAGGGCCCCCCATGCCTACTTCCTCATGACTTCCAGTTCTCCCCCACTGTCTGTCGTCCCCCTGCCCCACCCACCCGAGGTGATACCCATGCCCTCTGGTGGATGTTGCCTGAGCACCAGCACTGGGAACGCGCTCTATCTGTGCAGGGTCATTTAATCCTCTGCCCAGGATGGGAGCAAGATGGGGGAGGGGGGTAGGGTGGAGGCAGTGGAGGCGGGCAAAAGGCTTTGAATTTGGAAAGAAGCCCCTGATGCCCAACTGCCCACATACTGCCTATGGACACGCACTTCCCATCCCCCCACCCCCTGCCCCAACTGCATTTCTTCTAAAGACTCTCTTCTAACTAGGGTGCAAATTCCTCCTTCTGGCCAAAGTTGGAATGATGCAGGATGGGTCTAAGGGTAACATGAAGATTGTGACTGACACCCGCGGCATTGGCCCGGCCTTCCCAGGACAGCAACTGGAAAGGCAAGAAAGCCTGACCCAAGGTGGGTGTGGGAGCCCTCAGGGGAGTGAGGAGTCTTCCATCCCGAGGATTTGGCAACCCAGACAACAGCTGATAGAGCCAGAACCGGGTGTCTGGGCCAGCTGACGCCGGCGAGAGGAGGAGAGACTGGCGCAGGAAGACAGGATTCTCAGGGCCAAGGCCAGCCGGACCCAGAAACTATGGGGCAGGGGGCTGCATGCACACTCTTTCATTCCTCCCACAAGCACTTGTTGGCACCTGCTCTGTGTCAGGCCCCAGGTCAATGGCTCAGTGTCAGATGGGGGTAAGAAAGCAGATGTGGTGCCCTGGACTCAAGTACTGGGGAGAGAAACTCCAGCCTCCAGGACTCCAGGAGGCACATGATGGGGGAGGGGGCACTGCCTAGGCCTTGTCGAATGGGGAGCAGGTGGAGACGCAGAAAGGAGACCGAGGAGGGTGTGCCAGGCACAGGGAAGAATGCAGGCAAGTCACAGGGAGGTGTGCTTTCAGGGCCTGCACGGAGCACATGGACCTGGTCTGTGTGCTCGGAGCGATGGAAACAGGCAGGGCCATGAAGGGCATTGAATGCTAGGCTTCAGGGAGCTGAGGCTTTGTCTTGTAGGGAGTGGGGGCCACCAGGAGTTCCTGGTCAGGGGGAGGAGGGAAAGGGGAGGGGCCAAGTCTGTTGGTAGGGAGGCAGTGTCACGGGTGCCAGGGGTCTACTGGAGTGAAAGGGCTCAGGGAGAAGGCAGGAGGGAGGCCAAAGCTGGGGTCCAGCAGGTCGGGCTTCAAGCCTTCTCCCCATCTCTATCACCTCTGCCCTAGCTCCAGCCACCCTCATCTGGTAGGTATGCTACCTCCCCACCAGCCTCCCTGCTGTCTCTTCTGTCCCCAGCGGCCTGAGAGACCTTTCTATACTGAAGTCAGATTATATCAGCCCTGGCTTATGATCTCTCCTGGCAATTATGCTTTGCCCTGGCCTGCAGGGGTCGCTCATGAACTGGCTCTTGCCCACCTTTCTGATCTCATCTGGTATCACTGCTTTCTGCCCTCTGCTCTCTAACCCAGTGTCCTTGAGCCCATTCCAGGGCCTTTGCATCTGCCTTTCTGCACCCCTACCCCTGCCCTCCTTAGTCTTCAGGCTCAGCTCAAATGCCATCCTCTTTGATTACCCTCCCAAAGTGGTCTCCCAGCCCAGCCACTGGATGTCAAATCCCACCATTGGGGTGCTTGGCATCGCTATCAGGAGAGCCGGCACCTACCAGCACATAGTAGGTGGTCAATAAGGACTTTTCAAATTGCCACAATCCCAAATCTGACACAACCGTGGGCAAGTTAACCAGCCCTCTACAGCCAGCAAAGGGGATAATTGGATAATTCTACCTACTGCACAAAAGTAAGCCCTGTGCCTGCATCCAAAGTCAGAAATGTCAGTTTCCTGCCTCCCTTCAAGCAAATGGCCCTGCATGCTCCCTCTCCTTTCCTACTTAGGGTGAGACATTTTAACCACTTGGCCTTTCTCCTGATGACATCCCGCAGCTGCGAGCAGAGGGAACCCGGAGGAGAGATGCTGATGGTGGAAACACTGGGAGGCAGGGAGACCCAGAGAGAGATTCTGAGGTGGAAGGAGATGGAGAGGAAGTCTGGAAGGGAGCCCCAGCAACACAGGAGGGAGGAGGGCAAGGAGAAGGGTGGGACTTTGGAGTCCGGAAAGCTTGGCTCAAACTCCAGCTTCAGGTTTTATCAGCTGTGTGACCTTGAGCAAGGTAGTGAAACCTGGGGGGACCCCAGTTTCCCCCGGTTGTGGATGAGCAGGGAGCATTCAATGAGGTGATGGACTTTACGGATGTATTTCGCACAGTACTTGGCAGAGAGTGAGGGCTCAGCACTAGGTAACTATTAATAACGGGAAGAATAAGGAAAAAAAGGCTGTCTGCTTTGATCTCCGCATTGGTCCCTGGCCTTTCAGCTAAACCTCATCCTCACCAACACTTCGCTCATCCGCCCTCCCTTCAGTCTCTTCGGTGACCTAGCCTTCCATCGGCTATGTCCTCAGTGACCCCTGCTGACCCCGCCCCATCTGCTGACTCATATTCTCCCGCCCAGACCACCCTCACTCCCACCCTTTAAGGACCCCAGCTCCGCTCTCTCCCAGGACATCCAAATTCCGTAGCCCCAGAAGCCCCGCCCCTCGCCCACCGACGTAGAGGACACCCTCCTTGGTCTTCTCCGCGGCCTCCGTGACCCCCTGCTTGGTTTTCTCCGCGGCGGCCACGACGCCCTCCTTGGCCATGGACAGGCCCTTCATGAACACGTCCATCCTGGCGGCCTGGGGAGGGCGAACACACTGGCACGGGTGCGCTGGCCCCGCATCCTCGTCCCAGCCCTTCCAGGGGGACGCGGGTGTCCCCTCCCCTCCCTCCGGAGACCGCTGCACCATTCCGGGCCCGGGCCCGGGCCCCTCTCCCGCCTTACCCCCTCCCCAGCTCGAGGCTACAGGGCCGCGGCGAGTCCTAGCGTCCTTGAAACCTGGGACGCAGGAAGGGCCACCACCTCAGTTATCCGGGACGCTGTAACCTGCAGCCCCGTGGAACCGAAGTGCTGGGCTGCGCGCGAAGCCCCGGGGCCTGCCTGTACACACATGGCAGAGTCACACGGCGACGCACACAAACATACTCCAGGGACATGCTCACGTGCACATACAGGACACGCAGACGCTCAAACGCGCACGGACACTTCTGACACACACGGACACACGGGCGCGGACGCACGTCCACACAGCCACCAAGCAGTTGCAGATACCGAGCAACAGACACACATACCCCGGGGCGCACACTGACACGCACCCACCGGTGCCTTCTTTCCATTCTCCAGCCCCTTCCACATCCCACCCAGTCCCCTCTCCATTCCCAACCCCTTCCTCAGCCCGGGCGCCTGGAGCGCGACCACCTCACCTGGATGCGGGGCCGGGCCGGGGCTGGGGATGGAGCGGCGGCTGCGGCTGCGGCTGCGGCAGGCGGACGCAGGGGCTCGGCTGGGCCGGGCTGGGGTGGGCTCAGGACAGATGGGGGATCAGGTCGTGGCCTGGTGCTCAGGTTGGTCTGCAGCAGGCGGGGAGCGGGCCCTGAGCCGGGGCGCAGTAGTGCCCGGGCCTTGGGTGCGTCGCCAGCCACCGCGCGCTGCCAGTGCCCTGCTCGCTCGCGCGCTCCGGCGGCTCCGGCTCGGGCGCTGCGGCAGCTCTGAGCTCAGCGCCCCCCCTGGCGGCCGCGCCACCCCCTCGGCCTGACTGACAGGGGGCGGGGAGGGTGACATCTCCGCGGAGCCCGCTAGCCTCACGGGGTGGGCCCGGGACGGGCCGCTGGGGACCTCGGAGCGTCAGACTCACGTCCTGGCCCCAAGAGCCCAGTCTGGTGGGGGGAAACAATGTGACGTACTAAGAGTAGGGAAGAAATACCGCAGTTGGTTTTAGAGTTTTAGAGTTCAGATGCGTTTGGATCTGAGCTGTGCTTTTTATAACCTTGGGCAACTCAGCTCTCCTTTGTGAATGCCAGTTTCGTCTTCTGTAAAATATCGATGGTTCATCCAACGAACGTTTATTGAGTGCTTAGACAGGGGTGCCAGGCAGGTTCAAGGCTGAAGATAGTGGAAAAGGAAAACAAAGTCCCTCGATCTAGGGGAGTTTACAATTATGTGTTTGTGTGTGTGCAGAGATGGGACAGAAAATAAACGTGTCAACACTTAAACCAAACAAGGTTATTTCAGCTTGTGGGAAGTGTCATGGAGATGAGAAAATGGAGATGTACCAGTTACTAGACGAGGGTTGCTTGAGATGAAGGGGTCACAGAAGGCCTCTGTGAGGAGGTGAATGGGAGCAGAGACTCCAGATAGGCACCAAGGCCAGGATACTTGAGGGCAAGATTCATAGAGAGGGAACTGCAAGTGCAAAGGTCCTGAGGCAGGACTGTGCTTGGGAACAGATAAAAAGCAATGCAGCTGAAGAACCAGGAAGGAGGCAGACAAGATCCTTTTTTGTGTGGTTATGGTCTGGATTGTCAAAATGGTTATAGAAGTCTAGGCACACAGAGGCCCTTAATTTGGTATATGACCAAATTATACCCAAGAAGTTGTGGGATCCCAGACGAAGGAGACTTCATCTGGCAGACAAGGGAGGAAGGGAAGTTTCAGCTGTGGGTATAGCATGGGCAAAGGCACTGTGGTTGGAAATGCAGAGTATGTAAGTGACAGCTGATGAGGTGAGGCGGCAGCAGGAACCAGACTATGGTGGGCCTGGAAAAAACAGTTCACAGGTTGTTGGTAGAGCTGCAAAATGGCACATGCTGTTTTGAAGACAACTTGGCAATGTTTACCCAAGACATAAATGTATGCTTCTTTGGAGCCAATACTTCCCCTTCCAGGAATTCATCTCTCAGATCTCTGCTCACACAAGTGCACAGAGATGTTTGTGCAATGATGTCCACTACAGCCTGGTTCATTGCAGCAAAAAAATGAAAATGATCTAAATGTTCCTATGTAGAGGACTGACTAGTTAATTGTGGTTCATCCACCCAATGCTATGCTGTGCTGCTGTTAGGATGCGTTAGACCCGTGTGCACTGATATGGGAGTGTCACACGACACGGTGTGAGGTGAGAGGAGCGAGGTGCCAACTGTAATGTGTGGAGCCAATCAATTTTGACACATGAAAACTACATACATGCACGCAGTTATGTACAGACATCTTATATACAGATCTATACATCTGGATATACCAATAACACATCTGCAAGGACTCCCAAAAAACTGTTAACAGTAGTTGCCCCCTGGAGAGAAGCTTGTACATTTCATCACCTTCCTTCTTGTGCTGTTTGATTACTTTGCCTTGAATAGTATCTTGTCTAATTGTGAAAGCTAGCATGGGGGACATCTGTCATTAGTGTTGGCCTCTCAGCATTGGAACAGCCTCTTTCCTATGTTTGGGGGATGCCCCAATTTATGAAGAAGAGCCATCTCCCCCTCCAGGAGCTGCCAATGCTTTCCCAGCTTTCCTTGCAGCCAGGACATGTGACCTCAGCCCCAGACATCTCAGCCTCAGACTTGGAACTAGAAGCTAGTGCCAGGAAGTAGGAGGGAAGGAGGGGAGTCTGCTCTGGAGAGGACAGGTGGTGGTGATGGTGGCAGCTGCAGCCAGGGACCACGGGCAGCAGTGACACTGCTTCTGGGGGCATCTGGAACCAACAAGGCAAGCTGTGCTGTCTATGCCCAGCCGTAGCATCCGGGGACTCTTCCTGGGCCTTTTGACAATGTGAATTTCCAGGCTGCATGCTCTCCAAGGGGACTCTGGCCTTCCAGAAGAGTTCCTGAGCTGCCCACAATTGGATAATAAACTCCTTATCTGTTTAAATTTTCAGCCAGAAGTAATTTTTGTGACTCTCAACTAAGATCCCCTGAATGTCAGATGAGGCAGGACCAAACAGGAGGGGAGAGAGAGGAAAAAGACCATACAGATGGTGTCTGTACTTCCTATTGTAGGATTTGGGTTTTAAGCACAAGAGAGACCTAAATGAGATTTGCATTTCATGGGACCAAATGGAGATGGGTTGGAGGGGGACACTGCTAGAAGCAGCAAAATCAGTGAGGAGGCTGGGGCAGAATCCACAGGAGGAATGTCGAAACTGATCCAGGGAAGCCTCGGTGAGGCTGGTACAGGATTGGAGGGGAGACTCGAGCATCACTTACAAGGTAACTTACTAGATGTTGGGGAAGAGGGAGAGCGACAAGTCCAGGAAGATTCTCAGGTTTCTGGCTTGGACAGCAGGGTGAGCGATGTTGCTGCAAGAAGAAACAGGCATTGAGGTGGGGCAGGTTTGGGGTGATGGTGAGTTTGTTCAGGGCACACGGAATGAGCAGTGCCTGACAGTCGAGCTGCATGAGATGTCCAGCAGATAGTCAGATATTTGAGCCCAGAGTTCAAGAAGTCACCCAGGCTGGCTTCAGGTATAGACATGGGCCATGGTGTCCTGGGAAATCTTTACACATGGCTTTCCCAGCAAGGAAGCACCGTTATTTGTAGAGCTTGCCCAAACCTGCGATGGAAACTCTCCTGCTGCGGTTGATTTCGAGTGGTCACTGTGACGTCTCTGAGCAGAGACTTGGGAAGAGATATGTGGTAGGACTCCCTTAATCAGCATCTTCACCATACACATAAGATAGGTAAAAATAATCTTAAGCGCATAGACAGTAGTAAAATAATCAGGATGTTATGTTTTGAGGGCTTATGACGTTTGTTTTCAGTATAATTCATACAATCATAGGTTTATATAATTTAATTTTTAATATTGGCTTTAACACCTGGCTCACAAAATTCCTGAAACTTTGTTCTTATCAGCTGGTCCAGGCGAGCCCAGTTCACCCCTGGATTTGGAGTCATTTGCAGAGAGGTGGTGGCTGAAGCCATGGGGATGATGCAATTACCCGGGGGAACGTGGAGAGTGAAAAGAAAAGAGGGTCTGGAAGAGATTCCTCAGGAACAGCAAGCTTCTTTTTTTCTTTTCTTTTCCTTTTAATACCTTTATTGTGGTATGGTTCCTGTGCAGTAAACTACACATATTTCAGATGGACAATTTGATGAACTTTGATAGATGTCTACACTCATGGTACCACCACCACAATCAAGAGAGCTAATATTTCCATCACTCCCGAAGAAGTGCAATTTTTGAACTCCCAATTTATCCCTTCCCTTTAACCTCCAGTAACCAGAAGTTTGTTCTCTGTTTGAGTCTGTTTCCGTTTGTAAATAAATTCATTTGTGTCCTTTTTTTAAGATTCCACGTGTAAGCAATATCATTTGGCATTTTTCTTTCTCTTTCTGCCTTACTTCACTTCAAATGACATTCTCCAGGCCCATCCACGTTGCTGCAAATGGCATTATTTTATTCTTTTTCATGGTTGAGTAGTATCCCATTGTATATATACACCACATCTTCTTTATCCAGGCATCTGTCAATGGACATTTGTGTTGCTTCCATGTCTTGGCTATTGTAAATAGTGCTGCTGTGAACAATGGGAAGTATGTGTCTTTTTGAAATATATTTTCCTCCAGATATATGCCCAGGAATGGGATTGCTGGATCATATGGTAAGTCTATTTTTAATTTTTTAAGGAGTCTCCATACTGTCCTCCATAGTGGCTGCACCAATTTACATTCCCACCAGTAGTATAGGAAGGTTCCTTTTTCTCTACACTCTCTCCAGCATTTATCATTTGTAGACTTTTTAATGATGGACATTCTGACTGGCTTGAGATGATGTCTCATTGTAGTTTTGGTTTGCATGTCTCTAACAATTAGTGATGTCAAGCACCCACTGCAACCTTCTTGAGTGGCCAGGGCAGAGGAGCTGGGGGAAAGGCTGAGAAGGCGCTGCAGAGAGAGAAGGAGAAGCTGGAGAGAGTGGTGGCAGGGAAGCCAAGGGGGTTAGAGGACAACTGGATAAATGCTACAGAAAAGCTAAAGCAATGAGCAGTGAAGAATCCTCTGGTGGGCAGCAAGTGGACTGTAGGGGAGTTTAACAGTAGCACCAGATGGCTCCGGGAGTCCAGGAGGGAAGGGGCACCCAGGGAAATCCTCCCGGAGAAGGTGACATTCGAGCTGGGTGTTGAAAGTTGAGAAGGACCTTACAAGTGGTCGTGAGCATTCCCAGCATAGGATTCTGCAGGTGGAAAACTCCAATGTAGAGGGAACAGAAAACAGGTGAGAAGTTCATTTGGCTGTTAATGCAGATGCTTAAGCAAAGCAAGTGCTAATTTTTTTCACTGAGAGAAGTCATGCAGTAGGAGGTTCACAGTAGGTGTGACGACTTCACAGGCATCAGGGACCCAGAGTTCTATCTTCCTGCTCTACCAGCCTTAGTACCTGGATTCCACCTTCAAGGCCACCTATGGCCCAAGATGGCTGCTGCTGCTCCAGCCATCTTGTCTATGCAGAAAGTGGGAATAAGGGAAGTAGGGTAAAAAGAGCACCTGCCAGTTGTCTGTCTTTTCTTCAGGAGTTTCCCCAGAAGCTGACAACTTCTGCTTATCTCTCATGAGCTACACCTAGCTGCAGGGAGGCTGGAAAAGTCTGGTCATACAGCTGGGCTTACGACTTCCTAGAATCAAAGTGTGAGAAGGGGAGAATGGTTACTGAGTGAGTCACTAACATCTCTGTCACTATTCTTTTTGCCCCCAGCTTTGTTTAAAAAAAAAAATTGAAACCTAGAGAAAAGTTGCAAACATAGTCCAATGAACAAAACCTTCAGAAAAGATGCTGAATATCCTTCCCTAGATTCACCCATTGTTAGCATTTGCTGCATCTTTCTTTCTCTTCATATGTGCTGTCCCCAGAAGAAGGCAACCCAGTCACGGGACCACCACTTTCCAGCACAATGGACTCTTTACCCCACGTCACAGCGCCGGCCCCACTTTGGGGCATAGGATGGCACAGCCCAGGCCCCTGGGTCTCTTTCTGGCCAGGCCTGAAACCTGTGAGTTCTCAGGGCCCTTTCCTTGTTCCTGTTCTTCCTCCCCCGGGGAAATGGGCTCCCCCGTTCCTTTCGCCCCTCTCCCCTTCCTAAGATTATACTAAGGAGAATGGCTTTGAAGCTTCTGGAGAGGGAAGGCTGGAGAGTGTGGGAAAGGGGTTGGGAGAAAATTCCACCTGGAGCAGCAGGTGTTCTCTTAAGAGAATCCCAGGGCTCCTAGCTCTGCTTGAGTTCTGCAAAAATCCAAGTGCACCTTTATAACTCTGTGTGTGGTGTGATTAAACATTTGTCAACCTTCCTGCTGTCCAGAGACCTCAGGGCGGGGAAGAAGACAGGCAGGCCAGATGGAGGTGGGGTAAGAACAAGAGATGGGGGGTGGGTGATATTGACTGAACACCTACTGTGTGCCAGGCACTACATTCATTACATCATTAAGCCCTAAAATCAATTCCTTAAAGCAGGCATTTTCATTCTCACTTTAAAATTTGGGGGGTAGGGGAGAGGAGGTAATTAGGTTTATTTATTTATTTATTTCTTAATGGAGGTACTGGGAATTGAACCCAGGACCTTGTGCATGCTAAGCACAGTGCTCTGCCACTGAGCTCTATACCCTCCCCCTCCCACAATAGACACCCTCATTCCCACATTACAGATTTCAGTCCCACTTTGCAGGGAACCAACACTCAGGGCAGATCATATAACTAGTCCCTGGCATCCATTCTTTTCCATTGGTTTTCCCTGAGTGCCTACTGTGTGCCAGGCACTGCTCTATGTACGGGAGATTCAGCAGAAAACAAGACCAATAAAGTCCTTGCTCGTCTAGGACTTACCGTCCTAGAAGGAAGTGGCAATTAACACGTGAACTAGCAGCCAAATAAGATGCCTTAGGTTGTGCCGCTTTGTCAATATCAGTCACGCTCACTTAGCTCAATCTAACAGTCAGCTCTCCCTCCTCTCTCTGACCCCTGAGGACTTGCTATGGGTCAGGCCCTGCTCTAGGTACTGGAGAAGATAGTCGTGAGTGAAAAAAGACCCTGGGGGACTTTATGTTCTAGACCGAGAAGGCAGATGATAAGTAAAATAAATAAGTACAATATAGTGTATGTCAGATAAATGCTTGGAGAGGAAATGAAAAGGAAGAGCGTGGAGGGTGCTGGGGTGGGGCTGAGGGCTTGGACAGTGTGAAGTCCTAAGTCTGGCAGCTGGGCACCAGTTCAGATGCCATCACCATAGTACAGGGAAGATGACAGTCCGCTTGGGCTAGGGTGGTGGCAATGGAGATGGAGAGATGTGGTTGGATCCTGGGTATTTTGAAGGTAGAGTTCAAGATGGAATGTACTGATAGGTTAGAAAGACAGGAGTCAGGATTGGTCCAGAATTCGGGGCTGAGCAGATGGAAGGGTGCAGACGATTGTGGGAGGAACAGGTCTGGGGACAGGGGAAAGTCAGGAATGCAGCTTTGGATGCAGTAAGCTGTACGCAGGTGGAGCTGCAAGCAGGCAGTTGGATGTGCTCTTTGGGATTTCAAGTTGGGGCCAGAGGCACACTATATACGTGACATTCAATGACCATGACTGGATGAGAGATCATAAAACAGGAGGTGTTGACAGAGCAGAGAAGAGGTCCAAGGGCTTAGTCCTGGAGCCTTCTGAATGAAGAGGAGGAATCAATCATCAGTTTTGCTCATATCAGTGTCCCTCAGTGCCTAAAATTGTGCCCGGCACAAAGTAACTCTAGGCCAGTGTTTGTTGAATGAGTGAATGAGTGGTGCTAAGTGCTACGAAACAAATAAAATGGGTACTTAGTTAAAGAGTGCATGGTGTGTTGGTTCATCGATTGTACCAAATATGCCACACTGATGAGGGATGTTGAGGGTAGGGGAGTAAATATGTGTGGGTGGGGAGGGCTATGTGGGAACTCTCTATTTTCTGCTTAATTCTGTTGTGAACCTGAAACTGCTCTAAAAGAATAAAGTCTATTAAAAAACAAGAAGAGTGCATGGGGGAGAATGGTTTACTTTAGATAGAGTGATCAGGGAAGACCTCTTTGAGAAGACGGCATGAGCCAAGCTCTGAGGGACAAGAAGTCAGTCATATAAAGAGTTGGAGAGGGACATAAATCTCACCAATGTTTTCCTAGGGCAATCTACCCAAGTGATCAAAATAAAAGCAAAATTAAACAAATGAGACCTAATTAAACTTATAAGCTTTTGCACAGCAAAGGAAACCATAAGCAAAACAAAAAGACAACCTATGGAATGGGAGAAACTATTTGCAAAAGATGAGACTAACAAGAGCTTAATTTCCAGAATATATAAACAGCTCATACAACTTAATAAGAAGAAAACAAACAACCCAATTCAAAAATGGGCAGAAGACCTAAACAGACATTTCCCCAATGAAGAGATGGACAACAAGCACAGGAAAAGATGCTCAATATCGCTAATTATCAGAGAAATGCAAATCAAACAACCACAATGAGGTGTCACTTCACACCGGTCAGATGGCGATCATTAAAAATCCCCTAAATGATAAATGCTGGAGAGGGTGTGGAGAAAATGCAGGAGAGACCTGTTAGTGGAACGTAGTTTGGTGCAGCCATTATGGAAAACAGTATGGCGATCCCTCAAAAGACTAAAAATAGACTTAGACTTAGCATATGATCCAGCAATCCCACTCCTGGGCGTATACCCAGAAGGAATCTTAATTCAAAAAGATGCATGCACCTCAATGTTCACGGCAGCACTATTTACAATAGCCAAGACATGGAAACAACCTAAATGTCCAACAGATGACTGGATAAAGAAGTTATGGTATATTTATACAATGGAATACTACTCAGCATTAAAAATAATAAAATAATGCCATTTGCAGCAACAGGGATGGACCTGGAGAATGTCATTCTAAGTGAAATAAGCCAGAAAAAGAAAGGAAAATACCATATGATATCACACATATGTGGAATCTTAAAAAAAAAAAAAGACGAGCTTATTTACAAAACAGAAACAGACTCACAGACATAGAAAACAAACTTATGGTTACCAGGCAGGGAAGGGGGTGGGAAGGAATAAACTGGGAATTTGAGCTTTGCAGATACTAACTACTGTATATAAAATAGATAAACAACAAGTTTATACTGTATAGCACAGGGAACTATATTCAATATCTGTAGTAACTTATGATTAAAAAGAACATGAAAACGAATATATGTATGTTCCTATATGACTGAAGTATTGTGTTGTACACCAGAAATTGACCCAACATTGTAAACTGACTATATTTCAATTTAAAAAAAGGGTTGGGGAGGAAACAGCAAGTGCAAAGGGCCTGAGGCAGGAACAAATCTGGCCTGTTGGAGAATCAGTGTGCTTGGAGCACTGTGAGGTTGGATCATGCAGGGACTTGCAGGCCCAGAACTTGGACTTTGGATCACATCCTGGGTATCCTGGAGGGTTTAAACAGAGGAGTCAATAGATCAGATTGATAGTTTAAATAATCTGTTGAAGGCACGTGGAGGATGTTTTGTAGGGAGGCAGGAGTGGAAGTAAGGAGAGTGTTAGGAGAGCCCCGGGCAGTGGCCCAGGCCAGAGATGGTGGCACTTGCTGGTGGGGAGCGAGAGTAATGGGCAGATTTCAGATGTTTTAGGAACAGAATGGCAGGACTAGGAGTCCAGATCCCTTGTTTGTTCAACCCCATTGTGAAGATGTCCCCCATAGACAGGCTTGGGAGTGCCTTGGGTAGGGACCAGGACCTAGTAGGGCTGGGGGGTTTCCTCCTGGGGTCTCTCAGACTCCAAGCCCAGACTCCAGGGGCTGCCCGACACTGGAAGAAGCAGAAGATGGTGGGAAGGAGTGCTGTGGCCGGCAGGGTCATTCCATGCCAGGCTCTGTGCTACTAAGGCAGCTGAGACCATGCCTGGCACTTGGAGATGGTCCTTTCTCCCTTTTTCCCCATCAAACCTGGATTCCTGATCTCTCCCTAAGCCTGGTCCTCCTGCAATGCGTCTTCTGTTCAAAACTCTTCAACACCCTTCCCACTGGGAGGTGGGATTTTGTCCCCATCCTTGAATATGGGCTCAGGGACTCTAACCAAGTACAGCGATGGTGAACCTGTGCCAGGTTTCAGGCTCAGGCCTTAAGAAACTGGCAGCTTCTGCTTTCCATCTCTTGGGACACTCGTTCTGGGAACCCAGCCACCGCACTGTGAGGAAGCCATGTGGTCACACGGAGAAGCCACAGACAGCTGTCCCAGGTGACGTCCCAGCTGAGGTTCCATCTGACAGCCAGCAAAGACTATCCCGCCGTGAGTGAGCAGCTGGCCCCGGCCCCGGCCCCGGCCCCAGCCTCTGAGCTGCTCCAGTCGGTGGGGATTTGGAGCAGAGATGAGCCACCCCTACTAAGTGCTTTTCGAATTGCCAATCTGTGAACAAAATAAATAATCATTGCAGTTTTAAGCCACTACATTTGGAGTGGTCTGTTATGCAGCAATAGGTCGCTGGGATTCCATGTTCCACCTCTCCAGAGCCTGTCTGTCACCAAATACCACTGTGTCTTCCTTCTAAACACCTCTGAAATCCATCCCGTTCTCTCTGTCTCCCCTACTGCTCCATCTGTCACCTGGACAATGACGTCAGTGTCCAAATAGATCTCCTCCTACTTGCTGTTGTGCCACAAGTTCTGTTCCCCACACAGCAGTCCAGAGAACTTGCTAGAAAGCCCATCTGATTACTCCCCAGCCCATCTTTAGCCATTTGAACCACTCAACGGCTCTCCACTCTCCTAAGACCAATACTCACCATCCTTTCCCGCTTTGGGCATTAGCCAGAGCAGTCTTTCTTCTCTTTCTCCGGTACCCCAGAGCCTTTGCACATGCTGCTCCCACTCCCAGAGCTGCCCTCCTCCACCCACCTCGTTAACTCTCACTCAAACATCACCTCTTCCGCGAACTGCATTTAAGTCGGTGGGTGGTTCTCGAAATGGGGTCCCTGAACAGCATCATCAGGGAACTTGTAAGAAATGCCACTTCTCAGGCCCAAGCCCTGTGCGAAGGCATCAGAAATCCCGAGGCAGGGCCCAGGAGTCTGTGTTTAACAAGCCCTGCAGGTGATTCTGATCCACGCGCTCTAAAGCCCCCAGTTCAGGTCACGGACTTCATCTTCTCCCATCTGCAAATTCCTTTCTTTCAGAGGTCTGCCTTTGTGACTACACAGGGCTTTGTGAGATTACCTGGCTCCCCTGGAAGACAAGAGCACAGGGGCCCCTCATCTTCTGCTTCTCACTGCCTCCCGGCACTCAGCCGCAGGCCCGCCACATCCTGGAGCTTAGGGATGAGGGTTGAATAGATATTGACTGTCAGCCTCCAGGTGGTCATGGGCTTCTCTGGGTGTGAGGGAGGGGAAGGGACTGGTCCCTTACAGAGTGGGACCCTAAAAATGGCCGAGGGGAGGGTGAGAAACCTGAAGAAGCTTGGGAGATTTCAGCCCCTCCAGAAAAGGGAAGGGTGTCCAGAGCCAGCACTTCCCCTCCCCACCCCCCCATCCCTCCTCCACCCTGGGGTAGCCCTCAGCTGGCTGCTATTGGCCACTGAGCCAGGCCTTGTTCCATGGGCTTTGTGTGTTTTATATCATTACTACAATAAATTTCTGAGTTGTGTATCACTAACATTCCCATTTTACAGACAGGGAAACTGAGACAAAGTAAGGCTCAGGTACTTGGCTGAAGTTAGGGCAGGGGGGACTTGAACCCAGGCTGTGTGACTGGTGCACTGCCCCTCGCCACCGATGCCCAGGTGGAGAACATTCAGATGGCCCAGGAGATAAGAAGCAGGGGAGCAGTGGGCCGGCGAAGCTATGTGGAACCTCATTTGTGCTGCCGAAAGGCACTCCCAGGTGAAGCGGATTGTGACGGGAAGGCCCCAATTGTCAGATCTGTCTAAAGTTTTAAGAGTAACCAAAAATGTGGATTATTAATATACAGTCTCCCTGTTTCCAAATGATTACATTAAAGCCCTTAGATGCTTCCAGAGACCAGATGACGTTGGTGGTGAAACCGAGACGGGTGAATGTCATCAGAGCCAAAGACGATGCACCACAATGTGTAGCTAAGTTCTCTGACCTGGCCCTGGCCCCGCCACATCAGACTTGCAGCTTCTGCCATCATCTCTGGGGCAGTCCACTTTAAATTCACTCTTGGTGGGATGTGGTTTCACTGAGGGCAGACCCCTAGTATTGATCCTTACCTTTGTGTCTCAGCCCCCCAATGACCAGTGCCATGTGGATGGGGGCCAGGTCTGCCGGGTCACAGCTGTGTCCCCAGCCCTGAGCCTGCATGTAGAAGATGCTCACTAAATGCTTGCTGATGGAAGCAGCAGTGTAAGCCCTTCCCCCTCTGAACTCCCTCCCATCCCCACGCTGGCTCCTCCTGGTCCCCTGCCCCAGGTGTGTGGGGGCGGGGCCATGGAGGTTTAAAGGCCGGCAGCTGGGTCCCTCTTGGCTGCTGAGTGCCTGGGGATTCTAGGCCACAGCATGGCTACCACCGGCCCTGTAAGTCCACCTGCCTGCCCCCTTGGGCAGCGAGGGCCGGGGCTTACCACCCACCCTGATTCCTTTCTTTGGTCAGGCTGGAGATGCTGAGGGGGGGAACGAAAACTGGAGGAAAGACAAGGAGGAGAAAGAAGAAGAGGAGGCGGCAGCAGGGGCGCTGGTGGGAGAGGAGGCTCTGTGCGCTCCCACGGCGCTGCTGTCCCTGAGCAGGAAGGCCCCGGACCGGGGCCCCACGGAGAGCAAGCTGGAGTTGCACCCGCTGCTGAGCAGGTAGGGCAGGCCCTGCTCTGCGGCCTCAGACTCAGCTCCTCACCTGGGAGAGTCCAGAGCTGGCCTCAGACTTGGGCTCTGTTGGCCCTTCCAGCCTTAACCCAGCTAAGAGGTTAACTGCCCTCACTTGGGGGAGTTTAGAGCTCAGTGGCAGAGTGCAGCTTAGCACGCACAAGGTCCTAGGTTCAAACCCCAGTACCTCCATTAAATAAATAAGTACACCGAACTACCTCCCCTTCAAAAACAAACAAAAAACTGTCCTCGCTTGTCCACAGCCCTTCAGGATAACTGACTCCAGCCCCCTTGGGTGAGGGTGGGAGTGCAGGGGGCTGTGCCCCAGATCCCATCTCGCAGTTTATCCCAGAAGGGGCGGGACTTCCCTGCCAACCTGGGTGCTGCTGGGGGCGGCACGGGGTGGGGTGTTCTTCTTGCTCCTGGCCCCCCTCTTCTAGGTGGGCTCTGTGGTTCTTCAAGAATGACCGTAGCCGGGCCTGGCAGGACAACCTGCATCTGGTCACCAAGTTTGACACCGTGGAGGACTTCTGGGCGTGAGTGTCCCTCATGGAGGAGGCCAGGACCAGGGCGCCCCGCGCCGGGGATCCTTCCCAGACCCCACCCCTCCTGGGGGCTGCCTCCCACACAGCTTTTCCAGCCCTCCCGGGGGCCTGGCCGCGTCTTGCAGAGGTTTTGCAGGGAGGTGGTAGGGGGATTGGACTGGGGCACAGGCCCCACTGAAGGCTTCTCGGGGCTCAGGAGAGAGCCTGGAAGTGAGAGAAGCCAGGAGTTAACCCTGACTCTGCAGCTTCATGCTTTGTGACCCTGGGCAAGTTCCTTCCTCTCTGAGCTTGTCTCAGCCACAAAGAGAGTTTGAGGCTGTCTCAGTGTCTGTGGTGATCAAGTGAGGGGATCTGAAAGGTGCTCCACAGACCCTGGGGTGCAGGGGAGGGGTGGTGAGAAGGTGGCATTTGAGGGTTTGGGTAAGTGGGGATGGGATTCCTGGCAGGGAGTACCTGTCTGAGCAAAGGCTTGGAGGCTGGAAGGTGGGGTGGGAAGCAGTGGGGTCTGGTAAGAAGGTGAGGGGTCTGAGGCCAATAGGAAACCAGGCCCTAAAAAGCCCGGACTTTCAGCCTGGGGTGGGGACCTTTCTGCAGGATGTACAGTAACATCCAGCTCGCCAGTAAGCTCTCCTCCGGCTGTGACTACGCCCTGTTCAAGGTAAGCCTAGGCTTCCGCACTCCTCAGCACCAGCACGGGGCCGATTCTCCCCTGCTTCTGCTGCGTTCCTCCCTCGCAGGGGATTTGGGGGTCGGGTGCCAAGAACAGCCTCCCTCAGAGCCGAGTGTGATTTCTGGGAAACCATGCACCCAGAGGAGCCTGGACAGAGTGCCAGCCCCAAGTGGTACCTTGAAGGACAGGGGAGGGGAAGGAGGGGGGGAGCAAGGAAGGAGCCTAGGTTTCTGGCCTGGCTCCTTAACTGGGGACGTGCATCAGGATGGCCTGGAGACACTCATCAATGTCCTGGAGGTGCTGTGCGGTGGGGCCCTGACAGCAGTGTTAAGAGGTTTCCCCAGGTGGCTTGTGCCAAGTCTGGGACGTCTGCCTTTGCCCGCACTGGGGTTGCCCCAGGTGCTTCCTTACTCACCCCTATTTGAACTCTCATCTCAAGGAACTCAGCTCAGTAAAGGAGACAAACCCACCTATGCGAGGCCATGTAAGGTGACAGATGACAAACCCACCTATGCAAGGCCACATAGGTGACAGATGTAGAGGTTCAGGGGCACTGGGGAGCACACAGGAGGGTGCGGGGGGTGGAATGGCTGGTGGTGAAGCTGGCTTGTACAGAAGGGATGGAGGCAGAGAGAACCTGGCTTGGTGAGGGGGGACGGAGCAGGGCCTGGGGAGGTGGCTGAGCCCTCATTTCCCTTTGAACAAAGGGAGGTAGCTGATTTGCCATCCCACCCCTCAGGATGGCATTGAGCCCATGTGGGAAGACAGCAGAAATAAGCGCGGTGGCCGCTGGCTGGTCAGCCTCGCCAAGCAGCAGCGCCACAGCGAGCTGGACCACCTGTGGCTGGAGACCGTGAGTCCAGGCCTGGGAGCGGGGCCCAGGGGGAGGTGTGGGGCTGGTATGGTGGCTGTGGTCTCAAGGAAGGCGGGCTCAGTCTCCTCCTCCTCCCCTTCGGCCCCAGCTGCTGTTTCTGATCGGGGAGAGCTTTGAGGAGCACAGCCGGGAGGTGTGTGGAGCTGTCATCAACATCCGAGCCAAGGGGGACAAGATTGCTGTGTGGACCAGGGAGGCGGAGAACCAGGCGGGCGTGCTGCACATCGGGTGAGGGGTATCTCTGGCACGGGGTGGGGGCTGGCCTCTTCTAAGGGAGAAGGAGATGTCTGAAACTCCCCGGGATGCCTCCCCCTTCACCCTTCCCCACGTGTATAAAGGCTGTGGAATATAGATTTCTAAATGATTTTTTAAAATTGAAGTATAGTTGATTTACAATGTTGTGTTTCTGGTGTACAGCATAGTGACTTCAGTTCGAATTTTCATTATAGGTTATTACAAGATATTGAATAGAGTTCCCTGAGCTGTAGAGTAGATTTCAAACTACTTCTTAGCAGACCTCTTTCCTTTTGCATTAGTCATATTTTGGGTTTCACAATAGGTAAGACACAAACACATGCAACAGGAGTGACTGTGGTTGGAACCAGGGTAGGAGCTCTGGGCAAAAGACCCAGGGTCCCAGGTTATCTCCAGGACCCGCTACTGACTCCCTGTCTCATTTCCTCCTCACTTAACTCCCAGGCGTGTCTACAAAGAGTGCCTGGGCCTCTCCTCAAAGACCATCATTGGGTACCAGGCCCATGCAGACACGGCCACCAAGAGCAACTCTCTGGCCAAGAACAAGTTTGTGGTGTGAGGGACCCTAGCACCACTGCCCATTCGGCTGCCCCTGAGACGCCCACTGCTGTGTGTGTGTGTGTGTGTGTGTGTGTGTGTGTGTGTCTATGTGTGTATGGGGGCTGGGCTGGGCCGGGGGCAGATGGCATAGTTCTCACGTGTCCTAGAGTGAATATGAACACGCTTTCATGTGAATTGAGGCCCTAGCCTAGGGGCAGCTCTGGTGGTGGTGATGGTGATGGTGTGTGTGGGGGACCTGAGGACCCAGGGCAGCAGAAAGGTGGAGGAGACGCTGGGCTTCTTGTTTCACCCCGGGACGGCAGGTTAGGTAGAGCGGGGTGAGGTGAGTCAGTGGGAAAGTGGGCTTGACTGCAGGAGGAAAGATACCTGGAGAGAATCCTATGTGACCCAGCATTTACTCTGTGCCCGGAAGGGGGCTAGGTGGCCTGAGGGCCAGACTCTTCCATTTCAGGGGAGGGAGCTCAAGGCCCCTGACATTCTGAGAGATGGAACTCAGGGGCAGGAGTAGGGGTCTGCTGAGTGATCGCTCTGCTTTAAACCCTTTTATGGGCTGCCTCTCATGAGGTTTGTAGCCTTGGAGTCCACCCTGTATCCCGTGCCTTCTGTCAGCCGGTTGGGTGTGGGTCCCTAGAGTGTGTTTGGAGGGATGGAGAGGGGCTGGCCCAGGAAGGGATGACGGTGGGGGTCAGGCCTTACTGTGGTTCTGCTACAGGTGGATTAACTGGCAGGTGATGAAGCTTAAGCCCCTTTCTGTGCCTGTTCTTAATAAAGACTTTTAAACAAACTGGAATTATTTTTAAAGAGGGCTCTAAAGTTAAGTAAGATTCTGCACCCCCTCCCGCCCCCACCGCCAACCTTCATCTGTTCCAGTCCTGTCTTGAGAGGGCTCATGGGAGACTCCCAGGTACCAAGGAGACTGATCAGGGCCCAAGCTGGTACGGGGGAAAGTGGTTAGTCTGGGGAGCTTCAGCTACCAAAGGGTTTTGAGCCAGGGCGTGTGGTAATGACCCTGGCGAAACTGAAGGGGCAGGAAGCAGCAGGTGCGTCCCTCACAAGACCCAGGTGTCATCTGGTCTGAGTTTGAACCGGTATAGGTTAGCTGAATTTCCTTCTAGCGAGAAACGCTTCTGATTCGACTCCACTGTAATAAAACGTCCTGCACGTGTGTTAAAAACACGATCCATATAACCATCCCCATCGCTCGGTCACCAGCGCCGTAGTTATTCCTCTGAAGGGATAGGCTCCGACAGCAAGGCCGGGGATTGGGGTGGCGCTGGCACTGAGCCTTGCGGGGGAACTGGGGGTCTTTCCTGCCAGCGACTTACGGTGCCACCAGCAAGCGTCTCAGGTGAATCTGAAGGACGCTGGAGAGCCTGGGGCCGCGGCAGGCGCACGAGGCGGAGTCAGGCCTGGAGGCGCGGCTCGGGGGGCTTGAGTCAGGCTGAGGGGTGGGGCCTGGGGTGGGACAGCCAGGCGGGGGCGGAGCCAAGCCTAGAGGCGGGGCTCCAAGGGGGACCGAAGAGGGGCGGAGTCAGGCCTAGTGGAGGCGGGGCTCCGAGAGCACTGAGCAGGGGGTTGTCCGGGCGCCGGGGGCGGTCCCTGCAGGGCGGGCGGGGCCCGACCGGCACTCTGTGTGGCCGCGGCCATGAAGCCGCAGCCGCCGGGCTAGGCCCTGGGCGGCTCTAGCCCAGGGCGGCCCGTGGAGGCCTGGGCCTGGTCCCCGGCTCCGGTTCCCGGGCCGGCGGGCAGCCGCTCACCATGCCCGGCAAGCACCAGCACTTCCAGGAACCGGAGGTCGGCTGCTGCGGGAAATACTTCCTGTTTGGCTTCAACATCGTCTTCTGGGTGAGCGCGGGGTGGGTTCCTGGCCCTGTGCTAAGGGTGGCGGGAGAAGGAGGCTCAGTTCCCTACTAGGGGAAGACCACCCTGCCACCTGGGCTTGAGATCGCCCCCCGACTCCTTCCTCCCACTCCCACTCCCACCTCCACGCCCACCCCCAGGACCAACAGAGGCCCGGATTACAGGGGGCGGGTCCCAGCCACTGCAGGAATAGGGTGGGGAGGGGTAGTCTCCGGGGGTCTTCCCAAGGCCCTGCGGAAAAGGGGGAGGTGTTTCCTTGAAGACCCCAGGGCACGCTTGGTCTCCCTCTCTCCCTCCCAGCCCCCTTGCACCCTGAGGTAGAGGGGGTGCGCGGAGCCCTACCCCTGGTTTGCCGGTAGGGAGAGCCTCCGCGAAGGGCCCGATCCCCTCTCCTGTTCCTTTACCCCTCCAGACCCTGGGCCTGCTGCCTCGCCTTAAGCTCCTACAAAGAGGGGTAGGTCAAAGCCCCTCGGCCCTCCCTACCCCTCCTCCCTGCCCTAAACTAAGAGGCT